>NC_054477.1:106420850-106723881 GCF_017639515.1 Carcharodon carcharias
AATCTTTCTGAATTTCAAGCAATTTTTTCTTTTTTTTAGAATACAAGCTCGTATGTATTAATCCCAATCAGTTTGGAAGCTGATGATGAGGGTTATTCCCTACAAGTCTGCAAGGGGGTAGTACAAGGGTTGGTTCATCTCAAACAAAGGCAAGCCCTGTTTTAACTTTACACTACCTTCAAATTATGAGTTTTGCCAGAAATCTCAACTCAAACCTTATACTCAAAACTTTGGAATATTTGAATAAACTTTTCCTTTAATCTAATGTGGGGCTTTCGACTCTAAAGTGCTCAACTACACACACACAAGACAATTCAGGGAAGAAAATACATTAAAGCTCACATACAAATGCTTCATTGCACACAAACAAACACATAGATAAAGGTATGTGTCGATACTCCTATAATATTGAATTTAACTCTACACGAAGCTTAGAGTAGCAGTGGGGGGAATGAAGGGATCTTGAAGGCTCCACTTATAGGGACCTTCAAACTGACAAAAGCTCGCATTTTCTCTGCTGCTGCTTGTCAATTGCTCATTAACCCCCTAGGGGTACCCTCTCTCTTTCTCTCTCTCTCTCTTCAGCACAAACAGCTCTTGTAACTGAGATCAATTCATTTTTTTTTAAGTTACAGAAAATTCAGTAGCGGACTAACCACCTCCCTTAAAACATATTATTAGCGCTCAATTCTATCCCGATTAAAAATTCCAGCTGGTGGGAAGCTCTCTCCTTTACTTTGAGTCCATTTAACACGATCAGAAACATTTTGGACAATTTCAGGACTGTAATGGACGTACATATAAGCATTTGGGGTTCCCTTCAAAGGGAGAGCCTGGGGTTTCTTTGATGTCATATTTCCCATTTTTCTTAATGATACACACAAAAGAAAACACAGAAATCACTTACTTTTCACCTCCAGTAGACTCGAACCCCTGGGTATACGACTACTACTTTTTTACCTCCATCCATTTTCCAAAGCAACCCATCATTTAATCAAAATCCCAAGTAGGATCTCCAGCCCCATTAGCCACTCCATCCCACCAGGCCTGGACGAGTGGTATTTAAAACTGCCACCATACGGCCATTCCCCTTGTGTCCAGCCATATAAGTCACTACTAAGAGGCACCGCATACCTGTCATCACCCGTCTCTTTTACAACAATGTCAGCTGGCGACCCCGGAGGGACCAGTGGGTCTCCTATCTTTTGTCGAGCTCTGGTTACCATTTTCCCACATTTTTCCGTTTTCTTGCCCATTTTCAAAGTTCCAGATTTGGGCTTTGGTTTTGATGTGTTTTTGGAACCCCGTGGAACCGGGAAGGCGGCAGATGCCGCTCTGCTGTTACGACTTCCCATTATATCTAGAAAGGAAACACAATTAACAGTGCAGTATGTTTTCCCTACCTATGCGCTCACCAGTGTTTAAGAGTTCCTTAACAAGTCCTCTGATTCTTTGGGTCTTTTGAGTCTCGGTAGCTACCCTTTTACTCTCAGTCCCCCTTTCAGCTGGGACGCTAATTCACTGCCATCCCCCTTTCAGCTAGGATGCAGTTCGTACTCTCCCTAACTTAGGAGAGTAGTTCCTCCCTTTCTCCGTGAGGGTTCTGTTTTAGAGATCCGACGGACCAGGATTTCAATCAACTCTCCAACTTAAGAGGCTGCTGGACTTCAGTTGGATCCCATCCTCGCCACCAATTTGTCGTGGAAAACGGAGTGAATACTCGGACCCAGGAGGTTTGTCTATTATTTGATGTACTGGTGCAAGGACACTTCATTGTAGTATTCCACTATAGTTTAACCACTTAACCCTTTGTTATCCCGTATATGTATTTTGTTCTCCCACAGTGTCCTTGTCACTGAAAGCTAACATGCAGGTGTAGAAAGCAATTAGGGAGGCTAATAGTATGTTATCTTTATCACAAGAGGATTTGATTACCGGAGTAGCGAAGTCTTGTGTGAGGGATTAAGACCTCATCTTGTATATTTTTATATAATGCATATAGAGATATGCTCTTTGTTTTGTCTAAAAATTTCAAACTGGACAAAGACCTAAAATGACTGAATCTATGTCTGTCTGTGATCTTGAACAGAAGAAGCTGCCTGGCAGTATCGGGGAAACTTGCACATTGTTATCTCTGAACAGCCATTAATGGCCCCCTGTGTGCTGAATAGACCAAATTCAAGGAGATCTATGCAAAGGCTATTTGCATTTCATAACCCAGGCTGGCCAACTGGAGTCTGCTTGTCTGCTTGTCTGCTAAGTCAAAGGCCCCCACAACCTTCCTTTCAATTCTTACGGGTTAAGACATTTAACAATCTCAGGGAACCAGACGAGGGATACATGTCCTGTGTCAAAGACAATGTGGAGTGGTGGAAGTCATGAGACATTGGCCTCTAGCTTGTGGAACCAGTAATATTACCTTGCTGAACTGCAAAGTCTCAGTCTGCCTTTTTAATCATCTGACTAGCAGCCTTACAAAGAAGGAGCTCTGGCCCAGGTTGGACACCTGGCCCCATTAACACTGCTTCTGCCGGAAATTCTGTACCATTGCCTACAAGACTGATTCATCTTTGCATGCTGATCTCATCATGTGAAGTCAATACCACCAGAAAAGTGAATTATACAGCACTGGTTTTCGACCCACCATCCTCTGAAGAAATACCTCACTGGACTTTGATTCTGGCCTCTGGAACTCATGTGAAACAATATTTATTTTCTCAGTGGTCTCTGCGCTAAAAATCTTTTTTTCTCTATCCCTCTTTTACAGTATGAAGGCACAGAAAGCAATGTAGTGACCCTCTTCCTGCATTTCGTGTGTGCAAATAAATGAATCCTTTGAGTTCATCCTAAATTGAGTTTGCTCTCGCCTAACTAATAGAAAATTGGATCACACCAAAACCAGGTGGTTGGGAATATGCCACTGCTTATAAAGTGGGGAGGTGAATCAAAAACATCTTTCCGTTCACAGATGGGAGGTGAGGGGAGAAATTAGTGCTGTTTAAATTAACCCCCCTCCTGTCCATAGCACCTGCTTTAATTATATGGAGCCTTGGTTAGACCGCACTTGGAGTACTGTGTGCAGTTTTGGTCCCCTTACCTTAGGGACAATATGATTGCCATCAAGGGAGTGCTACAAAGGTTCACCAGACTTGTTCCCAGGATGATAGGACTGTCCTATGAAGAGAGATTTGGGAAACTGAGCCTGTATTCTCTAGAGTTTTGGAGAATGAGAGGTGATCTCATTGAAACCTACAAAATACTTAAAGGGATAGATAGGGTAGATGCAAGTAAGGTGTTTCCCTTGGTTGGGGAGTTTAGAACCAGAGGACACAATTTCAGAGTAGGGGGAAGCCACTTAGGATCGAGATGAGGAGAATTTCTTTTACTCAGAGGGTTATAAGTCTTTCGAATTTTCTACCCCAGAGGGCTGTGGAAGCTCAGACATTGAGTATATTTAAAGCAGGGATTGACTGATTTCAAAATACCAATGACATAAAGGGATTTGAGATTGTGTGGAAAAACTATGATCGTATTAAATGGTAGAGCAGGCTCAATGGGCTAAATGGCTTAATCCTGCTCCTATGTTCCTATATTCTGCCCATTTGAATCACACATGTCCAGTTAATATCCTGTCCTTTTCATGAGGAACCCCTTCCCCCACCCACTAGTATTATTTAAAAGGCTAGCTATCCAACTTGCAGGTGAGGTACTTTTGAATTACTTCAAGTTTATGGAAGTCCTGTGGTGTTTTCTTGGAGTATTGGTGACGGGTTGGATTTTGAAGGCAATGTTGCTGTGTCCTGACAGGGAGGTCAGATGAGATTACTGCCCTGTTAATAAAAAGTCTGCTAAAGTTGTGGATACTATAGTTGGAGTTCCTCTTGGGTTGCAACACATCAGGAATATAGGGTTCTATAAACAGTCTATAGGCAGCACTTCTCTGACCTCTACTTCAGTTAGGAGCCAGGTATAAGGTGCCTAGAATTTATTTTGGAGGCTGTAATTGAATAATGCCATCTTCTTTAACAGGACCTACAACTGCACTGCAGAGGTGAGGCTCACTGTTACCCTCAACTTCAATGTTAACGGATCCTTCCAGGCAGGAGCAGATAAAATTTCCAACATTCACCAATACACCATTCACCACTATATTCGGGAAGCAACAGAAGAAGCGACATGCCTGGAGAGGGAATTTCATGGTCCTCTCTCTTAGCAGGTAGAAGCAGGAGGAGGGGACACATGACTTTTACTCAGAAAGTTGTGAATCTTTGGAATTGTCTACGTCAAAGGGCTGTGGAAGCTCAGACATAGAGTATGTTTAAAACAGAGATTGACAGATTTCTAAATAAAAATAACATAAAGTGATTTGAGATTGTATGGGAAAAACTATGATCATATTGAATGGTAGAGCAGGCTCAGTGAGCTAAATGGCTTACTCCTGCTCCCATGTTCCAATGTTCTGAGGGTAGCAGATTTCCCAATGGTGCAGGGAGCCATTGACAGCACACACACAATTCTGTGGGCTCCGCGTGTAAGTATGAAGATGTACTGGAACTGCAGGGGCTATTATTCCATCAACATGCAGGTGGTGTGCAGCCATGTCCAGAACATCATGCCAGTGAATGCCCACTATCCTGGCAGCAGCCTCATACCTTCATCCTGAGATAGTCAGCCATTCCCACTATCTTTGGGCACCATGGCAAACCAGAGGCTGGCTGCTTGATGACAGATGATAGGGATTATATGATGAAGTGGCATTGCAGCTGGACTAGTATTACAGAGATCCAGGGTAATGCTCTGGGGATCCAGGTTTGAATTCCACCATGGCCGATGGTGGAATTTGAATTCAATTTTTAAAAAATCTGGAATTAAAAATCTAATGATGACCTTGACACCATTGTTGATTGTTGTAAAAGCCTATCTGGTTCGCTAATGCCCCTTTCGGACAGGAAATCTGCTGTCCTTACCTGGCCTGGCCTACATGTGACTCCAGACCCACACCGATGTGGTTAACTCTTAAATGTCCTCTGAACAAGGGAAATTAAGGATGGGCAATAAATGCTGGCCTAGCCAGCGATGCCCACATCCAATGATTTGAAAAAAATCCTCTATAAACCTGGTTCATGACTCACCTTCGCCACATGACCATGCAAGGGCAACTCTCCAATAACAAAAACAGAGTAGCGCCAAGAAATATTGTGAAACAAACCATTGGTGTCCTGAAGCATTGGGGAGAATTTTCCGCATGTCGGGCAGGCCGGTCGGGAGCGGGCAGGGACCCAATCACCACCTGCAATTGGGTCCGCATCGTCATTTCATGCAGGCGGGCCAATTAAGATCGTCCTTAGAGACTCATTCTGAGGATAATGGGAGTGGTCGGTGGCAGCGGGCGTGCTCAGACCGCCAGAACCAATGGCGACCCAGCTGCCTCTATAAATGAAGGCTGCTCGTAATGGCTGGGAGAAGGGCTCTGCAGAGGGGCAATGTTGGTGATGCAAGTCCGGAGGGTAGGCAATTGGGGCAGGCCAGGCCGGAGGGTAGGCCATTGGGGCAGGCCAGGCTGAAGGGTAGGCCATCCGGTCAGGCCAGACCAGAGGGTAGGCCAGTGGGGCAGTGTGCCCTTCATTTCTCCGAGTGCCTAGCTGCCCGCCTGGAGGAGGTGGCAGTGCGGCGGGAGGTCCTTCCTCTGAGGGACGGGAGGTGGAGGCCTCCCCACCTGACCAAATGTGTGTGGGAGGAGGTGGCCAAGACTGTGAGCTCCCATGATGTGTTGCGAAGCACATGGCTCCGGTGTTGCAAAAGGTTGAATTATTCCCTGCACTCGGGAAGGGTGAGTACCATGTTGCCTCAAGTCACTTAATGCAGCCCATCACCCTTTCCGCCCAACAGCCCCCCCCCCCCCCCCCCCCCCCCCCCCCCCCCCCCCCCCCCCCCCCCCCCCCCCTGCTGGCTTCTTTGGGTGAGTGTGCAGCAGCTGTGGGGTGATGAAGAACTGGAGTCCTGCAGTGTCCCACTCTGGCTGGGTTGGCAGGGATGTGATGGGAATTCAGGTGCAGGCGGGAGTAATCAATGCTCTTCTCTCCTTTTCAGGAGAAGACTGTGCACAATGCATCAGAACAAATGCTGACTGGTGGAGGGCAGGCCCAGGTGGCCATCCTGACAACTTTCGTGCAACAGGTCATGGATCTTGAGAGGTGCCATGCCCCCAGGTCCACCAGTGGCGGTGAGGCTGGGGTGCCACGGGGAGGTAAGTTTGGTGAGCACTCAGGTCACCATGTGTGCCACAGAAGCCATGGCACTGCTGAATGCTCCATGATTGAAGTTATGACATGATTTTACCCTTGATAATGGAAGGCTGAGCGCGTAACGACCTGGGGAAGCAGCATGCAAGTTGACATTGTCTGCACTGAAACTAATCAAATGTCCTTTTTCTTCACTTCAGCATCATTGGAGCAGGACCAGGAGGGGAACACAGCAGGTCCACCTCTTACCCCTGAAGTCCCTGAGCAAATGCACTGTCCAGCATCACACCATCTCAGCCAGGCAGGCACAGCACAGATACTAGTACCTCGGTGGGGATTAGATCTTCGGGTAGTGAGCCGGGGCACTTCACACTCGCTTGAGGTGCAGGCAGAGACAGGGAATGCCTAGGGCACTGGCAGTCAGAGGACAGCTGGGGACCAGGTACTTGCTTGGTTGGTAGCTGATAGTGTGTCTCTGGAGTCGTCCGTGTGGCAGCGAACACCGGAAGTGCATCAGAGTACGCAGGACGATCTGGCAGAGATACGTTAGGCAAGGCGTGGCATGGTTCCCGTGCTGGAGGAGTCCACGTGGAGCTTCACTGATGCAATGAGCCTCATGGCTGAGCACCATGCTTCCTCCATAGAGAGAATGGCAACTCTCGTGGAGAGGCACATCCTGGAGAACAATCAGGTCCTCCTCAGGTTGCGCTCGGAACTGCAAGCCCTCACAGCGGCATTGGTCACAGCTGGTCAATGCCAGAGTGGGAGATGGTCTGGGCACCAAGTCTCCCAGCTCAGTGCCCATCCATCAATGGTGAGCAGGGAGGTCCTAAGCGACCTCACGTCGGCACAGGAGCTGCCTGTCATCTCTGCGGGCCCCTCGCAGGGCAGTCTGGATGAGGACAGAATCGCCTCCGCCCCTTTGCCAGTGACCATGCCATCCGATGAGGCTATGGCAACTGGGGAGAAGCCATCTGTGGAACTGGCCACTCCCGCCCAGGCGGGGCCATCAAATGCTCCACGGGTCAGAGGATGTCCGCCAAGGTCATCAAGGCCAAAAGAACAGCACAGTGAGCAGGCTGTCTCAGATGCCAGTGCCAGCGAGGGGATAGCACCTAACGTAGCACCCATAAGGGTAAATTTAAGGCACACCACAGGTTTCTCACTGGTGCTTTTATGTTGGCCCATAGTACTTAGCCGAAGACTTGGTGTAATATCGAACATCAATTTTTGTGTTGCTTTATGAATTTACCTTTGTTTACTGTATAAATGTTGACATGTTGCCATGCCTCAGGGTTATTCCTTACTTCTGCAGGTGGACAGAACCCATGATGTTGTGAGTGAGCTGTTTGACATTGAGCTTTATTGACAAGAGCCTTAATTAATGTTAGTATCCATGCTGATTTAGCACTCATTCTGGAGCCTGCTGTCCTGGCATGTGTTGAAGGTCCATCTGTGGTGGGCTAGCTGAAGGTTCATTGGATTAAAGCTTCGTGGGTGTCCCTGCCTCCCTGGAGTATGCCCGGGTCAGCGTCTATGCCCCTCAGTGTTCTCCTGTGCGTGCTCATCCTCGGACTCACTGCTGGACTCATCGTGTGCAGCAGGAGCAACTGCATCTACATCTTCCTCCTCCACTGCGTCGGCCCTCTCCAGCACCAGATTGTGGAGAGTACAGCATGCAACCACTATCAGTGACACATGATATGAGTGTATTGTAATGCAGTCTGAGCAATCCAGGCATCGGAAGCGCATCTTGAGAAGACCAATGGCTCTCTCCACCACCGCCCTTGTGATGCTGTGGCTCCTATTGTACCTCTGCTCAGCCTCTGTTCTTGGATGGCGGAGAGGCGTCATGAACCGCCTTTTGCGGGGATAGCCCTTGTCACCCAGTAGCCATCCATCCAGCCAGGATGGAGCACTGAAGAGCCCCGGCACCTGGGGGTGTCTAAGGATGTAGACGTCGTGGGAGCTGCCTGGGTACCTTGCACAGACTTGTAGAATCAGCATCCTGTGATCACACACTATCTGCATGTTCATGGAGTGGAAGCCCTTCCTGTTGACAAAGGCACTGGGCTCACCCACTGGCACCTTGATGGCCATATGTGTGCAGTCTATAGCACCCTGGATGCCGGGGGACCCAGCAAAGCCTCTACCTCGATCTGTCTGACTGGCATCGTCCCAGCGATAGTGGATGAAAGTCAATGCATGCCTAAACAGAGTGTCTGTCACCTGCTTGACACAAGTGTGGACAGCTGATTGGGAGATTCTGCAGAGATTACCCACCGAGCCTTGGAAAGAGCCAGAGGCATAGAAGTTGAGGCCAGCTGTGACCTTTAGCACCACCGGCATGGGCGTCCACCCACACAGTTAGCAGAGATCTCAGGGCCTATCACCTGACAGATGGAGATGACTGCCTCACTTGAGAGTGCCAACCTCGGCACTGCACCTCAGACATATTGAGGTAACTGCTTTGCCGCCTGTATACCCTGGCAGCAGGATATTGGTGTTTTCTGCAGCCCCTTCCGCCTTGGACATCCTGCTGGCCTTGTACCCCTTGTGCCTGCGCCTGTCCTCCCAAAAGTGGCTCCCCTGAGGCAGAATATGGACTCCTGGCCTCCACCCCCTTCTGGCCCTCCCTTCCTCCTTAGAGGAGTGCCTCCAGTGGAGAGCACAACTCCCATTCCCAGGCTAAGGGAAGGCTTCCTGAAAACTGCAGGCCCCAGAAGTGATTTCTACTGCAGAGTCCTGCGCATGGCTTTTACTCCTCTCCCAGAAGCTGGTATGAGTTTTGAAGTTTTCCTGCTCACACAGGAAAGTATTAGTCACTTTCACACTTAAATCCTTCAAACTTCACATTCGCGACCCCACTCACCCCTCTTACCCCGCCAGTGGATGACGTTTATACAAATGTCTCCTATCTGCTTGCCCATTGCACCTGTGCGGTGTCCTGAAGATCACACGGGCTGTGAAAAATCGAGATCAGTTGCTGCCTCAAGGACCTTAACTGGCCCGTTAATTGATGGCGGATGCGCCTCCAAACTTATAGTGCACCTGCCTTCCCAAATATCATGATGGCACACGGTGACGTCAGGATTCACACCCAAAGCTACTGCACGTCATTTTACATGCGGGTGTATGGGCCCTGCCCCCACGCGCCAGTGGGAAAATTCTGGCCAATGGCTCTGCTGCCTGAATAGCTCAAGGGGGTGGATAGGGTGAGGTTGGGGGCTTGGACCACTCAGTGTTGGGGTAGATGGGGTGCCCTCTTGTACCCACTAGTGAGGATGCCCAAGTACTTGGCGGCCTGTTGTGTCCTTCACAATCTAACTAAAATTAGGGTACCTTGCCAGCAGGTGTTTGGAGGCCACCTTGGATGGGGGAGGAGGAGGAGAAGGAAGTGGAGGCAGGGAGGAGGAATCCAGGACCCCTTTGCTTTGGACAGGCTGTCTGTGAGCTGCTACTGCAGTTTCCCTAAGGTGCCATCCCATTATCCCAGCGCCCACACTGCCCAACTACACTCCTGACTACCCCCACCCCCACAACTACCCTCCCCACCCCTAGCTGCCCCCTACCTCTCTGACTACCCTCCCGACCCCTTGAGTACACCCAACCCCTGACCACTTCCCCTGACTAACCTCTTGCCCCTCCCAAGCCTCACTTAATCATCTAGCCCACCTCCCCGTGGGGAGTTGAACCCACCCCAACCACCTAACCGCCCCTTCCCCCCCACTCCCACCACCACCACCCAAACACCCTCCACCCAACTTCCCCTTCTCCCTGGCTTCTCAGAGTGGTGGGACCTTTAAACATATCTGGTTTACAGCAACTAGCGCCTTAAAAAAGAGGGTGTGCCTCGCTTGCCACGATGCTGCTCACCTGCACTGGACCGACTCCGGAGCTGCTGCGCTGTACATTTCTTACGAGGTTCGGGAGGGAAGGTCAGGTAAGATGTGCAGCTGTCGACGATGATTGCCACTCCACAGAAGTTCTGGCCTGCTTCATCTTTCAATCCATTTTTTACACACTATCTCCACAGCTTCATCCAAGGACTCATCCAATAATCCACACAAAACTGCACTATTCACTCTTCTGGTATTGCAGATGCGATTGCCTGTCCTAGTGCTCCTACACAGTACTACTTCAGTGATTGTAATTGTCCAGTAAAAGGTCACTGGCTGTCATGGAGGGAGACTGCAGAAAGACTTGTAGGATGACCTTGAGCAGCCCTGAACCTTGAAGGCCCAGATTCAAACTACACCACCTCAGTATGGGAGGCAGCAGTCTGGTCTGACTCAGAGGCACCAGCAAGGACATGGCAGAATGGCAGTGGTAGGAGCACAAATGCTGTCATCCTGAGTGAGGACAATAGGTTGTGATCCATGACCAACTGGCACTCCCACAGACAGTCCTATTAATCTTCCAGAAGACAGGCTGCTGAATGCTGGGAGGGCTGGCATGCCACTTCGAACACTGAATTGTTCGGCCTCTGATGGCAGCAGTCTGAGTTGCATCAAGTGTAAACTCAAGACTTCAGTCTGATACCCCGCTGTGCTTTCTGCCCGTGCTGCAATTGATGCTGAGATATCAGCCATCAGACGCTGCATCAGAGATAGTCCTGGAATTGTTCTCACACAGCTGGCCACCATTTCCACACCAGAAAGGAAGGGTTCCAAGCTGCTCATGAAACTCTGTGCCAAATGAGAGCCGGACTCCAACATGCTCCTTGCCGGTGACAGCAGGTCTGCCAATGCACCAAACATTTTGGTGTGTGTGCTCATCAGCATCCTCCTGTACGCTACCCCATCAGAGTCCCCATGCAGCAGGGCTCATAAATGACCTGACCCTCTGGAGAGCTGGCTCATGAACTGTCCTATCCTGCCGTCCACTCAACCTTGTGATGCACCTTGTGCAGGTCACGACTTCATTGTATGCTCTAGCTATGCGCTGAGCCCATATCTGAGCTGGTAGCTGCAAGTAACAAATCAAATGACAGCGCTTCTTCATCAGAAATGTGATGCAGCTCTGGCCCTTCCTCCTGAGGCTGCAATAGCTGTCCAGTTGGCATTCCTTGAGTATCTGAAAACAGAAAATTTGAAAGGGCAGGGGGAGTGAGGGGTGGTGGAGTGAGGGAAGGGGATTGAGGTAGAAAACAAAAAGTCCAAGGTCACACCATTTGCAGATTATACTTCATACCAGATAGCAGTATAAGGCTAAAGTAGAATTTGTGAAGGGGCATAAGGTCTATTATCCTGAATGGTCTCAGTGACACCAAATGCAATGTGTCCTGTCATTGCTGGTCCCATGATGTGGGGTACAGTCTCCTCTAGAGAGCTCAGATGATGCAGGTGTTTCTGGTCCCCTCTGGTTCTGTTCTTATCCATTCTGTCATGGGCCACCTTGTTCTGGAAGAGGGACGGATGTCAGTGATTGCAATGTGTTTGGATGTGTCTGCCATAGCTGAATAGCTGGAGGAATGTGGAAGCAGTGAGAGGTGGATGTGAGGCCAACTGCATTGACAAATTTGTGAGGATCCTGACTGCTAATGAGGGAATGATAGGGATGTGGTGATTTGATACTGGTGGTGTGGTGGGTAGGAGCTATTACATGAAAATGTATTCAATGACCTTGATGACCCTTGTGAGTTGATTGAGTTTCTTGCAGCATTTCTGCCAGGTTTTCAGAGCCAAACTCTGTGAATTGGCAGCCTTGCCATCTGTTCCATTCCCTAGTCAGGTGTTGCCTTGACGGCCTCCTTCCCCCTCCCGCAGAAACCTAGCTTCTTCCCTCCTTTACATCTCCTGTACTAATGCTTTCAGTGCCACATGAAAATCTGCGGAACCCTCTGTCTTGTGCGCTGCTCCCCCTTGTTTGCTTCTCCTTGTGACCACTTCCTCCACAGACAGCAGCAGCTTTTGTGTAATGAGTGCAGGTCCCCTTTAAGAGGGGCAAGCTGCCTCTAAGATGTGCAGGCTAGCTGAAACATACTGAAGGCCCTCATACTGCTTGGCCCCCAGTCAGGAAAATGGATTTCAGGGCACAATCAGATCAGCCATGATCTTATTGAATGGTGGAGCTGGTTTGAGGGGCAAAATGGCCTACTCCTGCTCCTATTTAATTTGTCCTTATGTTGTTATCGACCATATCTTAAGAACAGGTTGACCTATCAGGACCACTATAAAGTCACTCATACACTGAGCTTCTGCACAAAGCATTGTGCTAATCTCCATTGGTGGATAACTTTATTCTGAACCAATTTACAATAGATGTCTGATGCTGGTTTTGACAACCACCCACACCAGAGGACCAATTTTACGATTGCATTTCATTGAATGGAGAGAAAATTGTAATTTGCATACCCATGGTTTCCTGTATAGAAGGTTGGACAGCAGAGTCTCCTCTAGTGGCATATTTTTGTAAAGTTAGTGTCACATCCCAATGTATTATGAAATGTGAGTTGGGCCCTTTTGTGACTACTGAAATGCAAGCCGTCTCTGAACCCCATTTCTGAGATATTTTTGAGAGACCAGGGCAGGAAGGGGTTGGGTTTTGCAAGACATAATGCAGTGTGGGAGGAATGTGGATGCACAGGTGGGCTGTTAGGCCTGCTTCAGTCCTCTGGACAGCATCCCAGCTCCCAACATAATTCTTTTGGTCTCTAACTCTCATTAATCATCCTCCTCAACCCCATCCACTGCATACCCCCTCTGTGACATCCATAACATTTCAGTCAACACTTTTAAAAACTGGACAAACAGGCTATTAAAATGGGCATTGCAAATCATGTGACGTTTGGCATTTGAGCTTCAGAAAGTGCTAAGTCTCAAGTGAATACCTAGTCAAATATGGGCATTCACTGTCATCCATGGAATACATACATCCCTTTGGCTGAGGATGGATCAACGAACAAGGACTGTAGAATTCCAGCTGACCTGATTCACTGTTTCGACCTGGACAAAGGGGGACATCAAAACTCAATGTATACTAGATGGATTCTATCAACCTTCCATTGTAATATAATAGGTGGAGGGACAGGTAGTATTGAGGAGGCGGGGAGGCTGCAGAAGGATTTAGACAGGTTAGGAGAATGGGCAAAGAAGTGGCAGATGGAATACAACGTGAGGAAGTGTGAGGTCATGCACTTTGGTAGGAAGAATAGAGGCATGGACTATTTTCTAAATGGAGAGAGAATTCAGAAATCTGGAATGCAAAGGGACTTGGGAGTCCTAGTCCAGGATTCTCTTAAGGTTAACTTGCAGGTTGAGTCAGTAGTTAGGAAGGCAAATGCAATGTTGACATTTATTTCGAGAGGACTAGATTATAAAAGCAGGGATGGGCTGCTGAGACTTTATAAGGCTCTGGTCAGACCACATTTAGAATATTGTGAGCAACATTGGGCCCTATATCTCAGGAAGGATGTGCTGGCCCTGGAGTGGGTCCAGAGGAGGTTCACGAGAATGATCCCAGGAATGAAAGGCTTAACATATGAGGAACATTTGAAGACTCTGGGTCTATAGTCGATGGAGTTTAGAAGGATGAGGGAGGATCTGATTGAAACTTACAGAATACTGAAAGGCCTGGATAGAGTGGACGTGGGGAAGATGTTTCCATTAGTAGGAGAGACTAGGACCTGAGGGCACAGCCTCAGAGTAAAGGGAAGACCTTTTAGAACAGAGATGAGGAGAAACTTCTTTAGCCAGAGAGTGGTGAATCTATGGAATTCATTGCCACAGAAGGCTGTGGAGGCCAGGTCATTGAGTGTATTTAAGACTGAGATATTTAGTTCTGTCGAAGGGTCATGAGGCCTCGAAACGTCAACTCTTTTCTTCTTCGCCGATGCTGCCAGACCTGCTGAGTTTTTCCAGGTAATTCTGTTTTTTGTTTTGGATTTCCAGCATCCGCAGTTTTTTTGTTTTTATATTTAGGTTCTTGATTGGTAAGGGGATCAAAGGTTACAGGGAAAAAACCGGGAGAATAGGGTTGAGAAACTTATCAGCCACGATTGAATGGCGGAGCAGACTAGATGGGCCGAATCGCCTAATTTCTGCTCCTATGTCTTAAGGTCTTATGATAGTTTCCCTCATCTAAATTAGAATGGGTGAATCTCAAGGTGTCAAACAACAATGCAGGCTGATTAGAATCAACTTACACACCACCCTTTGTTTGGAAATAGGACTTTGAACTTGTGAAAATCACATGATGAGGGAACTATTTTTGTTGTCTGCTTTTAAAACCAGCAAGAAGCTGCTTGAAGACAGAGAGTCCTACCAAAAGCCATCGAACTCACTGCAAGTCAGTAAGCAGCCAAGGTAGTTAACAGTTCAATACCTTGAAAGTGGGAGACCCCACCCAAGTGAAGGGTTCCCCAATCTGTTCCAGTTAACGTTCACTTGAGAACCAACCTTCCAAAAATTAGAGTACAAGAAACTTCACAGTCTGCTGAGAAGCCTTCGCATTGGAAGATTTTCACTTCAAATTAAGTATTAACTTCATCTATGAAGCTACAGGTCTGCCACAAAAGAGACTGAGATCATTATACACTGTAACAGTAAATTGCCTTCATCTGTAACTAATCTTTGTGTGTGTAAGTGTGTGCAAGACAAATGAGTGAAACATTGCGTTAAATTCAAGATAAGTGTATGATGATAAATAACCTTTATTTTAAAATTCACAAAATGTTTGCCGATGGAATTATGGGCAGGATATTTTGCTCG
Organism: Carcharodon carcharias; assembly: GCF_017639515.1. NCBI lineage: Eukaryota > Metazoa > Chordata > Chondrichthyes > Lamniformes > Lamnidae > Carcharodon > Carcharodon carcharias. The sequence goes on from NC_054477.1 coordinate 106,435,804, forward strand.
GCATGTGGGCACGTGGCTGACTCAATTGGACACAAAATTGAGTGAGATTTTGTCGGGCCAGCATCCCAATGTCATCTCGCGCTTGCATGACATTTCGGTCGTCGGGGGCGTGCAAAAGTTGGAAGTGCACCCGCCAACAATTAACAGGTCAATTAAGGTAATTAAAGATGCAATTGTCTCTGATTTTTCATAGTCCATCCAACCTTACGGTTGGCGGACAGGCAAATCGGCCAGGCAGACTTTGCATTTTTTCATGAAACCTCATCCGAAAGTGGGGTAAGGTTTCCATTATTAAATGAAAGAAAAATAAAAATCCATGAACGGCATTTTTATCATGAATATGTTCAGGTGACTGATTATGATGCTTGGACATTTTTTTCCTGATTTTAAAAGCTTCACTTAATGCCTTTCATGTCTTCAGCTCCCTAAGGCAGCTCTCTGTCAGCTTTCTGAGGAGCTTTCTGTCAGCGCTCGCCCGCGCCCACGCTATTCCCACCCCCACCCCGGCAGCACTGAGTATTTCAGTGCACATTTCATTAATTGGCCAGCCAGTGTAAAATCGCGGTCAGGGGCCGATTGCGGTCGGCAGTCCATTCTCCGGGCCATCCCAAGCCCGCCGATCGCGCCCACCCAGTGACCTGAAAATTTTGCCCTATGTATTTGGGATACACGCTGAAGGCAAGAAAACACCCGCCTCTTACATACAAACATACTGATCGTGGCAGTGAAAGGAAAGGTTTTCGTCTCGGGCTTGTAAAATGCAAGTTGGGTCCTTTTCCAACATCCAAAATGTGAGCCCACCAACATCATTCCCATCCTAATTTTTCCTTGAAGAAATTGGGGTTAGGAGGGGCCAGGTTTTACAAGTAATGGTGCAATGCGGGAGGACCATTGGTGAAGAGGTGGGCTGGTTAGACGCCTTCCTCGGTTCTTGGGACAGTACTCCAGCTCTGAACATCATAAATAGCCACATGGCAACATGGGGCAGAATTTTCTGCCCGTCGGGTGGGCGGGCCCAACCCAATCTCCAGCAGGCGGGGAGTTGATCCCCGCTGGAGAAGCGGGCCCCACCGCCATTTTATGTGGGCGGACCAATTAAGGCCCGCCCAGTGTGACGTCCGTCGGGAAGCGCTATGCGTTTCCTGTGCGGGAGGGGGGATTCCCCAAAAGCAAGAGTGCGGTTTTTCACGCATGCCCACGAAAGAGCACACATCTCCCTGAGGCTAGTGCTGCCTCAGGGAAATCGCTGACACTTCTAAAAATATTAAAAATAGAAAAAAAATAAATTCCCTAACATGTTCCCCTCACGTGACATTGTCACATGAGATGGGACATGTTCATAATTAACATAATAACTTTATTAAAAATTTTAAAACACTGCATGAAACCTCATCTCACTACTGGATGAGGTTTCATGTTTTACCTGTTGCCTCCGGGGCTCCTGGCCTGCCCGCCAACCTTAAGGTTGGACGGGCAGGTACACTAAGTACTTTAATTGATCTGTCAATGGTCTCAATTAGCTATTGACAGGTCGGCGGGCCCACAGCTGATTTTGCTGCAGGCCTGCTTTCCTAAAAATTTAAATGGACTGGGATGATGTCGGGGGTTCTGCCCAATGTCATCCTGCATCATTTTATATTTCGGCAAGTGGGCCTCACCCCCTCTTGCCAACGGCAAAATTCTGCCCATTTGTTGTGGTGATGACAGAGAACGGGCTCCAAAGAGAAGATTGGATTCTAAATATTCCTGGATATTAGGATGCAAAGAGATGTAGGGAAAGAAAGAAAGTAAGAAAGAAGGGAAACATGATTAATGAGAACATTGCAATGTTGGAGAGGGAGGATAGTCTGGAGGGGTCAAGGACAGAATCTTTTTGTGTGGAGTTGCAAAAGAATAGAGGATTACACTCCTACTATCCCATCTGCCACCAAGTAGTGGTAAAGATATAGAGAAACAAATTTGCAGGCAAATTGTAAATGTGCAAAAACTATAGAGTAGTGATAATGGGGGACTTCAATTGTCCTAATCTAGACTGGAATAGTAATTGTGTAAAGGGCAGAAGAAAGGAAGAATTTCTGAAATGTGTACAGGAGAATTTTTTTGATCAATTTGTTCCTTGCCTAATGAGGAGGATGGGATTGCTGGGTCTGGTTCTGGGGTATGAGGTTGGTCAAATGGAGCAAGATTTAGTGGGGTTACATTTAGGAAACAGTGGCCACTCTTGTCCAAGCTTTAGACTAGCTTTAGGCAAGGGCAAGGAGAAATCTAGAGTAAAAATATTCCATTGGAGGAGGGCCAATTTCAGCAGGTTGAGAATAGATCTGTCTCAGGTAAATTGAAATCAAAGATTGACTGGCAAACAATGTGATTGAACAATGGGCTACCATCAAAGGGGGGATGTTTCGAGTACATCTGAAGTACATTTCCACAAGAGAGAAAGTTTGGGCAGCAAAAACCTGCGCACCCTATATGATAAAAAGACTTGGAAAGTAAGATGAAGCAGAAATGGAGGGTATTTGATAGCTAACTAGTTGATAATACCAGTGAGAACTAGGCGGGATATAGAAAGTTCATAGGGGAAGAGAAAAGGGAAATGAGAGGGGTAAACAGAAAACATGAGAATAGACTAGCAACTAACATAAAAGGGAAAAGTCTTCTATAGGCATATAAATGGTAAAAGAATAGTGACAGGAGGGTTTGGGATGATTAGGGCTCAAAAAGATGCATAAAGCCAGAGGGCATGGCTAAAGATCTAAAAGAGTATTTTACATCTGCCACTACCAAGGAAGAAGGTACTACCAAAATTACGGTAAAAGAGGAGGGAATTGAGATACTGGATAGGCTAAGAATTAATAAAAAGAAGTATTAATGGCAAGATTGGCTGTACTAAAAGTAGATTAGTCACCAGGACCATCCTGAGTTGTTGAGGGAAGTAAAGGCGGAGATTATGGCGGCACTGGCCATAATTTTCTGATCCTCCTTAGATGCCAAGTTGGTGTCAGAGGACTGGAAAATTACAAATGTTACACCCTTGTTCAAAAAAGGGTGTAAGAACAAACCCTGCAAGCAAAGGCAGTCAGTTCAACCTTATTGGTTGAAAAATGATAATCCAGGACAAAATTAACAGCCAGTTGGGCAAGTGTTGAATAATTAAGGAAAGCCAGCATAGATTTTTAAAGGGAAGTTGTGTTTAACTAACTTGACCCAGATTTTTGATGAGGTAACAGAGATTGATGAGGGCAATGCGGTTACGTAGTGCAACTGGACTATGTGGAACGGGCAGGGGAGTGGGACTAGTTGAGTTGCTCTTGGAGAAAGCATGCAGAGACACGACAGGCAGAATGGCCTCATTCTGGGCATTCTGTACTGTAACCGTTTCATGATTCTATTCCATAATTCTAGGATCTTGTTATTTGACATAAGCATTACTACTGCTTATTTTTCTGCATTCTTGATGGCTTTATGAACTTCCAACTGGTTGCGACAGACCGTTAGACTTAAAAGAAATGTACCATGATAAGTATTGCATTTGATACTGTCAGTCACTGCCTCCAAGGTTTGCTGTCTTCACTGTGGTGCTTCTTACAAGGCCAATGTATCAAATACGTCCACTCGATGCTCCGTGACTGCTGCTGCAGTGGTCTCGAGGGCTTCCTCTGTACAGCATGTTTTGTCCTGTTGCCTAGCATTTTCCATTCCAGAACAGAACGTTCATTGCATACCAATCAGTGCTACATTATTTCACTAATGACGGTGTCTTATTGCAAAAAGTACTGATTATATTCTCAAAATTTAGTCATCAGTAACAGAAAAGAGCATGCTGGAAGCACTATAGGGAAATTGGATTGTACTTGCTGAATTATTATAAGTTAATGGTCCTTAATTTCCTTTCATATTGCTGTTGGGTTCATAAGTATAGCATACCAACAATTTTACAGCTGCATTTTAGGTTGACAGTCTTTTCTGCTGGGTTTTCCCCCCCTAATGGCTATTCTGGTATTGTTGTTCAGGTCTGGAAACATATGAGTGTGCTGGCAGATCATTGTAATATATGTAAATGAGAATGAACTGTGTAAGACCTATTAACTTGAGCCCTAATATACCAAGGGTAACAGAGCAAATGAATGATGTTTTGTCTACTGCCAAATTAAGATGGCACTTGTGGGAGGCTTTATGTTCCAGCCCCCAGCAACTTTGGGAGAAACAGCATGCATTTGTATGGTACCTTTCATGACCTCAGGATGTCTCAATACACTTTATAACCAATGAAGTCCTTTTGAAGTGTGGTCACTATTGGAATGTAGGAAATGCAGCAGTCAGTTTGGAGACAGCTAGGTCTCACAAAGAACATAATGACATAGTTGAAGGATGAATATCAGACAAGAGAACTCCCTGATCTTCAAACAATGCCATGGGATCTTTTATGACCACCAGATAGGGTTTTGTTTTACTGTCTCATCCGAAAGATGGCACTGACATCAGTGCAGCACTCTCTCAGTGCTACACTGAGTATCAGCCTGGATCAGGAACAGGAGTTGGTCATTCAATCACACAATCCTGTCATGCTCAGTTTATGGTTCCTATCTCTGGTTTGGGAGTTGAACACAGAGGATCTACCTATGTGCCTTAACCAATTTGAAGTTTGATTGCCCCATCCACTACTACTCTCCTCCGTCTGGCTGAACTTGTTCTCACGCTGAACAATTTCTCCTTCAACTCCTCTCACTTCCTCCAAATAAAAGGTGTGGCTATGGGCACCCGCATGGGCCCCAGCTATGCCTGTCTCTTTATGGGGTATGTGGAACATTCCTTGTTGCAGTCCTACTCCGGCCCCCTTCCACAACTCTTTCTCCGGTACATCGATGATTACTTCGGTGCCGCTTCATGCTCTCGTCGGGACTTGGAAAAATTTATTAATTTTGCTTCCAATCTCCACCCCTCCATCATTTTCACGTGGTCCATCTCTGACACTTCCCTTCCCTTCCTTGACCTCTCTGTCTCAATCTCTGGTGATAGACTGTCCACCAATATCCATTACAAACCCACCGACTCCCACAGCTATCTCGACTGCAGCTCCTCACACCCCGCTTCCTGTAAGGACTCCATCCCATTCTCTCAGTTCCTTCGCCTCTGTCGCATCTGTTCTGATGATGCTACATTCAAAAACAGTTCCTCTGACATGTCCTCCTTCTTCCTTAACCGAGGTTTTCCACCCACGGTGGTTGACAGGGCCCTCAACCGTGTCCGGCCCATCTCCCGCGCATCCGCCCTCACGCCTTCTCCTCCCTCCCAGAAACATGATAGGGTCCCCCTTGTCCTCATTTATCACCCCACCAGCCTCCGCATTCAAAGGATCATCCTCCGCCATTTCCGCCAACTCCAGCATGATGCCACCACCAAACACATCTTCCCTTCACCCCCCTTATCGGCATTCCGTAGGGATTGCTCCCTCTGGAACACCCTGGTCCACTCCTCCATCACCCCCTACTCCTCAACCCCCTCCTATGGCACCACCCCATGCCCACGCAAAAGATGCAACACCTGCCCCTTCACTTCCTCTCTCCTCACCGTCCAAGGACCCAAACAATCCTTTCAAGTGAAGCAGCATTTCACTTGCATTTCCCCCAACTTAGTCTACTGCATTCGTTGCTCCCAATGTGGTCTCCTCTACATTGGAGAGACCAAACGTAAATTGGGCGACCGCTTTGCAGAACACCTGCGGTCTGTCCGCAAGAATGACCCAAACCTCCCTGTCGCTTACCATTTTAACACTCCACCCTGCTCTCTTGCCCACATGTCTGTCCTTGGCTTGCTGCATTGTTCCAGTGAAGCCCAATGCAAACTGGAGGAACAACACCTCATCTTCCGACTAGGGACTTTACAGCCTTCCGGACTGAATATTGAATTCAACAACTTTAGGTCGTGAGCTCCCTCCCCCATCCCCACCCCCCTTCTGTTTCCCCCTTCCTTTTTTTTCCAATAAATTATAAAGAGTTTCCTTTTCCCACCTATTTCCATTATTAAAAAAAAAACCCCACTAGAGCTTTACCTTGAGTGCCCTACCATCCATTCTTAATTAGCACATTCGTTTAGATAATATCACCAACTTTAACTTTAACACCTATGTGTTCTATTGTACAATTGTCGTTGACATCTTTTGATGATCTGCTTCTATCACTGCTTGTTTGTCCCTACAACCAAACCCCCCCCTCCACCTCTCTCTCTCTCTATCTCTCCGCCCCCCCACACACACACCTTAAACCAGCTTATATTTCAACTCTTTCTTGGACTCGAACTCAAGTTCTGTTGAAGGGTCATGAGGACTCGAAACGTCAACTCTTTTCTTCTCCGCCGATGCTGCCAGACCTGCTGAGTTTTTCCAGGTAATTCTGCTTTTGTTTTTATTATTATTATTGAAGTTTGATTGTATGTGTTCCAAGAGAAATTTAAAAGCCTTTCTTTTGAGTTGGACCCGAGCAGAGTTGAGCCAAGATCTCGTGGCGTGTAGGTCTTTGAATCTACTGGAATATTTTCCTCCCAACCACAGTAAGAGGTTCTGAGTACTAAGTTACAGGATTTGTAGTTGGTATTTCCTTGTTTTCTATTTTAATAGAGAAGGAGAAACAGTACAGATTGGAGGAAGAGAAACTGAGGCAGCATATACCTTCCCCATCAAAGAATTCACAGGCCATAAAAATCTTATGAAGATCTTATTGTGAAGTTCTGTGTTAGGGGAGTGTGCTTCACCACTGAGTCACTAGCAGATCAATGCTGTCTACTGCATGAAAAACTTGGGCTAAAACCATCACCGTGTTTGAACACTGCGCCCGTGTTATTAAATGTTACTACATCCCTCAAATTTCATAGGACCATTTCATTTCAAGCAAACGTGTGGGGTGGTGGGGAATGGGGAGTCTCTACTACATCAATCAGTGCATTTGGCATGACATCAAGGCAGCAGTTTGAGGGGGCTGTTAAGGCTTAAACTTTATGCATGTTGTGTACGTGCGATCAGCGGACCTGGAAGCAGATTTGTTATCCACTCCACCCACGATCGCAACCCAGACACGATATCACACTGGCTGGCCAATTATGGGCTGGCCAGCGTGAAACTCGCCTGGACATTGGCTCAAAGCTGCCAGCAGGGGTGGGAGTGTGGCAGGCGCGGGTATAATGGTGACCCAGAGGGGGCATTTAAAAGAGCACAGGCAGCTCCCTGAAAGCTGCCAGGAGTTGGGGAGAAGCCTCGGGGAGCTGCCTCTGCCTGTCTCTCATCTAACTTGTTCGACCTTCACATTCACCTGTGAAATCCACCTCTGGGTATGTCAACTACAAGAATCTTTGCAGCTACTGAGAATTCTTTGCATTTTCAAAACCTCCACTCCAGCCGAAGTATGAACTCAACAAAGAAGCATCAGGCCTATGCTGAAATAGAGGCTGATTAGATTCCATTTTTATAATTACTGTTTTATCTTCCTCTGTATCTCATTTTGTGTGTGCACGATAGTATAGGTGAACTGAGAGTGAGTGAGCTGTCACATTTTTGTTAACCTCCAGGGAAAATGTGTGAAAAATAAAAATAATCTCCTTTCTTTTAATACACAAAAGCTTGCTGCTGGCTTATTAAAATTGAATTAATCACTCTAAGAGGGAGAAAATATACACATCCACATACAAATATAATGATCGTCACAGATAAATAAAAGGAAACACCTGAAATTTATCAGTGACGCTATTTAAAAAAAAACACTCATTGATAAAAGCCCATTCAAAACATTTAAATTCCTTCAACTACTTAATTCTCTATGAATACAAACAGTTCATTCAAGTACTCAATCCCAGATAATAACCTAGCCCACATAAAATACTTTATGATCCCTTGGAGATGCCAAACAAAATGTGAAATTACAAGCCCCCACTGTCATAATGGTAGGTTGTGGAATAATTCATGCAGCATTAATCCCTTAATAAAAACCCTCAGGTTTATGTCAACAGACACAATGAAATTACAAGCAGCCACAGCAGGATTTTTCTTAAATTATAGGGCTTAGGGATTTATATGCCTTAATAGCTTGACAGTTCCAATGAGTTTTTTCACTTTTTATGTCTACTCTTAACAATCCAAAGGGCACCTGACCTCTCCCAAAGGGCACTTTACCTCACCAAAAGTGGTGCCTGGACCTTTCCAAAAGTGGACCCTACCTCTCCAAATGGCTCCTGCTGCTTTACACCATTTGCTCAAATGTCTGAAGTACACGAGTCATGTTTTGTACATCCCACCAATAAAAATTGCATTTCTTGTTTCCATGTGCAGCTGCCTCTGTGAACCATGGATCTGCAAACTGCAACCCAGCCTCACAAGCAACCACACCCACCCCCCAACCCCAGTGAAAAAGGCGGGTGCTAGGTTCAGGGCAGGGGGTGTACTTCCAGAATTGGGGCTCCAGCACCATTTTGTTTAAATCAGAGATCCCTTCAACCCCCATGAAAATTCAGTCCAAAGAGCCTGCAAAGATGTACAGATAGTGAGTGGGTGAAAATTTGGCAGATGGACTATAATTTGGGAAAATGTGAGGTTGCCTGCTTTGGTGGGATAAGTATATGGAGAGAGAATACAGAATACTAAGCTAAAAAGAGGAATTTGTGTGTTTTCATACATGAATCACAAAAAGGTTAGCATGTAGTTACAGCAAGTAATGAGGAAGGCAAATGGAATATTGACCTTTGTTGCAAGGGAGACAGAGTATAAAAGTAGACAAGTCTTGTAACAACTGTACATGGCATGAATGAGACAACACCTAGAATACTATGTACAGTTCTGATCTTATTTAAGAAGGGATATACTTGCATTTGAGGTAGTTCAAAGAGGGTTTACTATGTTGATTTCTGGGATGAAGAGCTTGTCTTCTGAGGAAAGGTTAAGCGGATTGGACCTATACTCATTGGAGTTTAAAAGAATGAGTGGTGATCATATTGAAAAATATAAGGTTCTGAAGTGGTGACAAGATGGATGATGAGAGGAAGTTTTTGCTTGTGGCGGAATTTAGAACTAGGAGGCACAGTACCAAAATAATGGGTTATTGTGTGATCACTTTAAGAGACTGTAAGTGAAGGAAGCGATGTCACATCTCACATAACCCAGGAGTTATATATACGATGCAGTTCACATTACACTAAAGAACTCACATATTTGTTGCATATTGTCTTTAATCTTGTGACTCTTATAACAGTCACACACTAAAGGAACAAATAATGTAACATGGTGGCAGTGGTTGAGAAATTTTGAAGAATACCGCATACAACAGAATGACAGCGCTGGAGGAACTTGCATCACTAAGTATGATACAGTGACAGCTGGTTGCTTACCTATTCTGGCTGAGATATCCCAAGAATTCAACAGTACAGAATGCTCCACCATAGACAGGACCGCCAGGAGGTTAACAAACTTTGTGAGCACAGTAACTACGTGGCAGCCAGATTGGTGGTCAGGAGAGCAAGTTAATAGGCACAGGATTGGTGTCCTCAACTTCTCTGGCCAGAAATCGAAAGCAACAGCACGCCGCCATTACTGCTTGTGGACTCCTGTGCTGAATTGCTTCACGGGTGGGGCTCACTCCCAAAACGCAGGAATGGATCCAAAACACAGCAGACGTCTATGAAAATACATCAGGTTAGTGATGAAGTGAAATGTGAAGGGGACCTAATGAAAATCATGTTCAGACGCCAGCTGGATAAAACGCTACATATTGTCAATGTGGATCAGCATGTTGATGCTATTAAGCAATCTGAGGCATTTGCCACAATTGTGATTGGATGTCCGCAGAAGGGTTGCCTCTCCATACATTAAAGTCTATGTATGTAGACAAATGTGAAGCTATGGCATGACCCATCATGACTGGGTTGGCTGCTTACAATGGCTCACTGATCAAGTTCATTGCAATAATAACCTTGCAGTGCAGCTATGGGAAGTTGGAATGGGTACTATAAATACTTTGTATTGTAGACACAGCCGGAGTTGCTGATGCAGGAATTCTAGTTTCTCACAATTTATGGATCACCAAAATATAAATTGATATACCTGGAGTTGGGGCGGAGGGAAATGAGCTAGACAAACACAGGGTAGCTTGAATTTTGATCATGTCACTCCCAGAGGCATGTTGTGCTCCCAATCACAAATTACCTGCCGCCCTGCTTCCTCTGAGTTGTACTATTCTACCATGACAATGTTCAGCTGTGTGTGTCCTGATCAAGGTTCATTTGAATGGCCGTACTCTGAGAGGTGGGTGGAAAGAGGGTAGGTGGAAGCACAAAGGTTCTTGGCAAATGGGGTGTGTCATCCCTGAGGCATTATAATAACCTGAGTAAATACAGAATATCATGAGCAGTTCATTACATCCTTTTATGTCTCACACAGGTCCTGGTGCCACTAGCTCACCACCTTCCCTGGGCCATTTCATCCCTCAGGCATCAGAAGGAGGAAGTTATGTCTGAGGAGGCAGCATCACATCCAACCACCCCACTCTCCAACAACCCAGATTTTAGCACACGAAGAGTTGTAGCATGTGTTTAGAGTCGGTGGAATGTGGTAAAGTACATGGAGGAGGTGCCTGAGGACCTGGAGGGGTTCCTTGAAACAGTGAGAGCTCACCCACAGCATGTGGAGGAATCCATGGTGGAAATGAGCTCTATCTTTGTCTAGGGGTTTGAGCTCCAGCCATGACAGAATGGACAATCTCATGGAGAGACACATGCAGCATCACTTACCATGGATACAACAGATGCGTGACTCCCTGCAAAGGGATCAAGACTGACTCAGTAGCCTGGAGCAGTCCGCTCAGAGTTTGAGCGCTGACCTCAATGGAATACATGAGGAGCTATGATCCCTAACAGGATGTTTGCACTGGTGACACATCCTGGAATTACTGGAATGGGTGATTGCTGCACCCCAGCAGTCAGCCCTGCCTAACCCATCTGAAAGCCAACAAAGGGCTGTGGGGATGGTGAGGAGGGTGAAGGTTCTGAGAGCATCTCAGCACCCTCATCTTCTTCTAACTCTCCAGCTCCTCCACCACAGCCCTCATCTGCTCAGCTTGCCCCAGTGACAACAGCTGTCCCTGCAGAACTGTAGAGGCCCCAGACTGAAGTAGGTCCCCAAAGGGTCTCCAGATGACAAGGCCAGGCAGCACGCTCCTTAATGTCACAAAGAAGGAGGGATGAGCAACCTGCCACTACCTCCTCCAAGGCAATAAGGGGAGCACGTCGTAGGAGCATTCGCGAGGGCAGGGTGCCATGTCGCTTTGATCACTGATGGCTTCATCAAGGTTTCAATTAACACATATCACAATTAAGCTAATCTTAAATGCAAATCACTATTGCCAAAAATAGTCTGCTTTTTGATCTGCTTTTGAACACTAATACCCTCAATGAGAATATTAACAAAATGAAGGCAGTCTTTGCTACTGGCACCAAAGACTGCATGCTGAAGCCCATCTCTCATTGATGCTATCAGGAGCAAGGATGTGACCAAACATGTCCAGCAGTGGAAGGCTGTTTCCTCCTCCAGACCTTCAGATAAGGTAGCAGGACACCTTCGTCTTCAGCATCCGTCCATCTAGGCAGATGGATTGTGCCCAGCCTATAAATCAGTTCTGGATTGGAGATTGACTGTTGTGGCTGTAGAGGCCGATTCGCAAGAGGCAGCCCCTTCTACAGCAGGCACAAATGAAAGGTGTTGTCATGAGATCGACTGATGTTTTTCCATCTGTTGAGCTCTTTTTTCTTCCTTCTGGTCATTTCATTTGTCCTCTGGTTTTTCCATGTCCTTCCTGACTGTTTGTCTCCAGGTACTCCAGTCAGCAGCAATGACTTCCCATGCATCGATTTGATTCCTGGTCAACTAGAGTCTTACATACATGCAAGACGTGGGCAACCTGTTGGTCTCATGTGGATAGCAAGCACCATAGCACATGTCCTCGGGGTGCCAGCCATCATCCATTCAGTGGACATGACCCAGTTAGTGGAGTCGCTGCTGACTCAAGAGGGAAAACATGCTGGGGATTCTTGCCCACTGATATACTTCCATATTCGGCATTCTACCCTGCCAGGAAATGCTCAATATTCATCTGAAGCAGTGGAGGTGGAAGCTATCCAGCTGTTTTCTTGGCTTGCAGAAGTTGATCATGCTTTGCTACTGTAAAGAAAGATACTGAGAACACAAACCTAGCACACACAAAGCTTGTATTTTTGGTTAGCTTGCTGTTGGTCCACACTTCATCTCTCAACTTTGACATGACAGCTGTGGCCTTGGCAATCCTGGTATTGATTTCAGCATCAAGTGACAGATTGCTGGTCATAGTTAATCCAAGGTATGTGAAGCTGTCAACGACCTTTAGAGTGAGCTTGTCAATGTTGACAGAAAGTGGAGTCTCTAAATCCTGGCCCATAACTTTGGTGTTTATGATGCTGATTGTCAGTGCAAATGCCCTTCAGGCCTGGGACAACAGATTTACAAGCTGTTGCAAGTGAACTTCAGTATGGGATGCCGGTGTGGTGTCATCAGCAAACAGTAAGATTTTTGGATTCGGGGGCATAGATACCTAAGATAGGGAGTCAACTATTTGTAGGCAATTTTAAGATAGCTTATTAAGTGTATTAAGAAGAAAAGTTTAGATATGCTGCATTAACTAATTATACAGGAGAAGAAAACGACCTGTGACAGTTGAGAGTGGTTTACTGATCCCAGAATATAGAAAAACATTTGGCACAAGTGTGTTGATCTCAGTAGCTTGTGATAACAACATTCTGTTCTTTAATCAAAGTGTTGAGTCTTCTTCACTTGGTCTTTCTCCTCCTCATTGTCCACTTGAGGTGGGCAGCTGCTGACGAGCAATGCCACCTCACCAGGACCCCTGACCAGGACCTAGCCCCTGTGCCTGAGCACTTGTTAATATATCCTTTTTCTGGAGGCTGGGAGCTTACCCAATGCCAATCACCTATCCAAACCCTTCTGACCAATAGATACAGGACAGGTACCCAAAACAGGTACCCTGTTTGTCATCCTGTTTGAGGTCAGCCTTTTCATTTACATCATGTTGAGGGTTACATCCTGGTCCTTTCTGAGCACTGGCATAGATAAAGAGATGCACAAGACACCATCCTACCAGCTTAGGAATGACAACATAGCAGGCTGAACTAACTGACCCTGATGTTTACATGGACTGTTTATATGTCGGAGGGTTTAGAAATTGCCTTTCCAGAGGAAGAACCAATGCTGTTTAGCTAATCTCATTAAGGGTTCTGTACTCTGAAGAAAATGCCAGTTTATTAAAGACCCCAATTTCTTACACTTCCCCGCTTTGAGAAGGAAATATCCTAACTGACCTCTCACAACTAGTTTTATGCTAGCATAGTTATTTCTAAAATATAAACTGTTTCCTAATTTTTTGATTGCACATCTTAGATAACATATTAAAGCTACTAGAATCAAAGTATTGAGTATAGGAGTTGGGATGTTATGGTGAGGTTGTATAAGACATTGGTGAGGCCAACTTTGGAGTATTGTGTGCAGTTCTGATCACCTAACTACAGGAAGGATATCAGTAAGATTGAGAGAGGGCAGAGAAGATTTACTAGGATGTTGCCGGGTCTTAAGGAGTTGAGTTACAGGGAAAGATTAAACAGGTTAGGACTTTATTCCTTGGAGCGTAGAAGAATGAGGGGAGATATGATAGAAGTTTACAAAATTATGAGGGTATAGACAGAGTAAATGCGAGTAGGCTCTTTCCACTTAGATTAGGAGTAATAAATACGAGAGGACATAGCTTTAAGGTGAAAGGGGAAAGGTTTAGGGGGAACATTAGGGGGAACTTCTTCACTCAGAGAGTGGTGAGGAATGAGCTACCATCTGACGTGGTAAATGCGTCACTCTTAAGTTTTAAGAATAAATTAGTCAGGTATATGGATGGGAGAGGTCTGAAGGGTTATGGACTAGGTGCAGGTCAATGGGACTAGCGGAATAATATTTCGGCACAGACTAGAAGGGCCGAATGGCCTGTTTTCTGTGCTGTAGTGTTCTATGGTTCTAGAATTATCTGATTACTTGGTTTGACACTCTTCACTTGCAGATATTACAGTTCCCCCTCTCAGAGAGAAAAACCCTTATTCTTTTGCAAGAGTGCTGCTAATTTCTGGGCTTTTAGCAGATAAGTATCTACAACTAACTCAATAGGTTATGCTTGGACTTAAAAATATTCTTCAGTTCTCCCTTCACCTGTATCCATCTGATGGATAATTCTTATTAAGTATTATTTCTCCCTTGCCTTCATTTGTCCCAGTCCAAAATTCCTTTTATTCTTACTTTAATTACCATCTTAATTTTCTTAAAGTCAGTTTCTTTATGTAGTATGTGTCAGTATCTTGATCATTTAAAAATGCTTCTTACTCTTCAAGCCATAATAACCATTTCATGTCATACTTTTTGTCAAGTAGCTGAGCAAGCCTGGGACCCATTCTTCAGTGCAGCTGCACCATGTACTCTTGTATGTCAGTTACTTCACAAGTTACAAATCACTTCTGCACACTCACACCAGTGTCCCAATTCTTTCTTTAATCCTCCTATTGAACTTCAGATTCATAAGTCATCTTCACACATTCCCTATCTGTTGGATGGGTCTCTAGTGATTCCTAATTTCCAAATTTTCTCTATTTGGGCAGTGTTCCTTCCATTACATGTCACTTCACCATGCTTGGTGGTAATCTCCTGCCTTCTCCCACAAATCCTTGTTTTGCATTTGTGGACAGTTTATCGGGTTTATCAGGATCATGCTGTGTATTTTTGCCAATCAACTTCATCATCTGGCATTTCACTGTCTATAAAAGGATGCACCATTTGATAATTCTTCCTGACTTTCAGATAATCTTCTCAAAAAATCAAAGAGGGTCTCTGTCTCAAGATCTTTGCTTATCTCCCCCTGTATGGTCCTAATTCTCAGGTGGAAGCCAGATTATCAAATTAAGTTCTCTTAAAAAGTTCATAGGCAAAGACAGATATCTCTAACCGAAAGCTGTCACCTTATTTGTCTCATCTACACTTTCATTTCACTAAAACACACATCAATACCAAATTGATACATTCCATTGAACTACACCCAGGGTGAGTTATTCCAATTTTCAATTGGTGTTGTGTCCTTTTTCCCTGCTCTACCCTCAATAATTTCCTCATAACGTTTTACACCTGCAATTGTTACAATCTTATCTCATTCATGAGCCCTGGAGAAACTTTACAGTCCAATAACATGCTTTCATAATACCTTTCAAACAGCAATTAAACATTCCCATTTTATTCCAGGCATTAATTTTTAAATTTTGCTTGTTTGTTATTTCCCTTAAACAACATCTTTTTTCAAAAGGAACCCACTAGGGTCAGGGTTGTCTGAGAGCCAGGCTATGGATTGGATGTGACCCGTGAGGCGGTTTGATCCAGCCTGCCCCTTCCTTGGACTTAGCACTGAAGATATATTTGACATTGATTTGAAAAACAAGTTTTAAATCTCCGTGTTTGCCGGCAGAGCTCAGAGTAACATGTGATGAATGCGGGTACTGGAGAAGCTGCAGCAGGAGGGAGGGGAGTCGGGCCTTCTGCAGAGCCCTGATATAGTACATAGGAGGGTGAAGAGTTCTTCATGGATTAACAGACCAGCATCAGGTCTGGGATGTGCCACGGTGCTACATCAAGTACATGGGCAGGCAAAAACAAGGGCAGATGTCTCAATGAAAAAGTGTTCAACAAGCAGTGAAGGTAAGGTGATAAATTAGCCTTCTCATCTGCAGCTTGCTCAGAGATGCAGACGTGTGTTACTTGCAGTAACAGTGAGATAAATTTTCATTCCTCTGAGCCTGTTTCCTTTTCTTCCCAAATTTGTGCACTGGCCCTCCCAAAACGAGATTTTTTTAAAATTGGACCCCCAAGCAAAAAAATTTGACAAGCTTGCACTAGATTGTGCCTGACCTTTTTCATTTTAAAATTATCCAAAATTCAAATAGCAGTGTTGTTATGCTGAAAGGTTTTGTTAGTGTTCAATTTATTTCTTCCAAAAACAAACTTTATTTTGATACTGAGAAACCACCTAGGCTGTTTTTGAATTGTCCTTTTTACTAGAAAATTAGAATTTGATTATTCCCTTAAACTTCAGATAAATTTCCCTTTGAATGCTTGATATAGCAACTCATATCAAGTTATTTTATCAATTCCAATTTCAGAAGCCATTATACCCAGGCTTGGTGTTTTTAAAAGATGGTTTTACGTCAGAGACAGGAGTGTTTGCAATCAGTTTAAAGATGACTGTCATCTACCGCATTCAAACACTTTATCTTGAAATATAACAAATGGTAGCAAACAGCCTGAATGGTTAAGGCCCAGTCTCTGAAAATTAAAGTATTTTTGCTTTAATTCTCAAAACTGCTGGGTTCACCCTAAGCTGGAAACCATCATCACATTAAAAAAAACACAAACATTCCATTATGGCTCTGGCTAAGAACCCAGTGGGTTAATATGTAAACGTTCCTGTAAATTTAGAAATTTTAAATCTAATAATGTCCAATGTACATTTAGAAATCCGAAGGTTGTGCAATGACTTTTTTTTTCAAAAAGAAGCAGTTGTCAGCAGAAAGAGATAACT
Organism: Carcharodon carcharias; assembly: GCF_017639515.1. Classification (NCBI taxonomy): domain Eukaryota; kingdom Metazoa; phylum Chordata; class Chondrichthyes; order Lamniformes; family Lamnidae; genus Carcharodon; species Carcharodon carcharias. The sequence goes on from NC_054477.1 coordinate 106,452,480, forward strand.
CCACTGCTTGTTGGGGTTGGGGAGTTGGTGGGGGGAAATAACTTGGCATGCAACTGCATCACTTTACAAAATTAAAAAAAAAAATCCCCTATCAAAAACCCAAGCTCCATCTTAAACTTGCTTTATTAAATTATTTTTTTACCTTTTCTTCAGCTTTGCCCAAATTTTAGACTAAATTCCAAATTTTTTGAAATCTTTTAAGATTTTTTATCATCCATTTTATTTTATACAGCCTGGATTTTAAGACCAAAAGACTTAAAGAAAAACACCAGGTTTTTAAAAAGATAAAAAGTCCTTACAGACTAACTGCAGAAAAAGAACCGAATCTTTCTCATCTCTTTTGTTTGTCCTTTCCATCCTTTAAAATAATTTTCAAGTTCCAATATTCACTACTTTAACTACATTTGAAAGAAATAGCATTGTAGGGTGGACGAGTTGTGCTGTTAATGATCGAGTTGATCTGCAGACACTTCTTGTGTGGAAACTTTAACTTTATTTACAATATACTCAGCAGCAACTATACATGTACTTTCAACTCCAACTGTGTACCTACGCTGACTGATGAGGTAGCCCGAGCTACTTCCTTATTGGTTGCGACAGATCCTGTGATCTTGCACAATAAATATTATTCTTAAAGGTACACTGCATACTAAATAAAACCATAATTACTATAAATAGTCAGCAAAATTTGAATTTTACCAGTTCTTCTTTAAGTCCAGTACAAATGTTTTGAAAAGTTCAAATTGGATTGCTGCCAAACTTCCTCAAGACTTCAAGCTTATCTTAGAATTTTGGGAACAAACTGGCCTTCACAGTTCTATACTAATACATTTTAAACTCTTTTTCAAAATAAATATTTTCTCAGTATAGAAACTCACAGCATTTTAAATTAATGTCAACGGTTTCCAAACTTTTCAGCTTCCCTTTCAAACAGATTTTTTTGAATCTTTGATATTTGCGAACAACACCCTGCTTTAACAATGTAAGTCAAACTCTCATCATTTTCACATGGTCCATCTCTGACACTTCCCTTCCTTGACCTCTCTGTTTCAATTTCTGGTGAAAGACTGTCCACCAATATCAATTACAAGCCTACTGACTCCCACAGCTACCTTGACTACAGCTCCTCACACCCCGTTTCCTGTAAGGACTCCATCCCATTCTCTCAGTTCCTTCGCCTCCATCACATCTGTTCTGATGATGCCACTTTCAAAAACAGTTCCTCTGACATGTCTCCCTTCTTCCTTAACCGAGGTTTTCCACCCACGGTGGTTGACAGAGCCCTCAACCTTGTCCGGCCCATCTCCCGCGCATCTGCCCTCACACCTTCCTCTCCCTCCCAGAACCATGATATGGTCCCCCTTGTCCTCACTTATCACCCCACCAGCCTCTGCATTCAAAGGATCATCCTCCACCATTTCCACCAACCCCAGCATGATGCCACATCTTCTCTTCACCCAACACCCCCAACCCCGGCTGCATTCCGCAGGGATCGTTCCCTCCGGGATATCCTGGTCCACTCCTCCATCACCCCCTACACTTTAACCCCCTTCCATGGCACGTTCCCATGCAACCACAGAAGGTGCAACACCTGCCTCTTTACTTCCCCTCTCTTCACCGTCCAAGGGCCCAAACACTCCTTTCAAGTGAAGTAGCATTTTCCCTCAATTTAGTCTACTGCATTCGCTGCTCCCAACGCAGTTTTATCTACATTGGAGAGACCAAACGCAGACTGGGTGACCACTTTGTGGAACACCTTCAGTCTGTCCGCAAGTATGATTCAGACCTCCCTGTCACTTGCCATTTCAACACTCCACCCCGCTCTCATGCTCACATGTCCATCCTTGGCCTACTGCAATGTTCCAGGGAAGCTCAACGCAAACTGGAGGAACAGCACCTCATCTTCCGACTAGGCACTTTACAGCCTTCCGGACTTAATATTGAGTTCAACAATTTTAGATCATGAACTCTATCCTCCATCCCCACCCTCTTTCCGATCCCCCTTTTTTGCAATAATTTATACAGATTTTTCTTTTCCCACCTATTTCCATTATTTTTAAATGTATTTCCATCCATTGTTTTACCTCTACCTTTTAGCCTATTTTGATCCCTTCCCCTCCACCCCACCCCCACTAGGGCTGTCTGTACCTTGCTTGTCCTGCTTTCTACCCTTAATGTCACCTATTATCACATTCCTTAGATAATATCATCACCTTCAACACCTCTTTGTCCTTTTGTCTATGACATCTTTTGGCTATCTCCACCTATCAGTGGCCCTCTATCCAGCTCTGTTGGTCCCACCCACCTTAAACCAGCTTATATTTCACCTCTTTTCTATTTTTCCTTAGTTCTGTTGAAGAGTTTTACGGACTTGAATTGTTAACTGTGTTCCTCTCCGCAGATGCTGTCAGACCTACTGAGTTTTTCCAGGTATTTTTATTTTGTTAACGTATACTCTCAGTTGGGTAAAGGTGCTCCTTCTTAGCATCAGGGTAAGGATTGTGAATGACAACAGGGCAGGAGCCAAATCTCTCTGTGAATACACTTGGGATTTCAGTGGGGAACTGTTTAATGCTAACTTGGACCTTGTGAGTGTCCCAGTCCATCTCTCACTTTAATCCTAAGGTTCCTGCAGCTAGGAGGATCTATTTAAAATCATTGCTTTTTAACTCTGCTTTGGAACCTCACTGGTACCTGTTTAATTCTGAAAAGAAAGATTCAGGTAGCTTCTCTAGAGCCACTTCAACCTCACAGGTTCCAGTGTTTGGTCTAATCCTTTACCATGTATAATGTACTCTGTCGTGTGTTTCCTGTTCACGGCAGAACTGACCGAACAGGTCAATCCCTTTTGTAAATCACTGACCTGTCCCTTTAGCTCCTTATACTTTTTATTCAGCTATAAGGCAAACACATGTGCACTGTAGACCAACTTATTCTGGACTTTTTTCAATTTAATCTTTACTTTCTGAACCTTTTTAGAAAGTGTATCAAAAATACACTTGTAATCTCTTGCTCCAGGCTCACTTGTTTTCACAGTCAAACACTCAATCAGTTGTTTCCCAGCAAATGCCATTGTGACTCCTAACTTTTCTTAATAACTACACCACACATTTAACTGCAACCTAAGATTGTTGCTTCTCAAATTTCAAACTAAAGATATCTCGACTACTGAGCATCCTAATGCTGACACCAATCGGTAAGACTTTTGGATTCGGGGCCACAGGTGCCTAAGATAGGGAGTCGACCATTTAGAAGTAATTTTAAGATAGTTTATTAAGTGTATGAAGAAAGAACAGTTTAGATATGCTGCATTAATTAATTATGTAGAAAAAGTATATGACCCGTGACAGTTGAGAGTGGATTACTGATCCCAGAGGATGAACAGATGGTTGGCACAGAGTGTGTTGATCTCAGTAGCTTGTGATAACAGCGTTCTGCTCTCTAGTCAAAATGTTAGGGGGCTCTTCTATTGGCCTTCCTCCTCCTCATCATCCATCTGAGGAAGGCAGCTGCTGACAAACACTGCCACCTCACCAGAATCCCTTACCAGGACCTGGCCCCGATTACTAAGCACTTATTAATATACCCTTTCTCTGGGGTATATTGGTGCTTACCCAGCACCAATCATCCATTCAAAACCTTCTGACCGATACATAAGGGACAGATACCCAAAATGTCAGGGTGGTTACCTCCTCCATGTTCAGCAACATGTTTGAGGTCAGATTTTTCATTTACATCATGTTGAGGGTGATATCCTGGTCCTTTCTGAGCACTGGCATGGATAAAGAGGTGCACAAGATGCCATCCTAGCAGCTTAGGAATGTCAAAATGACAGGCTGAGCCAAGTGACCCAAATGTTTCCAGGGGCTGTTTATATGTCGGAGTGTTTAGAAATTGCCTTTCCAGAGGGACACCCAATGCTGTTTAGCTAATCTCATAAAGGTTCTATACTATGCAGAAAATACCAGTTTATTAAAGACCCCAATTCCTTACAGGAACTAGGACATACGCACTTTTGACTTGGTGTGCAGTCTCGCCAAGTTGAACAGCTTGCCGTCATGTCTGGAATTTGTGTGGACACCCTTATTAGTGTCGCTGAAAGCCTACAATAGCAGCGCAGAGAAAAATATGTCAGAGAGAGAATTGGCGCCTATTTTCCGCAGCAGTTTAAGGAGTCTGTCAGTGCTGACAAGGTCAAAGGCCTTGGTGAGGTCTATGTAGGCAATGTAGAGTGGTCTGCACTGTTCGCGGCTCTTCTCCTGTAACTGCCAAAATGAGAACATCATGTTAATTGTTGATCTGCCAGTTCTGAAGCCACACTGAGACACAGGAGAGTTGTGTGATGCCAGGGTTGGCAATCTGATAAGAGCAAAGGCCTTCCCCACAATACTTAACAAGGAGGTGCCTTGGTAATTGTTGCAGCCACTGCGATCCCCTTTGTTTTTATACAAGGTGACTATATTTGCATATCGTATGTCTTGAGGCACAAACCTTTCCTTCCAGCAGAGACACAAGAGTTCATGGAGATGCTGCAGCAGTACTGGTTTTCTACATTTAATGATTTTGGGTGGAATGCCATTGTTTCCTGGGGCTTTTCCACTGGCAAGACAATCAATGTCCTTTTCGAGTTCAACTCTGGTGGGTTTGCTGTCCAAATTCCTCATGACAGGGAAGTCTAGAATGCCACTGAGAGCTCCTTTATTGACATTGTTCTCTGTTGTGTTGAGTTCATGGTAATGCTCCACCCACCTTTCCATCTGCTTGCTAGGTTCAGTGATGATCATCCTTGTGTGGGCCTGTGTATTTTACTTTATTGGGATGTGGGTGTCACTGGCAAGGCCATCATTTGCTGCCCATTCCTAATTGCTCTTGAACTGAGTGGCTTGTTAGGCCATTGCAGTGTGCATTTAAGAGTCATATTACTGTGGGTCTGGATTTACATGTAGGCTAGATCAGGTAAAGATGGCAGATTTCCTTCCCTAAAGGACCAGATGGGTTTTTACAACAATCAGTGATACTCTCATGGTCGCCATTATTGAGACGAGCTTTATACTCCAGACTTATTATTTGAATCTAAGTTCCTGTTGTGGTGGGATTTGAACTCATGTCCCAGAGCATTAGCCTGGGTTTCTGGATTACAAGTCTAGTGACTATACCACACCATCATTTCCCCTTAATTCTGTCATATATCCTTCAAGCAACCCTGGATTCAGCAACAGATTGTTTGCTGTTGCAGAGTTTCAACCAGTATTGTTTGGTGCAGTGCCAAGCAGTCTACTGAGACTTGAGTTTTATATCTTAAGTTTCTTTGAGGTTTGGGGGCAGGGCTAAATGAGCAAATCAAGCCCTTTGCTGGGGAGCAGGTAGAACCAGCAAATTAAGTAACTGGCCTAATCTGGTTCTATAACTGCCAGATCGGAGAGTCATCTGAATCTCAGCAATATAAATAAGAGAGTTTAAGCGCTCTGTCATGGTGTGCAATGGTGCAGAGTGGAATCACTGTGAGTTTGGTGAGAAGGGCGATATCTTTTCTTTTTCTTTATCTTCTTCAGCCTCCAGGAGGTGAAAAACTGTGTGAGAGGGGTGATTTTTGAAAACCTCCAAAAGTGACATCACAGTGTTCAAGTTCATCGAGTGGGGCCAGGTGCCAATGGGAGAGGAGTGGTGACCTTGCTAAGTAGGACCTGGTGAATATTTCTATTGTCCAATCTTTAAAGTAAAAATTGGTCTTTAGTTTAGATTATGTATCATATAAAGTATAAGATGTAAAGTAATGTCCCTCGTATATTTTTAATATTCCTTAAGCTAGCGGAAGTAAAAGTAAAGGGAGTTATTTAAGGGTAAGTCATAGCAGGGCAGCTTGGCAATGTGGAATGCTCCTCGTGTGCAATTTAAGAAGTCAGGGACCGTTCTGATATCCAGGATGACCATGTGGCAGGAAGTATCTTGATCTGCAGACACTTGAAATCTGTGTTTTGGAGCTGGAGCTGTGGCTGGAGTGATGGTGGAGCATCCCCAAGGCTGAAATCTTTGTGGGTAGCACCTTGTGAGGTGGTCACACTGCAGGTAAAGAGTGTGTGGGTGGAAAGGGAATGGGTGACCTCTAAACAGAGTAAAACCACTAGGAGGTAGTGCAGGAGTCCCCTGGGCACCCCACCCCCCCCCCCTCCGTCTTTAACAGATTTTTTGTTTTGGATACTGCTGGGGAACATGATTTCTCAGGGGAATGGGGAATGGAAACAGATAGATGTTTCTGCAGCTGCAGACGTGACACCAGGATAGTACGTTGCCTCCCTGGTGCCAGGGTCAGGGATGTCACTGAGCGGCTGCGGGACACCTGAACGAGGGGGGTGAACAGCCAGAGGTCATGGCCCATTTGGTATCAACAACATAGGTAAAAAGAGGGATGAGGTCCTGAAAGCAGAATTTAGTGAGCAAGGAAATAAATTAAAAAGCAGAGCCTCAAAGTTAGTAATCTCAGGATTATACCCATTGCCATGTGCTAGTGAGATGAGGAATAGGAGAATAGACCAGACACATGTGTGGCTGGAAAGATGGTGTAGGAGGGAGGGATTTAGATTCCTGAGGCATTGGGACCAATTCTCGGGGAGATGGGACCTGTACAAGTTGGACGAGTTGCAATCCCAGCAAGATTTGGAAAATATTATTGCAAGGGTGTTCGCTAGTACTGTGGGGAAGGTTTAAATTAGAGTGGCAGAAGGAGCAACCTGAGTGGGGAGACACAAGAGGGAAACCAAAATAGAAAGAAAGCCAGAAAAGTGTAAAGCAAAAGTGGGAGGCAGAGGAAATGAGGGCCGGCAGCAAATAGGGCCATAGTATTAAAAATATGTGTGAAGTCTTAAAGACAAGTCTAAAGACACTGTATCTGAATGCACGGGAGCATTCACAATAAGATAGACAAATTAATAGCGCAAATAATAAAAACAAAAAAACTGCGGATGCTGGAAATCCAAAACAAAAACAGAATTACCTGGAAAAACTCAGCAGGTCTGGCAGCATCGGCGGAGAAGAAAAGAGTTGACGTTTCGAGTCCTCATGACCCTTCGACAGAACTTCAGTTCTGTCGAAGGGTCATGAGGACTCGAAACGTCAACTCTTTTCTTCTCCGCCGATGCTGCCAGACCTGCTGAGTTTTTCCAGGTAATTCTAAATTAATAGCGCAAATAGATGTAAACAGTTACAATATGATTACGATTACAGAGACATGGCTGCAGGGTGACCAAGGCTCGGAACTGAATATCCGAGGGCACTCGATGTTTAGGGAAGACAGGCAAAAAGGAGAAGGAGGTGGGTTGGTGTTGAGTAAAGGATGACATCAGTACAATAGTGAGAAAGGACATTGGCTCAGAAAATGTAGACGTAGAGTCAATCTGGGTGGAGCTAAGAAGAAACTAGGGGCAGAAAACATTAGTGGGAGTTGACTATGGGCCTCCAAACAGTAGTGGTAACATGGGGGATGGCAATAAACAGGAAATTAGAAATACATGTAACAAGGGTGCCACAGTAATCATGGGTGACTTTTATCTACATATGAGGTCGAATCATCCTAGATTTTCGTGAGCACCTTTTGGACGCAGTGGAGAGTCGCTGTGATGTCCTCTACCCTAACTCTTGCTGCAGGATGGGCAGCAACATCATCAAACCAGCTTGGGAGGCAGTGGAGGCGGTGGTCAATGCCAACACCCTGCAAAAGAGGACAGCCACCCAATGCTGCAAGAGGATGAATGACCTCCTCCACTCAACCAGGGTAAGTCACTGTTCTCATCACTCTCAACTCACACACTCTCAATCCCATCACACATCCCCAGGGATGTTTCTCACTACCAGTTCAAAGGATATCACCATTCACTGTCACCCACACCTTCACTGCCCTGTGGATTGTGTGCTCATGCCATCCATGGCACCACTCACCGCACACATATGTCAAGCATCCATATCATCTGGCCTGGCAGGCATCCTGTTTACACTCTCTCCATCTCTATTCATGCAAGACAAGCTGGCATGCAAGAAAAGGGAGAGCTTGCTTTCAGGGGGAGGAATGCCTGAAACCAGGTCATCACGGACTTTGAAAACAGAGCCATCCAGCTGGTTAGTGAGGATCTGAACCATTACTGACAGTGCGGTCAGCGGTGCTCTGCCAAGTGAGGATCCAGCAGTGCACCATCTATCAGACAATCATGCTTTGAGTGATATGTCCTGTTTCACAGACCACTGCCATGCACTAATCCCCCCGTGCTTTCACAGGCACATCTGAGCCCACGAACCATGGCCTCCAATCAAGACCCGAAGAAACCTCTGATGAAGAAGAATCAGAAGGCACCTTCCCTGAAGTCCCATCACAGCGTTCACCCATCCTCCACCAGCTCAAAGACACACACCTCCGTAGGACCTAGCTTTAGAGAAGCCTCATATTCACAATCTGGTGAGCACATTGCACTGTCTGATCCACAGCAGGCAGCGGCAGGGACTTGCCAGGTGTCCAGCACTCGGAGGACTGCCGGAGGCCAGAAATCTGCTGAGTCTGAGTCAGACAACAAGCCTCTGGACTTGGTCATGTTACAGTTGCTGGAGCTGCAAAAGCAAGCTCGAACAACAGGAAGGGATGACTGCTGCACTCGTCACATTGCAAGGAACAATGGTGGAGTCCTTCCACCTTCAGGCTGAGGTGATAGTGCCAGCATGCAAATGCACCGAGGTCAACACTGGTAGGATGGCAGCCACCATGGAGACCTTGGTCCAGGACGTCACTCCTGCACTGCTGCATGAGCTCAACTCCATCACTGATGCCATAGTTGGCCTCCGCCAGTGTGCAGCAGCTCAATCTCATTCCAGTTATCCCTTCTCCTCAAGGAGTCAGCCAGGGGCCCTTGGGCACCCATAGGGAGGAGGATCAGCAGGTGCGCGCCCTGGGACCATCCACCTAGATGACTCCAGGAGTGTCCAGCCCATCCAAAACCCTTCTTCCTGTGACCACAGCAGCCTCAGCTCCACAGCTTGAGAAGGGTGCCACTGCCATACAGCAGGACCCCAAAGCAGGCCAGGGCCCTCTGGGTCTTGGCCCTCCAGAGGAAGCCCTTCAAGGTCATCAGAGTGTCAGTCAGAAGGCTGCCTCCACCTCTGCTGTGGGTGTTAGGGAACACCAAGATGGAAGGTTAGGAAGATGTAACTCTATTGTTGCCAAAGCAAATAAACAAAACTAACAAATCCAGGGACAAAGTAAAAGGCAGCTCCTTAACGGGTAACTGCAAAAACAAACAACAAAATGTAAAGAAGTTTACCAACATTAAATCAAAATGTGAAGGCATTGATTTTTAAAAAAAAAAAACAGTCCCCGTGGTACCCACTGAGCACGGAAAGCCTTGATAATGTCAGCGGACACTGTGTGCTCCCTCCCCGGGGACACCCGGCCGCGAACGTAGCCGTGGAAGAGGGGCAGACAGTCAGGTCGGTTGACCCCCTCAATCACCACTGCCTGAACCTGTTAATGGCCAACTTGGCCAGGCCCAGGAGCAGGTTCACGAGGATGTCCTCCTCCCTACCCAGCACCCCCTCTGCACCAGGTGCTCCTAGATCAGGAGCGTGGGACTGAAGTGCAAACAAAACAACAGTAAAAGGTTTATTAAATAGCTGAAAAGGGCATGCAGCTAAGGCACCTACATATACATATACAGACTCCACAAAGCTGCAAAAGAAGCGGATATCTTGGGAATCTGTGAGCTGACATGCACTATGATTGTATGTGACTACTGCGTGCAACACCCTCCACTCCAGGTCTCCGATGGAAAGCGGGAGGACACCTCCATCGAGGGCCCCCCAACTATTTATTGGGGCTCTCCTGTTAATGTCTCATTATTTTGGAGGGCTGTCAGCGGAGTGTGTCAGCATTTACAGGAGGTCCTCCGTGCGTGTGTTAGTGTTTGTTGTGGATCTTGAGGGAGTGTGACAGTATTTATAGACGATCACTAATGAGTTTGTCGGTATTTATAGGGTGTCACCAGTAAGTGTGTCGGTATTTATATTGGGTCTCCAGGCTGTGTGTCAGTATTTATAGGATGTCTCTGGAGAGTTTGTCAGCATTTATAGGGGCTCTCCAGTGAATGTGTCCGTATTTATAGAGTCTACGGTGACTGTCAGTATTTATTGGGGATTATGGTGATTGTGCCTGTATTCATACTGTGTCTCTAGAGTGTGTTTCAACATTTACCGGGTGTCTCCGAGGAATGTGTCAGTACTTAATTGGGGTTTCCGGGGAATCGGTTTAATTTATGGGATTCTCTTGGAAGTTTGTGTGCATTTATTCGGGTCACCAGGGGGTCTGCCAGTATTTATAGGGCTTCTCCAGGAAGTGCGTCAGTATTTATAGGGATTGTCTGAGGAGCGTTTCAGTATTTTTAGGGTGTCTCCGGATAGCGTATCAGTATTTATACTCTTTCTGAGTCAACAAAATAAACAAAAGCGACAAAATCCGGGGTAACATAAACACAGCCCCTAAGTTAGGTTAGCTGTAAAAAACCAGAGACAAAGTTTAATACAAACTTACAAACATCAAATCAAAATGTGATTAAAGGTGTTGATAAAGCACCCTAATCCTCACGATGCCCACCGGACGTGGAAAGCCTCGATGGTGCCGGCAGACACCTGTCCAGGGACACCTGGCCGCGAACATAGCCGTGGAAGAGGGCTAAACAGTCAGGTGGGATGACCCCCTTGTTCACCCGCTGCCTGGGCCTGTTAACGGCTAACTTGGCCAAGCCCAGTTCACAAGGAGGTCCTCCTCATTCCCGGCCCCCATCCGCACCTGGTGTCCGTAGATCAGGAGCGTGGGACTGAAGTGCAAACAAAACAGTAACAAAAGGTTCTTTAGATAACTGAAAAGGGGTGCAGCCTACAACACCCTATATAAACATGGTTCACAGACTCCACAAGACCACAAAAAGGGCAGGTATCTTGGGAGTCCGTGAACCTACAAGTTCTGCGATTTTAAGGGACTGCTGTGTGCAACACCCTCCACCCCAGGTCCCCAATGGAAAGTGGGAGGACACATCTGTAGAGGGCCCCCCAACGGGGACCTCCACCGCCGGACGGCAACAAGGCATGCCAGGGTGTGTCCAGGTGGCGGGCAAGGAAGTGAAGGGTGTGCATCAGCAACCCGTACAGGAAACCCCTCCATGCCGTGCTAAAGGCCATGAAGGGCATTTCCACGAGGCAACTCCAGTTGCGGGGCACCGGCTCCCTAGTGAGGGTTCGGGGCTTGAGGTCAATGTGGAATTCCGTCTGAATAGGGCTACGCTCAGACAGAAGACTACCCCGCATCTGTGCCACCTCGAGGCCCAGTATAATGTCGGGGCCAAGCACAACTGCCCTAAACTCTTGAACGGCATTTTCTGCGAGCCGGTTGTCCATGGATGTGTGATGCACCAACTCCTGTGGTAGCATCCAGCCTCCTCCTCCATGACCCAGCACATCCCGATCCTGGTCACCCCGGCAGCCACAGCCCTCCTCTCTGCCAGCCACTGAAAAGGGTGGGGGGCAGATTCCTGAGCAGCAGCTCTCTGATAGCCGCTACTCCTGACGGGGGAGAGCTGTGTCGCGAGGTGACCATATTCCAGACTTTGATCAGGTCCTGATAAAAGACGGGCAATGCCTGCAAGGAGCCACTGAGGCCCCTCTGTTCTATAAACACAAGCTGCATGTCATAATTCAGGCTGTGCACTGGCAGAAGAAATACATCACCAGGGCATCTTGGAGGGGCTTCCGTAAAGGTATACCAGCAGTTGACTGCCCTCCCTAGGCGGGAGACTCAGAACCTCAGCAGACCCAGTGCACACTTTTGTCCCAGAAGAAGTCGATGAGCATTCTCTGGATGTTTGTGATAAAGTTCGGGGGAGGGGTCAAAGTGACCAGCCGGTACAACAACATGGCGGAAATCAGCTGGTTTATGACCAGAACTCGAACCCGGTAAGACAGCACTCAGAGCAGTCCTGTCCAGTGCCACAGGCAAGTGGTGGCTTTGGCCTCCAGCTCCCACCAGTTCCCTGGCCAGGATTCCTCAGCAGGGCAGAGATGGACCCCCAGGTGGAGGAGAGTAGCCCTGCTCCAGGTGAAAGGCCTGAGCTCCTCGGGTAGGGGATCCATCTGCCACTGACTGACCAGGAGTCCAGAAAACATGTCCTAGTCAATCCTGGCAGAGAATGTGGCAGAGTAGACCTCTTGGCACTCGCGCATCCTCCACAGGTCAGCCGGGTCGGTGAACATGAGCACGTCATTGGCGTAAGCCGAGAGGGCCACCCCAATGCCTGGCCCGCACAGAACCAATCCCGATAACCTACGCAAGAGGCGCAGGAAAGTCTCCTTGCAAATAGAATGCAATTGGCCAGACAGGGGCAGCCCTGACGTAACCCTCTTCCAAAGCGAAGGAGCGCCATCAGGGACCCATTAACCTTAACTAGACACTTTGCGGCAGTGTACAGAAGTTGGATCCCAGCAATGAAATGCACAGAGTCCTGAATGAATATTTGTGATCCAACCTGTCGAATGCCTTCTCCTGATCAAGAGACAGGAAGGCTCTCGACAGACCAGTCCTCTGGGAAAAGTGGATGACGTTCCAGAACAAATGAATGTTATCAAAGATGGTGCAGCCCGGGACTGTGTAGGTCTGGTCAGGGTGGATCACGTGGTCCAGCACAGTGTCAAGGTGAGAAGGCATTGCCCTGGAAAAGACTTTGTAATCCGTGCTGAGGAGGGAGACTGGGCACCAGTTCTTAGTTGGCAGAGATCCCCCTTCTTAGGAAACAGGTCAATGACCGCTCTGTGCCCCGAGAGGAGCATCTCCTCGATAGCAATACTCCACATAGTTGTTTCCCAGGACATCCCAGAATGCCCTGAAGAACTTCACAGTCAGTCCATCCAGCCCCAGGGATTTGCCCCTGGAGAGGCTGTCGAGGCTGCTGGTCAGCTCCCCCAGACTTATAGGGGAGTCAAGCTTTCCGGTGCAATCCGGGCTGACCTGCGACAGGTCCTTCCACAAAACACGGCGAGCGTCCTCGCTGGACGGATCCGGAGAGAACAGGGCAGTGTAATACTCTTGGGCAATGGCCCTGATGCCCTCCAGATCCGAGACAAGGGATCCATCATCGGCCAGCAGCGTAAGGAGCTGCTGATGGACCCCGTGCCTTTTTTCCAGTAAGTAGAAGAAGGGGGAGCCACGGTCCAGGTCCTTGAGGAACTGGATCCGTGACCTCGCGTACACAGCACGGGACCCGACGAGTTGCAGGTCCTACAGCGCACCCTTCTTCTCATCGTACACCGACCGCAGGGCCAGGTCCGTGTCGAGTTGACGGAAACGTGTCTCCATGTCTCCAGGTCAAACACCACCTTCTCCAACTCCTTGACCTTGGATTTCTGACTCCTTGTCGACACCACCAGCACCCTCCCCACCCCCCCCCCCCCACCTCCCCCGACACCACCACCACCACCACCACCACTGCCCCACCCCTCACCCTCACATACTCCTGACATGAGAGGAGTCTTGCCCACGTCCCACCATAGCCTCAAGGAGAGGAAGCCTCCCCGCTTTCTTCTCCAGCCGGCCCAGAAACAATGGAATGAGTCCAGGAACCGCTCGTCCTCCAGCAGCAGGTTGTTAATGTGCCAGTACGCAGACCCCATCCGAGCGCAGAACGGAACGAGTTCCGCACCCACCACACAGAAACTGGTGGAACACAGGACATGGTCACCTTGGAAACGTAAAGGCGGTTGAGTCTGGACGCTCTGACTCCAGGTGACATGAAAGTGAAAACACTGGAGTCAGGATGGAGATGTCACCCGATGTCCACCAAGTCGAAGGACCCGACCAGGTCCCACAACTTACTCACACCTAGTGTGCAGTGCTGGGCACAGTGACAGTCCCTGACCTCGAGGGTACAGCTGAAATCCCCCCTGAGGACAATGCACTTGCTCGCGTTGATGGAGCAGAGATGGTTGGATACTTCCTCAAAGAAGCTCACTTGGTGCTGCGCACCCAGTGGAGCGTACACATTCACAAAGCAAAGTGCCGGACCCCCTTGGCACACAGTAAGGTGCAGCAACTGGCCCGGCACTGACTCCTTGACCCCAAGATCTCCGGCTGAAAATGTGGGGCCAATAAGATAGCCACCCCACCAGAATTGGAGGCCAGGTGACTTATGTAGACCCCCCTCGCCACTCCAGGAACCACGTAGCTTTGTCTCTCAGAATGGTATGGGTTTCCTGCAGGGAGCACACAGCATACTTCCCGTCCCGGAGGACTGAGAAGTCCTGGAACCTGCGCTGTGCATCCCTGCTGCTGTGGATGTTGAGGCTGGCTAGGGTAGTCTTCATTGTGTGCTACCATTGATGTGCTACCATCACCATGTCTAGTGTAAGAAGGAGAGAACTATTTTAATCCATCCCCTCCTTCAGGAGCCCAGCGAGAAACATAAAGGTTGGGAGGGAGTGGGGAGGCCTTCCTCATCACCGCCGCCCAATGACCAAGCGGCAGGGGCCATGAAGGGACTTCTGCAGTCCCCTGGTGGGCCATTTGGCATCTTGGGGATACAAGATGGGTTGGCGTGGGGTACTACTACAGGGGCAATACCCTCACCGACCCCCGAGGGGCCCTGCTCAGAGGACTGCAGCAAGGGGCCAGATTTGCCCTTGCCCCAGAGGGCAGAGCGAGGACATCTGGGCGGAGATGCCATCATCCCCCTGCTAGCCCACTCCTTTCCTTCCTTCCTCGCTCACAACAAAGTAGGCCTTGAACCTCGAGCTGCAGGGTCCCCCACCCTTGAAGATGGGCAATCAGCAGCAGTGCAGTCCCAGGCTTCTGCAGGGGCCTGTGACTTTATTAGATCCCCAAGCACCCACAGCAGAAACAGGGGGTGGCAGCAGGATGGAATACAGGCTCTGCAACAAGTTCTCTCTTTCTGCCCCCGTTTCTCCTCCTTTTCAGGCAGCAAGCTTGGAGCAACTGTTTTGAGCCAAACAATTAAGCTAAATTACAAAATGTGGGATAAAGTAAATGGAAACCCCTTAAAAACAAAGGCAAAATTCAAGGAAGCTTACCAACGATAAAGCAAAGTGTGATCAAAAGGGTCTAGAAAGCACCCCAGTCCCTATGGTGCCCACTGAGCATGGAAGAACTCAATGGTATTGGCAGACATCCAGCCACGAACATAGCCACGGAAGAGGGGCAGACAGTTGGGTTGGACGACCCCCCTTGATTGGCCGCTGTCTGGACCTGTTAATGGCAACTTGGTCAGGCCCAGGAGCAGGTTCATGAGGAGGCCCTCCTCTCTCCCGACCAACCCCCCCCCACCCCCGGACCCTCAGCTTTGGCACGGGTGTTAATTACTTGTACATAATGTTCACGATTGTGAACAAACTCCCAAGAATGTCTCCCTGCCTATGGCTCCTTGTCATGATGAGCAGTGTTCATGTCACTCAGTTGTGAAACCTTGGCACCTGCACAGGATAAAGGCAGGTGTCTCAGTCCAGGGCCTCTTCCCTGTGCTTTGTGCAGCCTTTAGATAAAAGTGATGGTCCGGCCTCACGCTCCCTGGATACGTTACTGATGCCTGCAGCTTAACGGTGCATGTTATTGCTGCCAGAATTTTGTTAGCAAGCATCACAGAGCTCTGTCATTCTCTCTCTGCTTGCCCCCATCTCATCAGCATCTGTGACCATCGAAGCTGTATCCCTGAAAGGGTCAGGTGCTGATGGCGCACAAAAGATCAGATGCTTTAAAAGTTTTATGGCTGCGTCTCCATAATATGACCCTGATCACCGAGCGCAAGTGGGCTGCCCTCTGCCTGACAGCCACTGAGAATGTCTGACTCCTATGTGAGGATTTATGGAGTGTCTTTGCAGCATGTCGTCTTCATCATCCTCCTGTAATCAAGCGACTATTAGGGCTTCCACTGCATCTCCATGAGAGAAGCATTAACACAGAGGGTATTTGTGCTGCCATAAGCCAGACTGGAGTCAAGCGTTCATAGATAAAATGTGAGGATCTTATGGTGTCCCCTCACTGCATGTCGTCATCATCCTCCACAAGTTGAATAGCTATGAGGGCCTCCTGAGTGTGCCTGCCTCGTCTGGCCAGTGCAAGGACCTCATCAGTGCCTGCGAGGTCCTCCTCATCCTCATCACACCATTGATGCCTTCCTCATCAGAGGAGGCCTCCAGCTTCTGCATCTCCTCCTCAGCCAGCTCCTCTTCCCCTTGCAGCACTAGGTTGTCCAGGCAACAACAATACGTGACACCCTCTGTGGACTATATTGCAGGGCTCCACCAGCCCAGGCATGGGAAAATCATTTTCAGCATCCCAATTGTTTGCTCCACCAAGTTGCAGCATGAACCTCATTATACCTTCACTCTGCTGCAGTCTGAGGCTGCTGCATGGGCACCATCAGCCACGTCCTCTGCAGGTAGCCCTTGTCCTTGAGGAACCAATCCTGCAGCCTCTGTTGGCCCAGTAAGACATAAGGGATCTGTGACTGACTAAGGATGTAGGAGTTGTGCACACTCCATGGAAACTGTGTGCAGACCGGCAGGATATGTTTGTGGTGGTTGCACACATTCAGCGAATGGAATCCCTTGCAGCTGGCATGGTTGACCGAGTATTGCAACAGAGATCTGATTGCCACATGAGTGCAGTCGATGGCACTCTGCACCTGTGGGAAACCCGAGGTCTAGGCAAATCCAATCAGTCTTACATCCTGAGTGTCCATTTCGTCTGGACCAAGACAAATTTGTGTACCCTCAGGAAGATGGCATTCTTGAACTTGTGGATGCATTTGTGGGTGGCGGTTTGTAAAAACCCACAGAGGTCACCTTTGGAGCCCTGAAAGGAGCCACTGGCATAGAAATTGAATGCTGCTGTCACTTTCACGGCCACTGGCAGTGGATGCCCTCCATGTCCATGTGGCACCAAATCCTGCAGTCACTGGCAGATGTGACTGAGACTGTTCCCTGGACATGCGCAGTCTTTGGCACCACCTAGTTCTTGGTCATCTGCAGGAATGAAAGGTGGTGTCTATAGACTCCAGGCACCGACAAGCAACAGCTCGCTGTGGCTTTCAGCCGCATGTGTGGGAGCCCCAGCCACCCCTTCCAGAGGGTGCTGCCCCTCGCTCTGCAGAGCCAAGAGCTTCAGTCACTCTCTTCTGTTTTCTTCAGTCTCTACATGCCATGAGGCACACAGCTAGGTCACCAGGCTCCATGATCCTCCCTCCTACAGGATGAAAGAGAGACACGTGGGTTAGTATGGACGTACTAAGAACCTCTCTTGGTTAAGCCAGAAGGTCCCTTAATCTATCCCGGAGAGTGCTGGACACCACTTGGATGGCCAAAGACTAGTGCACTGCATGGCTGCCTGAAACCCCACCATCCTCTGCTCCATTCCACCTGACCGACTGTCTGCAGTTTTTCCCATCGGACTATATGCTATGCTCTAGGCTCAGATGCAGGCATTCTCCTAACCCACACTGTAAGGCTGCACTGTTAGCTTGCACCATGGGGGACACTGGTCCAAACCTGAATGATGACATTGCAAGGGGCTGTGAGTGCCTCTACCAGTGACTGCTCCACGGCCAGCTTTAGCAAGGAGATTGTACAACATGCCCAGTGTTCCAACTGTTCTGCAGTCCACTGAAATGCTCATTAGTTTGCAGTCTGTGCCCTAGGGCTGAAAAGCTCTGGAGCACTTGGTGGCATTTTGATGCTTCTGTGTTGCTTGAGTGGGCAGATAAGCTAGAGGCCTGACCTCAATCATATCAATGTGACTGCGCCTGACCTGTCTCAGCTGCAGAGGAATTGTCACTTTATACAAGGTGCCCCTAATGCAATACAGCTTCCCTTGCCCACCCCACCCCACGGCCCAGCACATGCTTGTGCGGGACCTTCAACCACAGGGCAGCCTTTGCCCACCCCCAAAGCCCCCCCCAGGTCACCTCAACATTGAAGTTCAGCAGGCGTCCCTTGCGAGCACTCCGCAATGTTACTGTGCACTCACCTCCGAGTTCCTCTGAAAGTGAAGCCCGTCAAGTGCACGTCTTTTATATGTTGTTGTGAAACCTATTTGCGTACGATCATGCCATCATGGGTGGACGATCCAGCCGAGGGGGATGAGTCCTGCAGGCTGACCTTATAACATGCTGATGTATTAGAATGAGGCTCCCAACTTCCAATGGCAGGAAACGCGGCCCGTCATTGATGGGCTGAGCGGATTATCAGAAACTGATTTCAAGACGTCGTAAAACCGATTTTTTTGGCCTTCTCGCCAAATTGTCTGTTCATGCTATCGAACACGACCAACGCCAGCAGGCACAGAAACTTATCCCCATAATAATACCCTGGTGGATGACTTACTGGAGTATACAAGATCTTTTTTAAGACCAGTGTACAGAGGAGCTGACTCGGGAACAGCTATCCTAGATTTGGCTTTGTGCCATGAGAATGGGTTAATTAATAATCTTGTTGTGCAGGGTCCTTTAGGGAAGAGTGACCATAACATGATACAATTCTTCATTTAGGATGGAAAGTGAAGTAGTTCAATCTGAAACTAAGATCCTAAATCCAAACAAAGGAAACCACAAAGTAATGAGGGGTGAGTTGGCTACGATAGATTGGGGAATTTCATTCAAAGCCATGACGGCGAATAGGTAACGGCTGATACTTAAAGAACAAATGCTGGCATTTCAACTGCTTTACCTTCCTTTCTGATGCAAAAATACAACTGGAAAAGTGGCCCAACCATGGTTAACAAAAGAAATTAAGGATAGTATTAGATCCAAAGAGGAGTCATATAAAGTTGCTAGAAAAAGTAGCAAACCTGAGGATTAGGAGCAGTTTAGAATTCAGCAATGGAAGACAAAGTCGTTGATTTAAGAGGAGTCAAATAGAGTATGAGAGTAAACTTGCAAGGAACATAAAAGTGAACTGTAAAAGCTTCTGTAATTATGGGAAAAGAATAAGATTATTGAAGACAATTGCGGATTCCTTACAGTCTGCAATGGGAGAATTTATAATGAGAACAAGGAAATAGCAGAGCAATTAAATACTTTACTTCTGTCTTCGTGGAAGAAAACACAAAACTTCTCAGAAATACTCAGGAACCAAGGGTCTGGTGAGAAGGAGGAATTGGAGGAAATTAGTATTAGTAAAAAAAAAATAGTGTTGGAGAAATTAATGAGGATAAAACGCTAATAAATCCAGGGTCTGATAATCTACATCCCTGGGTACTAAAGGAAGTGGCCATTGAAATAATAGATGCGTTGATCATCATCTTCCCAAATTCTAGAGATTCAGGAATAGTCCTGGCAGATTGCAGGGTGGCAAGCATAACCCCACTGTTAAAAAAAAAGGAGGGAGGGAGAAAACAGGGAATTACAAACTGGTTAGTCCAACATCAGTAATAGAGCAAAAGCTAGAGTCTATTATAAAGGATGTTATAACAGGACACAGAAAATATAAACAGGCTTAGACAAAGTCAACATGGATTTATGAAAGGGAAATAATGTTTGACAAAGCTACTGGAGCTTTTTGAGGATGTAACTAGCAGAATAGATAAGGGAGAACCAGTGGATGTGGTGTATTTGGATTTTTAGAAAGAATTTGATGAAGTCCCACATAAAAGGTTAGTGGGTAAAATTAAAGCACATTTGATTGGGATAGATTGAGAATTGGTTAGCAGACAGGAAACAGAATAGGCATAAATGGATTTTTTTGGTTTGGCAGGTGGTGACTAGAGGGGTACTGCCAGAATCAGTTTTTGGGCCCCAGCTATTCACAATATATATCAATGATTTGGATAAGGGAAACAAATATAATATTTGCAAATTTGTTGCTGGCACAAAACTAGGTGGGAATGTGAGCGATGAGGAAGGTGTAAAGGGGCTTCACAATGATTTAGATAAGTTGAGTGAGTGGGCAAATACATGGCAGATGCAGTATAATGTGGATAAGTGTCAAGCTACCCACTTCAGTAGGAAAAACAGAATGGCAGAGTATGATTTAAATGGTGATAGATTGGGAAATGTCAATGCACAAAGGGACCTAGGCGTCCTTATACACCAATTACTGAAAACAAGCAGTTAGGAAGGCAAATGGTACATTGGTCTTCTTTGCAAGAGGACTTGAGTACAGGAGCAAGGATGTTTTACTGCAGCTGTACAGAACCTTGCTGAGACCATGGAGTATTGTGTGCAGTTTTGGTCTCCTTACCTCAAAGTATACACTTGCTACAGAGGGAGTGCAACAAAGGATTACCAGACTGATTTCTGGAATGTAGGATTGTTGTATGAGGAGAAATTGGGTCAACCAGGCCTGTATTCTCTGGAGGTTAGAAGAATGAGAGGAATCTCATTGAAATGTATTAAATTCTGACAGGGTGGGTGCAGGGATGATGCTCCCCTGGCAGGCGTTTCTAGAACAAGGGGGGGTCACAGTCTCAGGATATGGGGTAGGCCATTTAGGACAGAGATGAGGAGAAATTTCTTCACTCAGAGGGCGGTGAACATGTGAAATTCTCTACCACAGAGAGCTGTGAAGGCCAAGTCACTGAATATATTTTAGAAGTAGCTAGATTTCTAAACACTATTGAAGTCAAGGGCTATGGGTATAGAGCATCAGCCATGATCATATTGAATGATGGAGCAGGCTTGAAGGGCTGAATGGCCTATGCCTGCTCCTATTTGCTATGTTCCTATGATTCTGGCAGCTCTGAGAGCATCTAGATTTTGTCTGCCTGGGTCTTGCTTGTAGTTCATGAGGGATCTCCTCTTGATTGCAGTAACTGGCTCTACTTCAGCCCAATAACCCTCAAACCAGTTACCATCCCTCTGATCTGCCTGTACGCAGCGAGTGCAACATTATAGATGGTGTTGCGCAGATGATTCCACTTTTACACCACACTCAAGCCTTGGGCATTGTTGTCAAAAAGAGTCTGATTGAGGATGTTGAGGAACTCCTGGGCCCTCTCTTGGTCAGTGGTACAGCAAATGTTGATCTGAGGACAACTGTTTTTTCTTGGAGTGGTATAGTTTCCTTAGCTGAAGCCTGACCTTGCTGAACACCAGGGAGTGGTCAGTGTCATAGCCAGCACTGTGATAGCGATAAGTGATGAGGACACTGAGGTCTAGCTGGTGCTAATGACATGATCTCGCATGCCAAACCAAGCCATGCCACAAGGTGTCCTGGAGGAAGTAGCTGTTCATCACATGGTAACAGCATAGCTCCAGGAACCTCTTTCCATTTTCATTGCCAATTCCCTGGTGCCTGACGCACATTGGCCAAGCTGTATAGTCGGTACCCACCCTAGCATTGAACTTCCCTCGATGGTAAAGTCCCTCGGTGCTGGGAATTCTGCTAATAGAACCACCAAGTGCCTCATACAATTGACCCTTGGTATCTGGGGTGGAGGTGAATGGAGGTCGGTGGGGGGTGTTCAATCATCGCAAGTAGAGTATTCTTTACTGTGAATCCCACCCCTGTTACCTCTTGGGTTTCTCCTGCCAGAAGAATGTGTAGTGTTTCTCTTTAAGGGATCTGCTTTGAGCAAGCCTAGTTTCTTCCTGCATAGCAATGTGCACATTGAGCCTCGTAAGGTCTTTGTTGATCACTGCTGCCTTGCATGCTTCTTCGACCTACAGAAGCTCATTGGTAAGGCCAGCACGCATGGCTCCAGCTTGTAATGTAAATGACTGTCCTTTGCTGAGTTTGTCTTGCCTAGTGCATAGAATAGCAACCCGCCTATTGGGAGATGACTCTCTAAGCTCCAAGCACCCACTGAAGCAATTAGGTTGTAGTGGGACAGCACCTAACTGACTGGGAGCTGCCAAGCTTGAGGTGGGCAGTGGCTATCCAATGAGAATCCCACCATTGGAAGTAACCCCTAGTACTCGTGCTCTGTGTCAATTGAGCGAGAGCTTATAACCAGTAACTGGTTCTTACCATGTTGTACCGATGGAAACCACAAAGCTGCAGTGCCTTTTGCAGGGCGCAGTCCTGGGCAAATAGTATGAATACTGTAGTGATTGATGGTATAACCTTTCCTACTGCCTGTTAGGGCTCATTCGTCAGAGCAAACACTTGACCCCTAAGTGCGGTAAATCCATGGGACAGAGCTTTCTAGCCATGGACCTGGTTCGAGCATGTAGCTTCAAAAAGAGCTTTGTAATAAAGTTACCTGTTTCAAGTAAGAAACCTATCCAGTACACCAAGTTCATTACACTTGGCAATGAGGATGGGATAGCTCTGCTACACCTCACATGAATGTGAGTACATCAGTTCCTAAGGAAAAAAGAGAAGCACATTCACCAATCATGCCACTATTTGGCAGAATCGACCCTTCTGTCCATGGACGGCTGGAACAAGTACATAGAGCACCTAGGTTTTTATTTCATGGCAAATGAAATAACTGCAGTGGAGAAGCAGAAAATAATTCTTTTGAGTGTCTGTAGTGGCAAGACACATAACCTCATCCACAGTCTAATGGCCTTGAATGCGCCCAATTCTAAATCTTTTAACGATTGATAGGACTCATGAAGATGCATTTTCTTCTGAAGCCATCGGTAATAATCCAGAGGTTTAAGTTTAATTCCAGAGTAAGGGCCCCGGGAGAGCCCATTGCAACTTATATAGCGAAGTTGAAGTAGTGGACTGAGCACTGTAACTTCGGAGACACACTTAATGACATGTTGCAGGACCGGTTGGTTTGTGGCATTCACGACGATGCCATTCAGTGCCGTTTACTTGCAGAAGTTAACATCGATGTGAAGTGCGCCATGGAAGTAGCGCTGGTTTTGGAAAGTGCTGTGAGGGACTCACAGGTTTTATAGGATGTGCAACATGGCACCGTTCTTCAGTTGGGGCAGGAACCTACTGCTGGACGTGGCGCACAAACCAGAGAGACACAGCAGCGAAGCGGGGGACAGTCTCTGCTGCTTGAGGAATGAAAAGGCCTAGTGGAAGCATTTCAGCAGCGATTCTGAAGTTAATCTCTTACAGATGTGTGGGTAACCACTTACTGGATACCTGCAGATTCAAGAAGGCAGAATGCCATTACTGCCACAAGAAAGGGCACATAATAAAGCAGTGCAGGGTGAAATCGAGACAGCCTGTAAGGCAGCAGACCAAAATGAATTAAGTGAATAATATAACAGAACCTGAAACTGCCAATACTGATATCTAATCCCTGTGCAATGTCAAAGCAGTAAAAATGAAACCAATAACCATCACAATTCAAGGGAATGGGGAGCCATTAGTCATGAAGGTAGATATGGGAGCATCGACTATAGTGATGGGAGAACACACATTTAAATACCTAAAGGAAGGTACCCAGCCACTGAATCTGGGACAAACCACAGCTCAATTGAAGACATAGAGTGGAGAATCCATACAGGTAAAGGGCATCACCACAGTACCTGTGTCTTATAGGCAACAGACAGCCCAGCTTCTAGGCACCATAGTGATAGGTGAAGGACCTGGCCTTCTGGGATGTGACTGGTTACAAAAAATTAAGCTCAACTGGTCAGAAATATTTCCAGTGAGAACAGGAGGAATTCCTGAGCTGTTAAGAAAGTATGACAGTGTATTTCGTGACAAATTGAGAAAGATAAAAGACTTACAAGCAAAAATATATGTAGATTTGGAGGCGACACCCTGGTTCTTAAAGGCCAGATCTGTGCCTTATGCCCTAAAGGAGAAGGTAAATGCAGAATTGTGCCACTTAGAGAATCTAGGCATCATCCAGCCAGTCCAATTTTCCGAATGGGCAGCACCCATAGTCCCTGTGACGAAACCTAATCAAACTATTCGCACTTGTGGGGACTACAAATTGACTGTGAACAAGGCAGCCAAACCAGATAAATATCCTATCCAGAGGATAGACAACTTTTACACAAAGCTAGCTGGAGGCAAATACTATACCAAACTGGACATGAGCCATGAATACCAGTAGCTAGAGCTGGACAGCACATCTAGAGGGTATGTAACTATCAACATGCACAAGGGCCAGTACCAATATACACACCTACCCTTTGGAGTCTCATCTGCCTGTGCAATCTTCCATCTTCTGTGGAAAATCTATTGCAAGGACTTCCCATGTAATAGTATACCTAGATGGTGTCCTGGTCACAGGATTAATGGAAGCTGAACAAGTGGCCAACCTGGAAGAGGTTTTTAGAAGATTCTCGGAAGCCAGTGTATAATTAAAGAAAGAGAAATGTACATTCCAAGCACCTGAAGTCACTTAGCTGGGTCACTAGGTGGGTACCATGGGATTGCATCCAGAAGAGGAGAAAGTCAGGGCAATCAGTGCTGCCCTCTTCTAGGGAAACCAAACTCAAGATTTTCTTGGGCATGATCAGTTATTACATCTGCTTCTTGCCACAGCTGTCAACAGTTTTAGCACCATTACTCCTGCCCTGGCGTTGGATACTGCGCGCAAGAAATCTAGGTGGTGGGGAGCAGGGTAAGCGAGGGAAGTGGCCATGCATTAGGGACACGTGTATAAACTGACCATTCCTCTGTAACTGGGACTGTTCAGGAGCAGCCACAGTGACATGATTGGGGTCGGTCTCCTGGCCTGCCTGCCCACACAAGCAACGCAGAAACAGCAAAGTGCCACCAAGCACTCAATACCTCATCTCGGCCCCGGCCGGCACAGACTGCACTTTACTGGACTGCAGAGCGGTTGGACTACACATGTTGTACAATCTCCTCGACGGCACTGGCCACCTTGTAGTCACTGCTAGAGGCACTCACAGCCCCATGCAATCTCAGCATCCCAGTTAGGACCAGTGTTCCCCATGCCACAGGCTGACAGGGCAGCCCAGTAGGGCACGCATCTATGGCCATCCGAGGGGTGGTCAGCACTCTCTGGGAAGCATTAAGGGGCCATCATCCAGGAACAGGAAAGGTACTAAGTTCACCCATGCTAACCACATCTCTCTCTCTTTCATGACGCAAGAGGACCACATGAGGAGCATGGACCCTGCTGACCTAGCTGTATGCCTAATGGTCTACAGAGACTGTAGAAGATGGAGGAGAGAGTGACTGAGGCTCCTGGCTGTGCAAAGGCAGGAGCAGAAACCTCATGAGGAAGAGGCTTCTAGGGATCCTGCACACTCTGCCCAGGAGCGACAACGAACTGTAGTCAGTCGGCGCTTGTCGACACCCAGGATCTATAGACACCACCTGCCATTCCTGCAGATGACTGAGAACTGGTGTCAATGATGACCGCTCATGTCTAGGGACCTGGTGGCTCACATCTGCCATTTACTGCAGGACTTGGCGCCAAGGGGACATGGAGGGTGTCTGCTGCCAGTGGCTGTGAAAGCATCTGTGGCACTCAATTTCTATGCCAATGGCTCCTTTCAGGACTCCACAGGTGACCTCTCTGGGATTTCACAATCTGCCTCCCACAAACGCATCCATGAGGTCACAGATGCCATCTTCTTGAGGGCAAAAACTTAGTGCATTTCGCCCGGGACCGGGACAGCCAGGATGCAAGGACCATTGGATTCTCCCGGATCTTGGGATTCCCACAGGTGCAGGGTGCAATTGGCTGCACTTGTGTGATGCTCAAGTCTCCATCGCTACTCATGGTGGACTTCATCAACCACAAGGGATTCCACTCACTGTGCAGCTGGTGTGTGACCACTAGAAACACATCCTGCAGATATGCGCACGGTTTCCAGAGATTGTGCACGATGCCTACATCCTCAGTCGGTCACCGATCCCTGGAGTCTTCTAGGGTCCATAGAAGTTGCAGGGATGGCTTCTTGGGGACAAGGGCTACCTGCAGAGGCCATGGCTGATGACACCCATGCGGCGGTCTCAGACTGCAGCAGAACGAAGGTATAACAAGGCTTATGCTGCAACTCGCAACCTGGTGGAGCAAACCATCGGGAAGCTGAAGATGTGGTTCCAGTGCCTGGACCAGTCAGGTAGAGCCCTGCAATACAGTCCGCAGAAGGTGTCACACATCATTGTGGTCTGCTGTGGCTTTTATAACCTGGTGCTTCAAAGGGGTGAGGAGCTGACTGATGAGGGGATGGAGGAGCTGCTCATCTCCCCTGATGAGGAGGACGTTGATGGGGATGAGGGTGATGTCCTGGGATACAACAGGGACAGGGATGAGGCTCTCGTGCTGGCTAGACAAGGCAGGTGTGCTTGGGAGGCCCTCATAGCTGCTAGATTTTTGGGGGATGATGACGACATGCCATTAGGTGACCCCATAGATCCTCACACTGTATTTGTGAACGTCTGACTCTAGTCTGGCTTATGGCAGCGCAAATACCCTCTGTGAGAATGCCCCTATAAGTCTGGGGGAGCTGACCGGCACCCTCAACAGCCTCTCCAGGGGCAAATCCCCGGGGCTGGATGAGCTGACCGTGGAGTTCTTCAGGGCATTCTGGGATGTTCTGGGGGTGAGTATCATATCGCCTTGAACTGTGCTGGACCACATGATCCACTCTGACCAGTCCTACACCAGCAAATGCTCTGAACTCCTGGTCGGTCAGTGGCAGTTGGATCCCCTACTTGAGGAGCTCAGGCCTTTCACCTGGAGCAGGACCAGTCTCCGCTACCTGGGGGTCCACCTCTGCCCTGCTGAGGAATCCTGGCCGGTGAACTAGCAGGAGCTGGAGGCCAAAGTCACCACTCGCCTGCGGCACTGGACAGTACTGCTCCGAGTACCGTCTTACTGAGGTCAAGTTCTGGTCATAAACCAGCTGATTGCCGCCATGTTGTGGTACCGACTGGTCACAAAAATCCAGAGAATGCTCATCGACTTCTTCTGGGACAAAAGGTTGCACCGGGTCACTGCTGAGGTTCTGAGTCTCCCGCTTAGGGAGGGCAGTCAGGCACTGGTCAGCCTAGACACACAGGTAGCGACTTTCCGCCTTCAGACCCTGCAGCAATACCCTTACGTTGAGCATCCTCCAAGGTGGTGTGCCCTGGTGATGTATTTCTTCCTCCAGGTGCACGACCTGAATTGTGACATGTGGGTCCTGTTTATAGACCTGAGGCGTTGCCCATCTTTTACCAGGACCTGATCAAAGTCTGGAACATGGTGGCTTCACGATGCAGCTCTCTGCCGTCAGGAGTAGCGGCTATCATCAGAGAGCTGCTGCTCATTAATCCGCCCCTACATCCTTTCCAGTGGCTGGCGGAGAGGAGGGCTGTGGCTGCTGGGGTGACCAGGATCAGGGATGTTCTGGGTGGCGGAGGAGTGGGCTGGATGCTTCCACAGGGGTTGGTGCATTGCACGTCTGTGGATGTCCAGCTCGCGGCCAATGCCATTCATGACCTTAGGGCAGTCGTGCTCGGCCCCGACGTTATACTGGGCCTCGAGGTTGCGCAGGTGCGAGGTGATCTTCCGTCTGAGTGCACCCCTGTTCGGATGGAATTCCACAGTGGCCCCAAGCCCCGAACCCTCCCTCGGGAGCCAGTGCCCCACAACCTGAATTGCCTCGTGAAAATGCCATCCATGCCCTTTAGCACAGTGTGGAATGGTTTCCTGTACGGGCTGCTACTGCACACCCTTCACTTCCTTGCCCTTGTCCAACGCCCAGACACTCCCTGGTGTGAGGGGCCCTCCACGGGGGTGTCCTCCCACTTTCCATCGGGGACCTGGGGTGAAGGGTGTTGTATGCAGCAGTCCCATATAATTGTAGGGTGTGTCGTTTCATGGACTCCCAAGATATCTGTGTCCTCTGCAGCCTTGTGGAGTCCATGGACCATGTATACATGGGATGTTATTGGCTGCGGACCCTTTTCAGTTATCTAAAATATCTTTTACTGTTGTTTTGTTTGCACTTCAGCCCCACACTCCTGATTTACGGGCACCCGGTGCGGAGGGGGTTGCTGGGGAGGGAGGAGGACGTCCTCGTGAACCTGCTCCTGGGCCTGGCCAAGTTGGCCATTAACAGGTCCAGGCAGAGGGCGATCGTGGTCATCTGACCTGACTGTCTGCCCCTCTCCCGCGGCAATGTTTGCGGCCGGGTGTCCCTGGAGAGGGAGCACACGGTGTCTGCCGGCACCGTCGAGGCCTTCTATGCCCCGTGGGCACCGCGGGGACTGGGGTGTTTTATTGATCCCTTTAATCACATTTTGGCTTAATGTTTGCAAGTTTCCTTTAAACTTTGTCTTTGTTTTTGCAGTTTCCCTAATTTAGGGGCTGTATTTTTTTTGTCCCTCATTCTTAAAATTTAGTTCATTTGGTTGACTCAAAACAGTTCATTTTCCTTAACTTTCCTAACCTTGCCTCTTCACCTTGGTGCTCCCCGGACATCCACAGTGGAGGTGGAGGAAGCCTGCTGACAGTGATGCCATGTCCATGATGATTTTGGCGGGCATCCTATGGAGGGCCAAGACTTGGTGCTGCCCAAACTGCTTTCAGGGGCCAGCTGTGTGGCAATGGCACCTTCCTGGACCTGTGAAACTGGAACTACTGAGCTAACAGGACGAGGGGATTTGGATGGGCCGGTCACTCCCGGCGTCACCTAGGTGAATGGGTCCTAAGTGTACAGCTGCTGATCCTCCTCCCTATCGATGCCCGCAGGCCCCTGGCTGACTCCTTGAGGGGAAGGGGTAGCTGAAGTGAGATTGGGCTGCCCTGCACCCCTCTCGCTTACACACTGTTGGAGGCCAACTATGGCGTCAGCATTGGAGTTGAGCCTGTGCAGCAGTGCAGGAGCGACGTCCTGGACCAAGGTCTCCATGGCAGCCGCCATCCTACCAGTATTGAACTTGGTGTATTGGCATGCCGGCGCTATCACCTCAGCTTGAAGGCCGATTCAATCCTCCATCATGCCTTGCAATCTGAGGAGTGCAGCGGACATCCCTTCCCGATGTTCCCGAGCTTGCCTTTGCAGCTCCAGCAACTGTGACATGACCGAGTCCAGAGGCTCATCACCTGACTTGGACTCAGCAAATTTCTGTCCTCCAGCAGCCCTCCAAATGCTGGGGACCTGGGAAGTCTTTGCCACTGCCTGCTGCGGATCAGACAGTGCAATGTGTTCACCAGGTTGTGATCCCGTGTCCATTCTAAAGCTAGGTCCCACCGAGGTGTTTGTCTCTGCGCTGGTGGAGGGTGTGGGTGAGTGCTGTGATGGAACTTCGAGTCGGGTGCCTCTAGATTCCCCTTTGGAGGTTTCTTTGTGGCTTGATTGGAGGCCCTAGTCCATGGGCTGTATCGGCTGTTTCCCAGATGTGCCTGTGAAAGCAAATAGAGATAATTAGTGCATGATAGTGGCCTGTGCAAGAGGGCCCATCACTCACGACATGGTTGTCTGATCTATGTTGCACTGCTGGATCTTCACTTGGTAGAGCAGCGCTGACCTTACCGTCAGCACAGGACCAATCCCGATCATCGGCCAGCTGGGTGGCTGTGTTTTCAAAGTCCTTGAGGACCTTGATTTTTGGGCATTCTACCATCGGTCTGCGACCTCTCTCTCTTGTTGTATGCCAGCTTGCCCTGCATAGATCAAGATGGAGAAAGTGTAAGCAGGATGCCTGTCTGGCCAGATGATAAATGTGCCAGGCCTGTGCGGGTGGACAGGCTGAGGACAATGTAGGTGTGTGTGAGAGTGTGAATGGTCCCTTGAACTGGCCGTGAGTGAGGGTCCTGTGGATATGTGCTGGGTTTGTGAGCGTATGATTTGAGAGTGATGAAACGAGTGACTTACCCTGGCAGAACGGAGGAGATCATTTATCCTCTTGCGGCACTGGGTGGCTGCCCTCTTCTAAAGGGCTTTGGCGCTGACCGACACTGACCACCGCTGCCACCACCACCCAAGCCAGATTGGTCATGTTGCTGCCCATCCTGCGGCTAGAGCGAGCAGACAGGACATCTTGGCAGGCCTCCATGGCATCCAGCAGTCACTCCAGTGACCTGTCATTAAACCAGGGGGCTGCAGTCTTTTTTCCTTTGGCCATGTCTCCCAGGCAGCGGTGGTGAGCTGGTAGTGACGAGTGGTGTGCAGGTGGCTGCCTTTTAAACATTGTAGCCTGCATGAGGCAACGGTGGGGGTGATGGCCAGAAGGCGAATGAGACCCTGCCTGCCACTGAAATGATGTGTTTCCTGGGAGTGAATATATGATGTGGCGGGTTTGGGATGATATGGCATGAAAACTTGCCATCACCGTTGGATGGTAGGATGCTATTTTGCCCACCTACTACCACACCTAGTGCAAATTTGGGAAATTCTACCCCTAGTATTGAAAAAGAATCATCCTTGGTCATGGAATTCGCAACAAAAAGCCTTTGTGAAAGTTAAGATGCTATTACATTCATCATGTCTACTGGTACAATATGACCAATCAAAGAACTAATATTAACCTGTGATGCAA
The DNA here is from genome assembly GCF_017639515.1 of Carcharodon carcharias. Lineage (NCBI taxonomy): Eukaryota > Metazoa > Chordata > Chondrichthyes > Lamniformes > Lamnidae > Carcharodon > Carcharodon carcharias. The sequence continues at coordinate 106,482,876 of NC_054477.1, forward strand.
AGCCTTATGGTTCGGGGAATGTGTTAACACACAGGATGGAAGATGGTTCTGAAAGACTGATCGGCTGTGTCTCCAGACCCCTCTCTGCAGCCGAGAAGGGTTATTCACAACTAGAAAAGAAAGGTTTATCAGTAAAATTTGGAGTGAAGAAATTCCATCAGTATCTGCATGGACGATACCAGCATAGTGTCAGACCATAAACTATTAATGGGTTTATTCAGTGAGGATAAATCCATTCTGCCAATAGCCTCAGCAACAATTCAATGTTGGGCTTTGATATTATCTGCATATGAGTATACCTTTATGCATTGTCCTGGCGTGCATATTGCAAGTGCGGACGCAGTCAGTCATTTCCCATTACCAGATAGCATTATACATCCTCCAGTACCATAAGAAGTTGCGCCTGTGCTGAATGTTTTGGACTCTTTGCCTGGTGTGTGCGAAGCAAATAAGGAATTGGATCCATATTTGTCATAAGTGCGAGACCTTGTATTGCAAGGATGGTCAAGTTTACCGGTGTCTGAAGAGATAAGACCATTCCATGCCCGTAAAACTGAGTTAAGTTGTCAAGATAAAATCTTATTGTGGGGATCAAGATTCATTGCCCCTTCACAATTAAAGATGAGAACCACTCTTGACAGAGCTTCACAGTGCGCATCCAGGCATATGGAAGATGAAGATGCTTGTGCTAAGCTATGCTGGTGGCCAGGCATAGACCAGTGACATTGAAAGCATGGTCAAGCACTGACTCCAGTGTCAGCAACAAAAGGAGTTGCTTGTTTCAGCTCCATTGCACCTGTGGGAGTAGCCTGGTCAACCCTGGGTAGGACTACATATTGATTATGTAGGTCCATTTTTAGGTACCATGTTCTTATTGATCATCGATGTGCATCCTAAGTGGATGGATGTGTATGAATTACATCACTGACATCGAGTGCAACTATTGAAAAGCTGTGCCAATGTCTTAGAATACATAGCCTAACCGAAGTCAACATTTTAGATAATGGCACAATCTTCACAAGTACAGAATTCCAGGAATTTATGAGCTTAAATGGAATCAAACATATTAAAACAGCACCATACCATTAATCATAAAATGGTTCAGTTGAAAGAGCTGTGCAAATTTTCAAATCAGGAATGAAGAGGTTACCTGAAGGTGCTCTAGAAACTCGACTTTCCTGTTTACTTCGCAATTATCATATGACAGGTTCAACACTGTCTGAATTATTGATGAAAGGCTGCCTACAGACAAGGTTAAGCCTGGTGTTTCTAAACTGAGGGGGGAAAGTAGAGAAGAATCAGAGTGATCAAAAATTGAATCACAATATTCATAGCAAAGCTTGGTGATTTACTGTAGGTATACAGCTTTTGTGCCAAATTCTGAAATGGACATAGTTGGGTTCCTGGTATAATTGTCACTGAAACTGGACCTTTGTCATTCCAAGTGGATGTGGAAGACAAAATTTTTCACAAACATGTGGATCATCTAAGGAATAGAGAGACATTCCAACAAACAGCAATTCAACCTATAATTAATGTTGAACCATTAATCCCAGAGGTGACAGATCAACCTAGAATAGACATACCTGATGTCTCTGTTAAATTGACCAATCCTGAACTGCCACTTTTGAAGGATGTATCTGATGCTGTAGTTCCTGATCATGTTGATCCAGTGGGAGAATCTCAAGAGGTAGAGCTATGTCGCTCTAACTGAATAATAAAGCCACTTCGGAGACAATCTTTAATCCCCCAACCTGTGTATTTATGTATATGTTGTGGATTAAAATGTTCTTTGTTAATGGGAAATGTGAAAAAACTAAAGGGGGAAGAAATATAATGATTGAAGGTATAACCTTTCTTATTGCCTATTCGAGGTTATGTGTTTGTTCTGATGAATGAGCGCAAAGTACGGATAAATCTAGGGGGTGGAGTTTACTAGTCATGGACCTGATTCAAGCATGTAGCTTCAAAAAGAGCTCTGTAATAAATCTTTCTCTTTCAAGTAAGAAATCTGTCTGGTACATCAAGTTCATTATAGAGACCTTGAGTTGCCAAACATCAGGGTCCCCCTCTTAGCATTGCTAGTGATGTCCAAAGGAAAGGATGAAATAATGACTGTTTTTTTTATTCATTCATGGGATGTGGATGTCACTGGCTAGGCCAGCATTTATTGCCCATCCCTAATTGCCTTTGTTCAGAGGACATTTAAGAGTCAACCACATTGCTGTAGCTCTGGAGACACATGTAGGCCAGACCAGGTAAGGATGGCAGATTTCCTTCCCTAAAGGACATTAGTGAACCAGACAGGTTCTTACAACAATCAGCAATGGCTTCATGGCTCTCATTAGACTTTTAATTCCAGATTTTTATTACATTCAAATTTCACCATCTCCTGTGGTGGGAGATAGTGGATGCATTGGCTATAATATTCCAAAATTCCCTGGATTCTGGAAACGTTCCAGTGGATTGAAAAATGCTAATATAACACCCTTATTCAAAAAGACGGAGAGGCAGAACTATAGAACCATAGAACAGCTACAGCACAGAAGGAGGCCTTTCAACCCATATTGTCCATGCCAGCCTGAGGACACCCAGGTGCCCTTTCTAATCCTACCTTCCTGGCCCATAGCCCTGCAGCTTACAGCACCTTAGGTGCAGATCCAGGTACTTTTTAAAAGAATTTAAAGCTTCTGCCTCTACCAGCAACTTGGGCAATGAATTCCAGACACCCACTGCTCTCTGCATAAATAAGTTCTTCCTCATGTCCTCCTACACCTTCTGCCACTTATCTTGAATCTATGTCCCCTAGTTCTAGAATTCTCCATCAAGGGAAACAATTTTATCCTGTCCACTCTATCCATTCCCCTCATAATTTTGTACACCTCAATCAAGTCACCTCTCAGCCTTCTTTGTTCTAAGGAAAATAACTCCAACCTATCCAATCCCTCCTCATAGCTACATTCTTGTAAACCTCCTCTGCACTCTCTCCAGAGCCATTACGTCCTTCCTGTAATGTGGTGGTCAGAACAGCACACAATACTCCAGTTGTGGCATCACCAATGTTTTATACAATTCCAACATTATATCCTTACTTTTATATTCTATACCTCTGCCAATGAAGGAAAGCATTCCATATGCCTTCTTTACAACCTTGTCTACTTGAACTGCTGCCTTCAGGGACCTGTGCACTTGTATGCCAAGATCTCTCACTTCATCTACCCTACTTAGTATATTCCCATTTATTTTGTAATCCCTGTAACTGTTTGACTTCCCTAAATGTATGAACTCACACTTCTCTACGTTAAAATCCATCTGCCACTTTACCGCCCATTCCACCAATCCATCAGAAGGTAGGAAACTATAGACCAGTTAGTTTAATGTCTGTCATTGGGAAATTGTTGGAATCCATTATTAAGGAAGTAGTAATGGGACATTTGGAAAGTCAAAATGCAATCCATCAACGTCAGCATGTTTTATGAAGAGTAAAACAAAAACAGAAACAGAAATACCTGGAAAAACTCAGCAGGTCTGGCAGTATCGGGTAAGAGCACAGCTGACATTTTGAGTCCTCATGACCCTTCAACACATCTGAGTAAAAATAGGAAAGGGGTGAAATATAATCTGGTTTAAGGGTGGGGGGTGGGGGGGGGAGTTGTTGGGACAAGCAGCCAGTGATAGGAGGAGATAACCAAAAGATGTCACAGACAAAAGAACAAAGAGGTGTTGAAGGTGGTGATATTATCTAAAGGAATGTGCTAATTAAGAGTAGACAGCAGGACAAGCAAGGTACAGAAAGCTCTAGTGGGGGTGGGGTGAAATAATACTAAAAGGGCATAAAAGGTATAGATAAACAATGGGTGGAAATACATTTAAAAATAATGGAAATAGGTGGAAAAAGGAAAATCTATATAAATTATTGGAAAAGACAAAAAAAAGGTTAATATATCCATCTTCAACACCTCTTTGTTCTTTTGTCTGTGACATCTTTTGGTTATCTTCTCTTATCACTGGCTGCTTGTCCCAACAATCCCCCTTCCCCACACCCCCACCTTAAACCAGCTTATATTTCACCCCTTTCCTATTTTTACTTAGTTCTGTTGAAGGGTCATGAGGACTCGAAACATCAACTGTGCTCTTACTGCCAATGCTGCCAGACCTGCTGAGTTTTTTTCAGGTATTTCTGTTTCTGTTTTTGTTTTGGATTTCCAGCATCTGCAGTTTTTTTGTTTTTATCTTTATGAAGAGTAAATTGTGTTTGACTAATTTGCTAAAGTTCTTTGAAGATGTGACAAGCAAAGTGAATAATGGGGATCCTGTAGATGTAGTAGATCTGGACTTCCAGAAGTCCTTTGATAAGGTGCCACACAAAAGATTAATACACAAGGTAAGATCACACTGAGTTAGGGGTAATATATTAGCTTGGATAGAGAATTGGCTAACCAATAGAAAGCAGAGAGTCGGGATAAATGGGTCTTTTTCTGGATGGCAAGCTGTAACTAGTGGGGTGCCATACCATTCGGTCCTTGGGCCCCAACTATTTACAATCTATATAAATTACTTGGATTCAGGGATAGAAAGTACTCTGCTGTCTTCTATCTCTGGCAGATATGATGCTTCAAGTGTGTTAGCGTGGTGGGTGGGGTGTAATGTTTAATTTGTTTGTCACTTTGCAGTAGTAGCACAGCAAGGGTTGCAAATTGAGATGATCCTTGAAGCATTTCTTATTCATCAATGATTGACTTTGAGGCAGGATCAAAGATCAAATCCAGTTTATCAGATGCACTTCAAATATGAGTGCTGCAGCGAAGGCAGTTACCCTCATATGAGTGTTATAAAGTCACTTAACTGAACTTACCACATATCAAGATGTCATTTTTGCTCCAGGGAAGCATGCTTATGTGGATTCCCTGCTACATTTGAAGCCTTCCTCTTTCAGCGGTAGAGGCTGTGGGTTCAAAGGGAGCTGAGATGTTTGGAAGCATTGCATGTTGCAGATGTCATACCCTCCTAAAACTACACACCAGTGGTAGATGGATTATCTGGAAGCCAGTTGAAGGAGTTGTTGTGTGGCATCTTCCTGCAAAATGTGCAGTAGTTGAAATACTGTTAGTACATACAAGCATATCTGTAGATCGTGGCTATAAAGTCCTGCTTCCTACTGTCATTCTTGGCATAGTGGGCATAGTTTCAGTAGGCACAGAGTGGCAATTTGACCAGCTCATTGACAGCCACTAACATAGATGTGCACAGTCGAGTTTATGAACAACTTCTCAAAAGTGTATCTGTGCACTATGATGGTCATGGTTTCAACCATGCTGAAGACACTGACTTTCAATATATGCTGTTGGTTTGGCCTCTCATTGGGAATGGACATTTTCCTAAGGAAGTGTGATTTCCTTGTTAAAGGTTTATGTTGTTGAAGCTGCTCCCCAGAGACTGGCTGATGTAATTTGTGAGCTTTTAGGAGCTTAGGAGAATCTACACTGAATTACAGGCCTTTGGTGATGACTCTGTCCTGCAAGGAATCAGTCATGGCTAAATGGTCTTGCTCTTCATTTGGTCTCTCATTGGCACCTTCTCCTTCCCGCTCTGTGACAGATCCATGAGCTTGGACAGGAGCCGCCTCCCCTTGCTCCTTATCTTCCTCACCCTCAGATGTTAGAGGTATAGGCCCGGCTTCCGCATCCACTGGTTTTAAGATCCTCTGCTGTGCCATATTGTACAGTTTGCAGCACACAACTACTATTCTGGAGACCATTGCAGGGGAATATTGTAGAGCCCTTCCAGAACAGTTAAGGCACCTGAAGTGCATTTTCATGCACCAAAAGCCTACTCCATTGTATTGTGTGTCAGCACGTGACCATTGTTGTAGTGTTTTCAGCCTCTATACGTCCACCTAAAGTCACCTCCTTAAGGGGTACCTCTTGTCCCCCAAAAGCCAACCACAGGCCTGTGTTGGTTATTGGTAAAGCTGAGGCAGTTGCAAATTCCTCAGTATAAATGAGTTGAGGCAGTTTCCAGGTTACCATGGGAATACCTTGGTGTGGTTAGACACTACCTGCACATTCAAGGACTGGAAAGATTTTGTGTTTGAGAGTGTCATGTTGATGACTTGGTGCTCTAATGATGACATGGGTGAAGTTAATAACCCCTTGTACTTGAGAGAAGCCGACTAATTTGGCAAGCCCCCTGTCTCTCTGCTTCTGTGATGCCAGATCCAGCTGAGCAAAGAGGTCATTGGTGACTCCCTTTATACACCTATGTGCAGCTCATTGTGAGATGCCACAGAGGGCTCCAGCTGACCCCTGGAAAGAACCAGCGGCATAAAAATTCAAAGCCACCATGACCTTGAATGCCACTGGCAAGGCATACGGTTCGGCAGATAGGGGTGCCAAATCTCATTGTCCTGTGGCACATTTTTGGTGACCACTAATGTGGGAGAAGTGGGTTCCAGTTTGTGAGGCACTGGCATCAGTACTGGGGAAAGTGGGGGCTGTACTGTTGGGACGGTTTACACCTGAACCTCGCAAATTGCATAACTAGGGAAGAAGAGAGGACTTTAAACTAAAGTAGAAGGGGGAGGGATCAAGCTTGGGTAAAGGTAGCAATTCAAGGTGTAGAGTCAAGACAGGAAAGCAAAATAGTAATATGAGAAATGTGGGTCAGAGAATAGCAGGAAGGGATAGAGAGAAAAAACCTAAGAATATATCAAGTCAAAACTAGATGTTACAAAGGTAACAAAAAGACAAAACTGAAGGGTCTCTATCTGAATACATGTAGCATTCATAGTAAAGTAAATGAATTGATGGCCCACATTGAAGTAAGTAACTATGATCTGATAGCAATTATGCAGATGTGGCTGCAGGGTGACAAAGCTTGGATCCTTAATGTTGAAGGGCACATGGCATTCAAGAAGAATAGAAGCTAGGTAAAGGTGAAGGGGTAGCACTGTTAATCAAAGGGAGCATTGGTGCAATAGTTTGAGTTGACCTTGGTTCAGGAGATCAGAATAAAGAATCGGATTGGGTGGAGATGTGGAATAGTAGGGGAAAAAAGTCATTAGTGGGAGTGGCCTACAACCCCCCTAACAGTAGCCACAGTGTAGGACAAAATATTCAAGAAAAAATATTGTGTACTTGTGATAAAGGGATGGCAATAATCATGGGTGATTTTAATCAACACATAAACTGGAAAGATCAGATTGGCAATAATAGCCTAGACGAGGAGTTCTTAGAAGGCTTTCAACATAGTTTCTCAGAGCAGCATGTTCTGCAACCAACCAGAGAGAAGGTTATATTATACTTAGTATTGTGAAACATGACAGGATAAATTAATGACTCAGGGTAAAGGCACCCATAGGTAACAGCAATCACAATGTGATTGAATTTTACATCCAGTTTGAAAGGGAGAAGAGTGGGTCTAAGGCTAGTATCTTAAATTTAAATAAGGACAACAATGTGGGGATGAAAGCTGAGCTAGCCAAAGTGAACAGGGAAACTCAGCTGGGGGATAGATAAATAGAGGAGTGGCAGACATTTAAGGGGATATTTCAGGGCATTCAGAATAAGTACATTCCTAATATAATGAAAAATTGTAAGGGGAGGACCCATGATCTGTGGTTAAGTAAAGATGATAAGGAAAGCATAAAACTTAAGGAAAAACCATATAACTCTGCAAAGATGAGTGGCAGGATGGATGATTGGACAGAACATAAAGAACGCCGAAGAATGACTAAAAGGTTAATCAGGAGAAAGACTTTAGAGTATGAGAGGAAGCTATCTCGAAATGTAAAAATGGACAGCAAGAGTTTCTACAGGAATTTAGAAAGAAGAGTAAGTGAAGTGAGTGTTGGTTCTCCAGGGAGTAACAGTGAAATTAACAAATATTTTGCTTCTGTGTTCATTACAGACAAGACAAAGACATTCCAGTAATAGCTGCAAATCAGGAGGTGATTGGGAGAAAGGAACTTGGTGAAATTGAAATCACTAGGGAAATGTTACTGAGCAATTTGATGGAGCTGCAGGCTGGCAAGTTTCCGGGTCCCTATGGACCACATCCTAGGGCCTTAAAAGAAGCGGCTAATGAGGTAGTCGATACACTAGTGTTAATTTTCCAAAATTCGCTAGATTCTGGAAAGGTTCCATCACATTGGAAATAGCAAATATAACCATTCTATTCAAGAAGGGAGGGAGGCAGAAAACAGGAAACTATAGACCAGTTAACTTGATGTCTGTCCAGGGGAAGTTATTAGAATTGATCATTAAGGAGGTTGTAGCTGGATACTTAGAAGCGTTCAAAACAATAGAGAAGTGTCAGCATGTTAAAGGAAAATCATGTTTAACCAATTTATTGGAGTTTGTTGAAGTAGTAACTGGTGCAGTGGATAAAGGGGAGCCTGTAGACGTGCTGTACTTGGATTTCCAGAAGACATTTGATAAGGTGCCACATCAAAGATTATTAGGGAAAATAAAAGTGCATGGTGTGGTGGGTAACATATTAACATGGATAGAAGATTGGCTGCCTGTCAAGTGCCCTCAGAATCTTATATATTTCAATAAGGTCTTCTCTCATTCGTCTAAACTACAATGATTAAAAGTCCAACCTGCTCAACCTTTCCTCATAAGACAACCCCTTCATTCCCAGGAATCAGCCTAATGAACCTTCCCTGAGTTGCTTCCAATGAAAAAATGTCCTTCCTTCAGTAACGTGACCAAAACTGTACTCTAGGTGTCATCTCATCATGCGCTGTACAGTTAGAACAAGGCTTCCCTACTTTATATTCCATTGCCCCTTGTAATAAGGGCCAACATTCCATTTGCCTTCCTAATTGCACAGATGTGAAACTTAGAGATCCACACTCAGTGCCATGCACCGCCATATGAACACACTCGACCTCTCCCTCCAGCAGCACCACTGCACCATTTTTCAAAGCTGCGCGTGCCCCCAGTTTCATTTTATTCTTCGTCTCATCCGACGCTTCAACAAGAAACTTTTTCTCTTTCTCTCAAGTGCTAAGGAACGCAAGCTCCAACAACTCATTGACACCAATACCCATCTAGGACCCTCCACCCTTGCCTGTCCCTCTGTCTCCACCTCATCTTCCAATCCCAGCCCCGGACGTGTATTCACTATACCCCCTGACCTTCCCCTCTCCGACGCTGAACGTTCAGTGCTCAGCACAGGACTTAGTTTCATACCCTTATGCCCTTATCTCAATGAATTTCGGGCTAGGCATGATGCTGAACTCTACTTCCACCGCCTTCGTCTCCGTGCTCACTTCTTTGGGCAGGAGTCCTCTCCCCATTCAATGGATCCTTTTACCCACCTCCAATATTCTCCCTCCACCTGCACCCCTCCCTCTGGATTCTTACCTTCTCTTGATCTTTTCATTGAGAACTGTCAGCGTGACATTAGTCGTCTCAATTTCTCTGCTCCTCTCACCCATTCTAATCATCTCTCTCTGAATTTACTGCACTCCGTTCTCTCAGGTCCAATCCTAACTTTGTCATCAAACCCACTGACATGGGTGTTGCTGTTGTTGTCTGGTGCACTGACCTCTACCTCTCAGAGGTTGAGCGTCAACTCGCAGACACTGCCTCCTCCCTCTCCCTGGACCATGACCCCACCACTGAACATCAAGCCATTGTTTCCAGGACTGTCACTGACCTCATCTCCTCTGGAGATCTTCCTCCCACAGCTTCCAACCTGACAGTTGCCCAACCTCGGATGGCCCACTTCTACCTCCTACCCAAAATCCACAAACAGGACTGTCCCGGCAGACCAATCGTGTCAGCCTGTTCCTGCCCCACAGAACTCATTTCTTGTTATCTTGACTCCCTTCTCTCTACCCTTGTCCAGTCCCTTCCCACCTACATCCGTGATTCCTCTGACACCTTACGTCACATCAACAATTTCCAGTTCCCTGGCCTCAATCGCCTCCTCTTCACCATGGACATCCAATCCCTCTACACCTCCATCCCCCACCAGGATGGTCTGAGGGCCCCTATATTCTTCCTCGAACAGAGGCTCGAACAATCCCCATCCACCACTACTCTCCTCTGTCTGGCTGAACTTGTTCTCACGCTGAACAATTTCTCCTTTAACTCCTCTCACTTCCTCCAAATAAAAGGTATGGCTATGGGTACCCACATGGGCCCCAGCTATGCCTGTCTCTTTATGGGGTATGTGGAACATTCCTTGTTCCAGTCCTACTCCAGCCCCCTCCCACAATTCTTTCTCCGGTACATTGATGATTACTTTGGTGCTGCTTCATGCTCTCATTGGGACCTGGAAAAATTTATTAAGTTTGCTTCCAATCTCCAACCCTCCATCATTTTCACATGGTCCATTTCTGACACTTGCCTTCCCTTCCTTGACCTCTCTGTCTTAATTTCTGGTGATAGACTGTCCACCAATATCCATTACAAGCCTACCGACTCCCACAGCTACCTCGACTACAGCTCCTCACACCCCACTTTCTGTAAGGACTCATCCCATTCTCTCAGTTCCTTCGCCTCCGTCACATCTGTTCTGATGATGCTACCTTCAAAAACAGTTCCTCTGACATGTCGTCCTTTTTCCTTAACCGAGGTTTTCCACCTACAGTCGTTGACAGGGCCCTCAACCGTGTCCAGCCCATCTCCCGCGCATCCGCCCTCACACCTTCTCCTCCCTCCCAGAAACATGATAGGGTCCCCCTTGTTTTCACTTATCACCCCACCAGCCTCCGCATACAAAGGATCATCCTCTGCCATTTCCGCCAACTCCAGCATGTTGCCACCACCAAACACATCTTCCCTTCACCCCCCCTGGCAGCGTTCCATAGGGATCATTTCCTCTGGGACACCCTGGTCTATTCCTCCATCACCCTCTACTCCTCAACCCCCACCTACAGCACCTCCCCATGCATATGCAAAAGATGCAACACCTGCCCCTTCACTTCCTCTCTCCTCACCGTCCAAGGGCCCAAACACTCCTTTCAAGTGAAGCAGCATTTCACTTGCATTTCCTCCAACTTAGTCTACTGCATTCGTTGCTCCCAATGTGGTCCCTTCTACATTGGGGAGACCAAATGCAAACTGGGCGACCGCTTTGCAGAACACCTGCGGTCTGTCCACAAGAACGACCCAAACCTCCCTGTCGCTTGCCATTTTAACACTCCACCCTGCTCTCTTGCCCACATGTCTGTCCTTGGCTTGCTGCATTGTTCCAGTGAAGCTCAACGCAACTGGAGGAACAGCACCTCATCTTCCGACTAGGCACTTTACAGCCTTCCAGACTGAATATTGAATTCAACAACTTTAGATCTTGAACTCCCTCCTCCATCCCCACTCCCTTTCCATTTCTTCCCCTCCCTTTTGTTTTTTTCCAATAATTTATATAGATTTTTTTTTCCCACCTATTTCCATTATTTTTAAATCTATACCTTTTATGCCCTGTTAGTCTTATTTCACCCCACCCCCAGTAGAGCTGTACCTTGTGTGTCCTGCCATCCATTCTTAATTAGCACATTCGTTTAGATAATATCACCAACTTCAACACTTCTTTGTTCTTTTGTCTGTGACATCTTTTGATTATCTGCTCTTATCACTGCTTGCTTGTCATTACAACCCCACCCTCCCACTTCTCTCCCTCCACCACCCCCCACCTTAAACCAGCTTATATTTCACCCCTCTCCTATTTTTAATCAGTTCTGTTGATGACTCAAAACATCAACTTTGTTCTTCTCCGCCGATGCTGCCAGACCTCCTGAGTTTTTCCAGGTAATTCTGTTTTTGTTGTGCAACTTAGAACTCATTCCCATTTCCATGGAAGGTGCCATGACCAGGACTGGGCCTCTGCTGCCATTTTCATAACAATGGAGAGCTTTCCATCTTTATGGAAATTGAGGCTTTTGTATCCTCCTCATAACTTGCTTTCCTAGCTAACGTCATATCATCAGGAAATTTGGCTACTATACATTTGGCACCTTCATCCAAGTCATTAATGTAGATAGTAAATAGTTGAGGCCCCAGCACTGATTGCTGTGGTACTCCGCTAGTTACAGTTTGCCATCCTGAAAATGTTAAACTGAAGTCTTGCCTGCCTTCTGAGTGGATGTAAAATATCCCATGTCACTATTTGAAGAAGAGCAGTGGATTTCTCCTTGACCTGTTCAGCATTTATTCTTCAACTAATATCATTAAAACAGGTTAGCTCATCATTTATCTAACTGCTACTGTGGGAGCTTGCTACACACATATTGGCTATAGCGTTTTGTACTGTATAACAGTGACTACACTTCCGAGTATTTTGTCATCTGTAGATTGAAGAATCCTGCTTTGGACGCCTTGATGTAGGCTTTGTAGTCTTGAATACCGTAACAGCAAGTATTTATTAATAACACATAACTATATGCATATAAACAGTAAAGGGTAGAGGTATGGAGCTGACTCCATAGGTCTTTACACATCTCCATCCATTTCTAGACTGAACCTGCCTCTGGGTCATGTACCTCCTTACATCACTGTGTGGGCAATACAGCGCTCAGTCTCACAATAATCCTGTATGTACCAGGCTCTACTACTCCACCTCCCCCCAAATCTTTATCCCATGGATATAAACTTACTTTAGTTTACTTCAAGTCTTACATTGTTAAGCCTTGTGCAGTTACCTCATGGCTACAATCTTAATGCTATCCCAACATTATTGTTATTACAGTCTTAACATTAACAATATTCTCACTACCACATCTCCCCCCCCCTTCAAGTCCTTGAAATTAAAGGTTCAAGCAGTCTACAGGCTTTATAACTCTTCCACATTTCATTCGCATTCTGTTGGAACAGTGGTAGGCACTGGTGGTTCTGGCTCTTGTTGTTGACTTGGAGGTTGGACTGGCATTTGGGTATATTTTCATCTGTTTCTTCCATTGCTTGATGGTAAACCACACCTGGCTGGTCTGGCTGGTTTGACAATACATAGTTGCTGTTACTCTTGATCGTTTCTTGTGAATTGGATGAAAATTGTATTCATATGCTTGGTAGTGCCTTTTCTTCTCATTCCATGTGGGCCATCGGGATGCTCTCTGAAGCTGAGGAAAAGTGTTCCTGTGGTAAGAAGAAGATTAAGTAGCATTCTCACTTCTGTTTTTTGTTGTTGATGGTGTGAGACTGCGACAAGGTTCCAGCATCCCTTGTGGTTTTGGCATGCTTGCTGTGCTTGCATAATGGCTGGTGTGTCTACCAAATGTACCATCATCATTGTTGGAGGTAGAGGTTCCTCAGCATGGTGATCCTTTTCTGGTACCTCTTCCACCAGAGGGGATATGGTAATTTCATGGACGGTAGGTTGGTCTGACCATTGGGAACTTTTCAGGACCTGGAGTGCAAAAAGGGAAGAGAGATCACAGGTGGAATCAGAGTGTGAATATTCTTTAATATTTGAGCACTCAGGACCATACTATTCTGGCTGGCTAATAACTGTGGTAGTCTTGACATCTTCTGCCGTCTGGAGGAGATATAGGGCTATGCAGGCAGCCTTGCTAAGAAGAGAGAGGCTGATTCCGGACAACGTACATCAGCTCAAAGATCTGTTTGTTGCCATAACTCAGTGGTTCAACGATCATGCTGATGACTGGGTGTTGGACTCCCCCGCTCCATAAAGTGGAGTGTCCATCGTTGGAATCCAAAGGCCATGGAGATCTGGTTCCTCGTCTGAAAGGACTGGCAACTGAATCTAATTTAGAATTGGTTAGGTGACCACTTACCGGGATGCCAGCATCCCAGAATGAAGAGCCGCATTCTCTGTCACCCAAGAAGCATGTTGTGTCTCTTCAGGGTCTTTTGCCTTGACCTCGTGGATTACCTTTGGGATGTCTTTGTGGTGCCGAGATTTTGATTTGTACAGTTTACCAAAGTGTCCCTGTCTGTTGAAGTAGAAGCATTGGGCTGTGCTTGCAAGACACTGACCTTTCCATAAGACCATAGGACGTAGGAGCAGAAGGAGGCCATTCAACCCATCGAGTCTGCTCTGCCATTCAATGAGATCATGGCTGATCTGATAATCCCTCAACTCCACTTTGCTGCCTTTTCCCCATAACCCCTGATTCCCTTACTGATTAAAAATCTGTCTATCTCCGCCATGAATATACTTAACGACCCAGCCTCTACTACCCTCTGTGGTAAAGAATTCCACAGACGAACTACCCACTGAGAGAAGAAATTCCTCATCATCTCTGTCTTAAATGGGTGACACCTTACGCTGAAGTTACGCCTTCTGGTCCTAGACTCTCCCACAGAGGGAAACGACCTCTCAGCATCTACCCTGTCAAGTCCCCTAAGAAACTTACATGTTTTAATAAGGTCGCCTCTCATTCTTCTAAACTCTAATGAGTGCAGGCCAAACCTACTCAACCTCTCCTCATAAGAAAATCCCTCCATACCTGGGATCAACCTAGCGAACCTTCTTTGGACTGCCTCCAATGCCAGTATATCTTTCCTTACCAAACCTGTTCACAGTATTCTAGTTGTGGCCTAACTAGTGCCTTGCATAGTTTTAGCAAGACGTCTCTATGCATTCACTCCACGCCCTTTGAAATAAAGGCCAACATTCCATTTGCCTTCCCTATTACCTGCTGAACTTGTATGTTAGCTTTTTGGGATTCATGCACAAGGACTCCCAAATCCCTGTGTATTGTAGCTTTCTGCAGTCTTTCTCCATGTAAATAATATTCAACTCCTCTATTCTTCCTGACAAAATATGTAACCTCACATTTTCCTACATTATATTCCATCAGCCAAGTTTTTGCCCACTCACTTAACCTGTCTGTATCCCTCTGTAGACTCCTTGTGTCATGCTCACCACTTGCCTTCCCACCTATTTTTGTGACATCTGCAAACTTGGTGATAGTACATTCACTTCCCTCATCTAAGTCATTCATATATATTGTAAATAATTATGACCCCAGCACTGATCCCTGTGGCACTCCATTGATTACAGGTTGCCATCTTGAAAATGTCCCTCTTATCCCAACTCTGTCTTATATAAGTTAGCCAATCCTCTATCCATGCTAATCCACCATACCCAACACCATGAGCTCTTATCTTATTAAGTACCCTTATGTGCAGTACCTTATCAAACACCTTTTGGAAATCTAAATATTAAGTATTACATCTACTGGTTCCCCTTTTTCTATCTTGCTTGTTAAATCCTCAAAGAATTCTAATAAATTTGTCAGGCATGATTTCCCCTTCATGATGCTATGCTGTGTCTGCTTGATTATATTATACATTTCTAAATGCCCTGCTACCACATCCTTTATAATAGACTCTAACATTTTCCCAATGACGGATGTTAAGCTAACTGGCCTATTGTTACCCGTTTTTTGTCTCTGTCCCTTTTTGAATAAGGGTATTACATTGGCAGCTTTCCAATCTTCTGGGACTTTTCCAGAATCTAAGGATTCTTGGAAGATTATTACCAGTGCATAACATTATCTATGTAGCTACTTATTTTAATATCCTAGGGTGCAACTCATCAGGTCCAGGGGACTTATCAGCCTTTAGCCCCATTTGTTTCCCTAGTACTTTTTCTCTAGTGATGGTTATTGTATTTATTTTCTCTATCCCGCCCCCACTACCACCACCTGCCTTTTGCCCCTTGATTATTTAGGGCAGAATTTTCTCCCCTTCTGGGGGGGTGTGGTTTGTGCAGGGGCAGGCGTGGATCCAATCAGGCCCACGCTGCCATTTTATGTGGGCAGGCCAATTAAGGCCCTCCCAGCATGACGCATGCCTGGAAGCGCTGTGCCCTCCTTGTGCGGGCGGGGCATGGGTTGCCTGAGTTGGGAGTGCAATGCATGCAAAAGAATGTAGAAATCGCCCTGAGGCCTCAGAGAGATTAGTTTTAAGTCCAAAAAGTTTAATAAAGTGGCGAGAAAATTTTTATGATGTGCCCTCATGTGAAACTGTCGCATAAGTTGGGACATGTGCATTAATTTCAATAAAAATTTTTTGTCAAATTTTAAAATCATTCATGAAACCTCATTCCGCCCATGGATGAGGTTTCATGAAAAATGCAAAGGTCGCCTGGGCTCTTCGCCTGCCCGCCAACCTTAAGATTGGACAGGCAGCTCCTTTAACCATTTTAGTTGAGAGTTAAATGGCCTTAGTAGGCCTTTGACCATTCGTTAGGTGCACAGCCGACTCCAGTGCGCGCCTGCTGAGCTGAAAGTCTGAATGACGTGCCGTGACATCAGGATGCATACCCAATGTCATCACATGTTATTTTACGTCTCGGCGAGCAGGCCCTGCCCCTGCTCACCGAGCCGAAGATTCAACCCTGTGTTATGGTCACTGCTTCCTATGGGATCATTTACTCCGAGATCATTTATTAAACCTGCCTCATTACACATGACACGTCCTCGGGGTTCAGGAATTGCTTTCATTGACTTGGATGGTCCTTGCATTTCTGTGACCTGATATGATGGACTAAGGGTTGGTTTCTACCAAAAGTGGTGTTCTTTCTCCTTAGGATGGTTCTACGCTGTTCATATAGTTCAGGCAGTCTAACTGGATTGCCTTGTATAGGGTAAGGTCATCTTTAGCATGTAGGAGGTCAGAGTCTGTCAATCAGACTGACTTCTGGTCAGGGACCCTATCACATAAAAATGTCACATGCTGTGAGTTCAAGCTCCACAACAAACTCCGCCCCCCTCCCACCACCACCACACGCACCCCACCCCCCCAAACCCTACCTACAGAACCCATCCATGACAATTTTGTGGCTGTGATTTCATTTTAAATGTTCGAAACAGCAATAAATGTATTGTTAGAAAAATATGCAAACAGGTTAAAAGGCTTTCCAATTGTTTAATGCATGTCCTGACATGTTCTGTGTTATTGACAGTCTCGGTATGAAACTCAAGATGTCTGCCATGTATGAAGGTTCAATAGATGTCAACGTATTATCTCAGAAAATAAAATGTATTTCTAAATTTAGTAATATTGATGTAGAAGATAATTCTGAACAGTTACTAAGACATTTGGAAATTGCAGGTGACAAGTATAAGCATGCACTGAATTGCTTTGGACCTGCAAGTCCCTGCATGCTTTGAGTGTCAATATCCTTCACAATAAATTGTTGAGGCATAATGTGAGCTTTGAAAATGAGGACAATAGAAACATGAGCATTTATTTTAATGAAATTAGTGATTCAACTTCAAAAAATGCTACTTTGAATGCTTCGCCTCGTTGAAACCCAAGTTGTATGATTGTTATGGGACGCCACTCTTAACAAGCGTTGGAAAAGCAAACACTTACTGGAAGCTGAGAACAACCTTTTATATGTAAATTTGATTTTGAAATGAAATACAGCTCTTCTAATGGAAGAGCTCATATTTGTACGTGTTTCATCATGTTATATTTTTTTCGCCTACTGATATATTACATCCATATACTAACTCCTATTGCCAGTGACTGAACAGGAAGAAAAGCAAAATATGGTAGATGCTGCAAATCTGAAATAAAAACAGAAAATGCTGGAAACACTCAGTAGGTCCAGCAACGCCTGTGAAGACAGAAACAGTATTGACATTTCAGGTCTGTGACCTTTCACTGAAATGGTTCTGAACACAGACTTTGGATAAAAGGTCAAGCCCTGAAACGTTAACTTCATTTTGCTCTCCAAAAATGCTGCCTGGTCTGCTGAGTATTTCCAGCATTTTATGTTTTCACAAGTGTAAGGATACAGCTGTATAGCTGCAATTCATCACATGGTGGGTTCTTTATATTATCTCAGCAGATATTTCAGCTGTTTTTCTAACACAAATGTGACAAAATCATGTACTTCTGAATGACTGACTGCAGCATGACACTGGTTGAAGCCCGAGTGCGGGGTCTCTGCTCACCCAGCTGAGAGGTGTTGAAAACAAGGAACAGAGAGCAACAGGAGAGCAGTGAATACAATCTGAGTGTTTCCAACCATAAGCATGTCCATATGGCCATGACTATAGGGGTATAAGTGGAGGAGAAAGCAGATGGGTTTTCTGCTGGCACTGGAGTAAGCGGTGGATCAACCTCAAACAATTCATCTACTTTGCTTACTGTGTGTAGCTTTTATACCATGGGAACCTCCCAAGCCTGAACAAATGACATTTCAGGAGTTAGGAAATTTGCACCACTTCATCAAGGAGATGGCTGAAGCCCGACATCACTGTACAGCATAAGCAAATCAGTTACTGCTATTAGAAGACAGACCCATGTGGGTCTCGTCATCCAAGTCTTGCATTGAAATCTGCAGTGGACATGTTTTTTTTTCTTTTGACATTTCTTAAAATGTCTACTGCATATATTTTGCCATTTGTGTGCCATGAATTTCTCTGTGCTCATTGTGAATGTACAACTAACTGCTCCCCTAGTCGAAGAAGTAACACTGGCAGGTGCATGCAAAACCAGCTCTGGAGCTGAAGAGGATACAGAAGGTTCACTAACTGTGTCTACATCTGTATAAATACCAATAAGTTATATTTGCTGTGTTCCTGTTCGATTCCTTCTAAGTTGCTACCTACTGTCACTTGTGTAAGGTTGTGATGGTATAAAACTGCTGCTGATATAAGTGACAACTAGCCAGACCAACGCTACTTGACAAGGCTGCTTCGGCAGCAGCTCCTACATTCATTCCCTCTATCACTTCAAAGGACAAAGGCAGCAGGTACATGGTAGCACGACCACCCCCTAATCACACACCAGACTTGGGCACATATTGCTGTTTCTTCATCGTCACTAGGTTAATATCCTGGAACTCCTTACCTAACAGCTCTACGAGAGCAGCTTCATCATATAGACTATGATGGTTCAAGAAGATCCACCAAGACTTTCTCAAGACAACGATGGATAAGCAATAAATGCTGGTCTTGCCAGTGATGGCCACATTCAAGGAATGATAAAAACAATTCCCCAGGAGGTCCATTTAGTATGGAAACTCCTTGTGCCATTGGTCAGAAAGCTCATTCTACATACAATGCACACATCTCTGCCCTGTTCTCCAGAGCTTAGAAAACGTTGTTGCCAAAATGAATGGACTTAAGCTTTCATGGAACTTTCTTCTGTTAATTCTTTTAGTTGAGGTGATCATCTATTTAAAAGAAATGGGTCAGCACCTAGACTGAATAATGGGCTTAGCAATGCCTTTAGGGCACATGGGTCGGGATTTTCCGGTCGTTGGGCGGGCTCAGCGGGCGTGCCCGGCAGCATCCAGGAAGCCACCCGCCGCCCGTGTTTGAGCCCCGACTGCAATTTCACGCTAGCTGGCCAATTAATGGCCAGTCAGCATGAATCGTGCACTGCAGCACTGACGGGGTGGAGGTCGGAGGCACACGAGCACTGAGGTTTGCGCATGTGCACAAGTGCATGCTGTAAAACCTCACTGAGGCAGTTCTGTGAGAGCTGAAGACTTTTAAAATAAAAAATAAAGGTATTAAAAATAATGAAAACATGTCCCCTCATGTGACTCTGTCATATGAGCAAGGATATGTTAAATATGAGCATTTAAATTTCTTTTTAAATCACTGGTCAAAACCTCATCCCGCTCTTGGGTGAGGTTTCGCCAAAAAGGCAAAGGCCCTTTGGTCTTATCCCCTGGCCACCAACTGAACAGTTGGATGGGCTGCAAAAAATTCTATTCACTTAATTGATTAAGGGCCTTAATAGGCTGCTTAATTGCCAGCGGGCGCACAGCCGACTGCCGTGCACGCCTGTTGACTGAAATATCGGGACGCTCGCCCAACATCATCGCACATCATTTTGTGCTGGTTTGGGTCAGGCACACGCCTGCCTGGCAAGAGAAAAGTTCTGCCCATGAGGTATTTATTCACTAATATTGCCAGAAGCAATTTGTAGGCTGATCTCTGACATAGACTTGCTCATATTTTATTGTGGAAATCAAAAATGCATATAGAGGTTCAGTGACCAGGTTTATTGCACTGTTCAGTATTCTTTTACATTGGAGCCGAAGCCCCACAATTGCAAAACAAAATCACACCAGCCACTCCAGAATGTTTTTCAAGTACCTTGCCTGATAACTATAAAAATGTCATACATTTCGAAGTGCTTTGCCATCAGTAGCACTGGCATGTTGGCTGGAAGAAAGCCATTTCATTTACAAAGTTCTTTATGGACTGATAAATTATATTAAACACAAACAAAAAGTAGTGCCATGTCGTGATCAATTATTTTAATGACATTGAACAATGTCAGGTTTTATGATGCTTTCCTTCTGCTCCAAGCATGCTCCAGATAAGAATTATTTTATTTAAACTTAATAAGGTTTCAAAATGAAGCAGGCATTTTGCTTTACTGAGAAAGCACAAGAAGTCACATTCAAATAACAGGAGAAAACCATTGACTGAATAGCCTGTGTATAAGTAGCTAAAATCAAGGAGTTAGATGAAGAATAGAGTCACATGGAAATTAGAAAAGGGGTGAAATAATGGCCTCAATAATTACACAACAATGAATTATTAATGTAATCACTTAACTGCGCGAGGTTATATAGTAACACTGCATCCCGTTAAAAATAGACATTTGCTTACTGATTTCTGTTACCTTATTCATTTTTTTTGTCTTTTATCACCTTTCCTCTTCTTCCCCTACCTCTAATTTTCTGTGTTTACTTTGATATTTTTCTGGTTGAGTAATGGCAAGTGCAGACAATATATTATTTATCAAGCCATCTCCACACACACAAGTGAATTAGCATTCAGCGTTTATCATTCTCTGTTAGACGCTCTGCGTAGATAGAAACACATTACCACATTAGACCAGTTAAGAGGTTTTCAATTAGATTTGTGGTTTGAAAGTTTGAATCCAGAAGCTAATAGAACACAAAATGAAGCAGGGAAAAGATTGGATTAATTGTCTGCATCATCAAGAGTAAATTATCCCTGATATATTCACTTGCAATCTGCCATCATCTTGCTAAGAATTCTTGCCCTTATCTTGTTCAATAAACATTTTATTTTACCTACTGTGTCTCTCATGGATAAAAATTTTTAAATTATTCTCTGGATCTGGGCACTGCTTTCATGGCGGGCATTTGAGAATTAATGGTGGCGGGCTTTCTTGAATTTTGTTTTTTTTTTGCTAGTTCCACTTTTTTTTCTAATTTTTCTTTAATTCCCTTACTTTGTGTTTGGACAGCTGCTATCCTGACATCCACACCTCATCTAGACACATATTTTGTTTTTTTACTTGACTTTGCACCATCAATTTTTTGTCATTTAATCTGTCCTATCCTACATCCCATCACAGACCTTCACTTTTGTGCTGCTTCCACAACCACTCGCCCTCATCCCCACATCCCCACACCCATTCCTCTAGCCCCATACCCCACCCTGACCGCCTCTTCACTATTACATTTGTAACTTTTCTCAGTCCTGCTGAAACGTCACAGAGCCAAATCATTAACCCTGGTTCTTTCTGCATTGATGCTGGCCAGGCCTGCTGAGTGTTTCTAGCATTTTCTATTTTTGTTTCATCTTGAACTAAGACGTCTGTGTGATGAAGCTACTCCCACAGTGCTACAAAAGCACCATACTGCGAATGCCGGAAATCTAAAATGAAAACAGAAAAAATGCTGCAAATACTCAGCAGGTCTGACAGCATCTGTGGAGTGAGAAACCGAGTTGATGTTTCAGGTCAATGACCATTCATCAGAAATTATTCTTCAGAAATGGCACCTCTCGCAGTGCTGTTAGTTACCAAGTTCCAGGATTTTGACACAGCTTTGAGGAAGGAACCGTGATATAAGTCTAACTTTCTGATCATTACTCCAGCACTCCAGATTACTAGTGCAGTGACATTACTCCTACTTCACCACATCTGACAATTATATTTCTCACACAAATTGTCACGTGAATGCAATATTTAATATGACAGGGACACATGTTCTCATGGCCTCTCCTCTGCCAGCCTGGCTTCAATCCAAACACATTAACAGCATTCCCACTGAGCCCCCACCGGAATTTCACTGGTGGAACAGGTAAAGTGGCTAGAAAATTCCCAGCCAATGCTCTTGGAAATGCAGAACACAATTATTTGTTTAAAGGCTGACAGAGGCTTGTGTTGGCAGGCTGATCTCTGCCAGCTGGGCCCTTGAATTGTCTCACTGCTCCTGTCTTAGTGAAGGGAAAAGTCCCTACTTCTCATATCTACCTAGCGACACCCTAATATGTGCTTGTAGACAGCAGGTGTGAAAAGGAACAGGTTTAGCTGTGAAGTGCTCTGCAATGGATACTCACCAACAGTGTCAAACCTCATAGTGAATGACAGCACTTGTCTAAAAGCACCAACAGACTGCAGCAACTTGTGAAATTGGTGCCTTAGCAAGGAATCAACTCCCTCCTGGCATAGGGCAGGAGGAGGAAAGAGAAAATTATCAGCTAAAAAGGAGGGTGAGAAAGGAAAGAGACGTTGTTGAAAAGAAAAATAAAACCTGAATTCTCAGGTGATATATACAACATTTTACATCTTAAGGTATTAAAAACAAATATAATGGATTAAAAACACACCAGGTCTGTGCTTTCTGACCTTGACTCAGTTCATTAATATGTCTCGTTGAATTCCCCAAGAAGATGCATCTAATTCAACAAACCATTATTATTGTTTGACAGTCTCTGATCATTGCCTTGCAGACATTCACATAAAAGTGAGATATTATTTAAGGGCACTATGCATTTTTCTTACTGACATTCCAATGAATGAAGCTTCATGCAACTGGTATATTAGCTTCCTGTCAGCTGCAAAATCCAGTTTATAAATACAATAATTGCTACAAAGCTATAACATCTCTCACTTCTTAATCAGTTCCAAACCTCTTTTTTTTAAACCACAAGTTACACTGAATACAGATGAAAAAGCTGGAGTAACTTGATAGCACAGTTGTTAAGATGTTTAATTCCCACCTCCAAAGCAGCAGAAAAATATTTAATGCATCAGTGAACATGTATTCTTCCAGGTGAGACATAAAAGAGAATTAACATTAGAAGTCATGAGGAAATCCTTTGAATACTTTTTTCTGAAACTCTGAATTATGTAGTATAGTAGCTGATAGTATGGCTTCTCTTTAATGATAGCCACTCATAATGTACCTTGAGATATGAAATGTTATTTGTTGTATTGTTTAGTTTATTGTCTCTGACATATTTTGCATTGGAACCTTGTCTGTCTGTTTCAGACTTTACATAACTGTTGAGAAAATAATCCAAAATAATAAATCATAAAAATAAAGGTTGCAGTAACGTCAATGACCTATATTTTTATGCTTCCAGGTCTTGGGCAATGCATGGCGCTATGCAGCTTTTATGAAAATGCAGTAATCTGACAGAAATGTGGAGAGGGGAATTAATAATTTATATAAATCTTTTAATTGTATTCACTATGTCATCTCTTCTTTCACACTGCGCCATCACTGCAATCCCCCACCCGATCCCCCAGCTGCTCCCCATTCACTCTTCTTCCTTATCGAAGGTAATTTGAATCTAACCCATGCGGCAGGAAACGGATAAGATGGGGTCGGTGCCTAATTAGCACCTTGTCTGACTTGAATTCAGTGGAAAGGAAAGTTGGGCAGGGTGTAACTGGGTTGGCCAATCTGATCCCATCTGTTTCCAGCTAAACAGCTGAGGTTAAAATGCCTTTCTGTTTGGGTAAAGTTTGAGAAATAAAGAGAGATGAACAGGTGGGTCAAATCTGACAGTTAGTGGTGATGCACCTGTCTTTTGTCATCTTCTGCACTTGCTCCTTACTAAAACGTGTTTGGAACATCAATCTGAGTTTTGGTCAGAGTGTCATAAATAATTGGGTTCATTATTTGGAGTTACAGCCTCCACCACAAAATCTTACAATATCAACCTTAGTGAATAATTAAAATAAAATTATAAATAAATGCTCTAGTACAGATAGCCAATTGATTCAATCTGGAAAGTCTTAAAGGAATGGGTCAGCTCTGAGGAGCTGAGGGGCAAAACCTTAAGGGAGAGGGTCATCTCTGAGGAGCTGAGGGGCAAAGCCTTGAAGGAGCAGATCAGCTCTAAGGAGAAACTGCTGGACATTCCATCTAAGGGCAGCAGATGGTAAAATATGGGAATCATCTATGCAGCGCTCTTAGACCTAAGAGCAGTGGAGGAGAGGTGCAGAGAGAGGGGAAACCACGTTCAAGAACCTCCATTAATGGTGCTGCAGGAGCAGCAAGAGGTGCAGGCTGCAGCTGGATGGGAGTCACTAGAACTCCAAGTGAGACCACAGCAGGAAAGAGGTAGAAGACAGGTGGTAAAGAATCCGAGAGTCTTCAGAACTTAAATGAAAGCAACCTGCAGATATCCAAGCGCCAGAGTCAGGTAAGACTTCACCTCGCAAGGGATGGAGTCACTGAGCTCTGTGTGATGTTGCAGACCTAATGGAACTGGGTGGCCTGGGTGCCAGTAGCACTGAAAATTACCACAGTGCTGAATTTCTATGCCTCAGATTCATTCCAGGTATCCACCAGAGACATGTGTGAACACGCATGGGAGCCGCACACTGCTGCATGTGGGAGCTGACCAGCGCCCAGCTGTTTAAGGAGGTTGGAGAGTTTGTGCAATAGCACACTGACCCAGAAAGCCAGGCTGGGGGGTCACTTGGATTTGGCACCATAGCAGGCTTTCCACATGTGCAGGGTATCATTGATTACACACATGTGGCCATTAAAGCTCCATCGGTCCAGCCTGCAGCCTTCTTCAGCGGTAAAGATTTCTATTCCATAAATGTTCAGCTGGTAAGTGAATTCTGCAGGTATGTGCCCTTTTCCCTGGGAACACACATGACAGATATGTGCTGCGGCATTCCCAGGTGCCACACTTGTTCCAGCCCTGTGCACAACTCTAGGAATGACTCAGTGACAGGAGCTATTTGTCTGGACTTGGCTAATGAAGCCAGCCAGGAACCACCGCAGTGAAGCCGAGGAAAGGTACAATGCCAACCACGCATCAACAAGGACCATGATCAAGTAGACAATAGGGCTGCTCAAGATGCAATTCCATTGCCTGGGTCATTACAGAGGAGCTTTGCAATCAGATCCCAGTGAGGGTTTACAGCATCTTTGTTGTCTGCTGTGCCTTGCACAACCTGGTGCCGCAGAGGGGTGAGGCTTTGCATCCTGAGGTCATGAAGGAGACAACCTCGGAGGAGGAAGATGTGGAAGAAAAGGTAGAGGAAACAAGAGTGTCACAGAAGCCACCAGCAAACAGAAGCCAGAGGCATGGAAAACACATGAGTGAAGCTCAAAAAAACCTCATTCTTGGCCGAGCCCAGTAGGCATTATTTGCATGAGTGGACAGCTGCATCTCCAACTGACAATGTCACCCCACATGTCTTTTGACATAATACTGATCATCTACCATCACCCAGCCTCTGCAGACACACTGGCCCATTCCACAGAGAAGGCCAAACTCTTTCCTCAGTCCTTCAGATAGGTACACAAAAATCCAGGGGTTCAAAATCCCATCCATAAGGTATCAGACACTGAATAAAGAACTCAGTATGTTGGGACATACATTACTTTCACTCATCCAGCTGAAACTTCCCCATATTGAGATCCATCATGTGTTGCCCACCTGGCAGCTATAGCTGGTAGCATTCACTCAGAGTCACCCTGGCGGTACAATAGAGGTCATTAACCCGCTTCCGGTATTGGACCAATTGTGCTGCAGGCCTCTGCTGCTATCTCCATCCAGGTCAGGTGGGAGGGTCTCTTCTGATCATCAGTTGGGAACACCACTGAACCATGGGCCCACTCTTTGTCTGGCCTGTGCCATCCCCCAGATATTGCTTCACTTTTTTCACTAAAGGCTGCAGACACTGAAGTTGCAGGATGCTCGTCTAGCCACTGATGGATCCAGATTTTCCTTCTCAACTATTTCTGTCTTTGAATTGATGCTATAATCATGAGGTTTGAAAGATTGTTATGTTGTGGCATGGCATCTTTAATTTGGGGTAAAACAGAGGGGTTCATGAGGCCTGTTCTGAAGTCTGCTTGATGACAGACTTGGGGCAGTTAAAGGTCAAAGGAAGGCCCAGATTGGGTTACTGAGGTGATGATGTAAAGTGTTCACAGTTGGAGACAATGGCAGCAGTTTCTGAGTTCACAATGGGTATACTCTGAATCTCCCAAACTACCACAGCTGGATTTGGGAGGGAGATGGTCTCTGGTCAAAGACATGCATCCCGTAGCCATCTAAAGATTCCAGGAGATTTATCTTGGCATGACCAGAGTGGAAGATTCATTGGGACAGGTTTTACTGCTGGTAGTGGATTTAAGAGACTCTCCAAACACTAAGCGAAGCACGTGGAGGTGGCCACTTGAAGTTACTACTTGGTGAAACAGGGAAATGTGAACCTATTGGAAGTTGGGAGCAACTGTAGACCATTTGCTATAGGACTGTAATTCTGTGGAGAGTGTGAGGTGTGATACCTATAAAAGAGGAATGTTTCTTCCTGTACTTTAAAGTATATGTTGCCTACAAAAATAGTGTTTCGTTCATAGTGTGTTTGTCATTTGTACCAGTAAAAGTTTTAAAACATGAAATCCTGTCATATCATACTTTTCAGTTAGTATCTGGAAGATCAATTATTTTTTAAACTTTATCAGTCTCTATGGAGATTGTAACACTGAAGACTGGTATTCTGAACTACATAGCACCTCCTCTCAGGGATCAAATGTACTGATATGCTTTAATGGTCACTTACTCATCAGAAATAGTTGCTCAGGTTACGCAGCCAACTGTGGAAGGTACAATATCTTATTGATTGTACAGTAGCTATGTACAGCTATATAAGCCGGAAGTGTTAGCATCCAGTTAACAGAACAAGACCTAACACTTGCAGAGATCAAATATTGTAGATGATGCTCTTCGAATGTTGATCGTCCTGTTACATGGATATGGTGACACATTGTTTTCACTTCAAAGCCCTGAGCATCCAAGTTGCTGTGATGGGTAGGAGGAATATCATATGAACCAGGAGCCATTCTCTGGTGAGTTGGCTGATCCAATCCGCAGGAAAATTGGTCACAGCCAGCCCAGGGAAATTTGAATTTTCTGTTTTGTCAGGATCGCTCAGCTCCTATGTCAATATAGTCTTGGTCCAAAAATAGGGCAAAAGGGCTGAATTTCAAAGGTGAGGTGAGAGTACCTGCTCTTGTTATCTTGGCAGCATTTGATAGTGTGTGGCAACAAAGTGCCCTAGTAAAAACTAAACTCAGTGGGAATTAGAGAAAGCTCTCCATGAGTTCAATAAAAGATGTGGTTATCCGAGGCCAATCATCTCAGCCCCAGGACATCCCTGCAGGGTACCTCAGGATAGTGACCCAGGTCCAACCATCTTCAACTGCTTCATCTATGACCTTCCCTCCATGGTAAGATCAAAGTGGGGATGTTCACTGATGATTGCACAGTATTCAGTTTCATTCACAATTCTTCAGGTATTGAAGCAGCCTTTTCCCACAAGCAACAAGACCTGCAAAAACATTCATCAGAATAGGTTTCACTGCAGGTAATGGATTTAAGAAACTCACCAAAAACTAAGGGAAGATCCTGAAGACTTTCACTTCAGTTACTGCTCAGGTAAAGTAAATGGCAAATAACATTTGTGCCACACAAGTGGCAGGCAATGACCATCTCCAACAATAGAGAATCTAACCATCTTCTCTTGATATTCAACAGCCTTATCATCATTTGGGGGAGGTGGTGGCATAGTGGTTTAGTCACTGTGGGTGTACACATGAATATCAGCCATGATTTTATTGAATAGCGGAGCAGGAGTCCAAATGCAGCTTCCAGGGGAGTGATCTGTGGGAGGAGAGGTGCAGGCACAAGGGATGAAGGGCCAGCAGGTAGTCCAAGGCTGAAGGCCCTGGAAGTTCCCCTCCAAGCCACTCACCACTCTGACTTACATACGAACAAAAGAAATAGGAACAGGAGTAGACCATTTTGCCCCTCGAGCTTGCTCTGCCATTCAATAAGATCACGGCTGATCCAGGGGGACACAGGTTCAAATTCCACCATGTCAACTGGTTGAATTTAAATTCAATTAATAAAATCTGGGATTAAAACTCTAATGATGACCATCATAAAGGCCCATCCTTTAATGTCTTTTAGGGAAGGAATTCTGTTGTCCTCACCTCGTATGGCCTACATCCCCCTACAGGGGAGGCGGTGGCATTGTGGTATTGTCACTGGACTTGTATTCAGACACCCAAGGTAATGCTCTGGGGACCAGAGTTGAATCCCACCATGGCACTGGTGGAATTTGAATTCAGTAAAAGTCTGGAATAAAACGTCTAATGATGACCATAAAACCATTGTCGATTGTTGCAAAAACCCATCTGGTTCACTAATGTCATTTAGGGAAGGAAATCTGCTGTCCTTACCTGGTCTGGCTACATGTAAGTCCAGACCCACAGCAATGTGGTTGACTCTTAAATGCCCTCTGAAATGGCCTAGCAAACCATTCAGTTCTCAAGGGCAATTAGGGATGGGCAATAAATGCTTGCCTAGCCAGCAATGCCCACATCCCACGAATAAATTTTTATAAAACTAATGTCCTTTAAGGAAGGAAATATGCCGTCGTTACCTGGTCTGGCCTACTTGTGACTACAGACTCACAGCAATGTGGTTGACTCTTAAGTGCTTAACATGCTACTCAGTTGTATCAAACTGCTAAAAATCTCCACCCTCAACATTCTGGATTCATTATTGACCAGAAACTTAAATGGACCAGCTATATAAATCCTGTGGTTACAAGATCAGGTCAGAGGCTGGTAATTCTATGGCAAGTGACTCATCTCCTAACTGCCCAACCCTGTCCACCATCTACAAGGCACAAGTCAGGAGGGTGATGGAATACTCCCCACTTGCCTGGATGAGTGCAACTCCAACAACACTCAAGAAGCTCAACTCCTAGCAGATCAAAGCAGCCCACTTTAATGGCACCCCATGCACCATCTTAAAGATACATTCCCTCCACCATTGGTGCACAGCGGCAGCAGTGTGTACAAATACAAGATGCACTGCAGCAACTCGACAAGACTCCTTCAACAGCACCTTCCAAACCCACGACCTCAACCATCTGGATGGACAAGAGCAGCAAGCACATTGAAACAACACCATCTGCAAGTTCTCCAAGCCCACATCATCCTGATTTGGAACTACATCACCAATCTTTCACTGTCACTGGGTCAAAATCCTGGAAATTCATGAAATGGTAGAAGCCAAGCTGGGAGGCAGTTAAACACTCACTTACCCACTGCCTAACATTACTCTCAATGTACCAACTCCGCATGGGCTTCAACAGTTCACGAGGTTCGCCATCACCTTCTCAAGGCCAATTCATGATGGTCAATAAACAATAGCTTTGCCAGCTATGCTTATATCTCAAGAACAAAAAAATTGCGTGAACCTAAGGCTCAAGCAAAAAGCTTGTATTTCTAGGGGCCTGCAAGAATGATCAATACCAGTTGAAACTGAGTACGATGTAGACCTGTCAACGTTATATACTAATGGACTGATTAATGCCTAATGGCCATGCAAATCAGATTAATGAACTACATTGGAAGGCAACTGATATCAGGATTCCAATGTTCATACCTCAACTTAAGCATTAGCTAAAACAAAAGAAGGAAAGCATCCAAGTGTGATCCTATCTTTAGCAATCTAATTGAGATTTGAAAATCACCAATTTGTATTTATGTCTGCTCAGTTAAATCACATTTCAGAGAAGATACATAGGACAGAATACAATGATCTTGAATTGGTCACGAATGGCCTTTTCCCATAAGTTGTATTTTCTTGGTAATAAAGTAAAGATGCATCAAGCTATGCTTTGTCCACCCATTTTTCGGAGTTATAGGGGGAGCCAGTTGGAGGCAGGGAAGGAGGCCTGCAGGTTACCGGGCCTTCAGTGGGGGGCTTCTGCTGGAGGTGCCGCCGCCCCCCACCCCACCACTTCCTGCCCCAAATCTAACATGGATTATCTCCCCCCATGGATCTTCAATCAGCCAGTCAGCCTTAAAATTGAAGCTGGGTGGGAAACGGCCCTAAAGTGGCCATTAATTGGCCACTTGTGGGCCTCAATTGGGGCAAGGGTAGGCTTCCCATCTGAGGTCTTGCCCACTCCATCGTAAAATTCCTGCAAGGTTGGGACAGCTGGGAACCCAGAGGGAATCCCATCCCTACAATTTCACTCACTCCCCCACTGCCTTAAATGCTGCCAGGTAGGGGAGTTGGGGCGGGGGAGGTGGGAGGGGAGTTGGAGCATAAAATTCTGGCCATAATAATGCATGGAATCAAATTTTATCTGCTAACTACTGAACTCTCTTCAAGATCAAAAAAAGTCATGAAAGGAAATCCACACTGGTCTTGTTGGTGGGCTCTCTTAACTATTCCCTAGATAGCCATCTGATCCTAACTAGCTCTAGGCCTGTAATGCGACTCTCCTTGCTAAGCCAGAATACATCCCTGTGATTGACTAGCCAGTTGTCCATGTGTCTCTTTGTCCTCTGTGCACACAGTTTTGTGGAAGAGCGTTTTCTTTTAATTCCACTCCATCCAGTTACTCACTAGTAGGCCTATCAATTAATACAAAACTACTACGGATGCTGGAAAACTGAAATAAAAAATTGAAAAAGTGGGGAAAAGATCATTGACCTAACACTAACTTTGTTTTTCTTCCATGGACTCTGCCAGGCCTACTGAGTATTTCCAGCATTTTTGTTTTTATTTTGGCCTACCAAGTAAACTGACTACTGTTTCTCCTTCCTTAGTATGTGTGCATTTGAAGAAATTACCTTCTTTTGTAAAAATGAAGAAGGGACATCCCAGCTTATTGGGCTCAGAACAGACAATTGACTCTGTGTCACTCCAGAAAATGGTTTTAATGCATATCTTCAGTGTGTGCAGCCTCCAGGTGCAATTTGTTTTGGAGAAGTGTTAGGTAAAACATTTTGTGAGGAAAACCAAGGAATGGGAATATGCAGATAGTTCTGTGAAAGTGTGAGTGCAGGTAAATAAAGCCATAAAAAGTCTAACAACATTTAAAGTTTTATAAGGCATGGAATACAAGATCAAAGGGGTAATGGCAAATTTGTGTCAGACAACTGGCCAATGACTACCGTATAACTTTGGAACAGTCTATTACAGAAAAGACATTAAAGTCATAAAGAATATGTTTACCAAAATAATGCTAGGGTGAAAACGTATAGCTAAGGGGAGATGGTGGTGTAATGGTGATGTCACTGAACTAGTAATCCAGAGGCCCAAGTTAATGCTCGGGTGGGGGGGTGGAGGGGGAGGGAGGGGTTTGGGGGGTGGGGGCTTAGTGGTTCAAATCTCAGCGTGGCAGCTGGAACTTACATTTAACTAATAAATTGTGAATAAAAAGGCAGTCTCAGTAACGGTCACCATGAAACTATCATTGATTGTTGGAAAAACCCATTTGGTTCAATAATGTCCTTTAGGGTCGGGAAGCTTCCATCCTTACCTACTCTGCCCTATATGTAACTCCAGACTCACAGCAATGTGGTAGATTCTTAACTGCCCTCTGAAATGACCTATAAGTTACTCAGTTCAAGGGCAATTAAGGGTGGGCAACAAACACTGGCCATGCCAGGGGCGCCCACATCCCGTGAAAGAATAAAGAAAAAAAAGTTTTGAGGAGAAAACTGAGATTACTTTCACTGACATGAATGAGTTTTTTTAATCATTAGGGGATTTGATACAGTGAATTAGGAAAAATTATTTTCTCCAGTTAGAGAGTCTGTAATAAAGAATTACCAATTTAAAATTGCCATTAAGGCAATGAAAAGAAGTGGGAGAAGTTGATTCACACAGAAGGTTCTTAGAAGAGGAAATGTTTCGGCAGAGAGAATCATTAAGGTAGCGCCCATTGCATTTTTAAAGCAGGAGAATGGATAAACATTTGAAATAGGGGAAGATGCGGGGTGATGGTAAGACAGGCGGGTATGGGGACTAGCTTGCTCCATTCTAGGAATTCTAAGAACGTTGAAGGTTCTTTGCTTTAAGTAGTTTTTCTTCCTATCGCACAGGGATAGCCAGTTGCTGAAAACTTATCAACAAATAACTGAATCCTAACTGTTATTTTTACCTTATTGATTCATACTGTAATCTTCAAATATTGATTACGCTTCTGAAATACTGTAATTAGTAAAACTCCAGCTAAGAATATTGGAATAAATTTAACATAGAATCACAGTGAGTTTATGACACAGAAGAAGTTATTCATCCCATGATGTACATGCCAATCAAAAAAGTGTGATCCAGCCTACTCCCACATCCCAACTCTTGGTCTATAGCCTTGTAGGTTAAGGCACTTTGAGCGCACACCCAAGTATTTTTACAATGAGAGTTCTACCTGGTGATTTACCCATTTTCAGAAATGCTAAACCCCTTAATATTATCTCTCTCACTATCCCAACCAATATTTCACATACTTCTTCCTTAACTACAATGCTTACACGTCTCCCTCTTTTGCAAAGACAGGTGAAAGATATTCATTAAGATCTATGCCCCATGTCTTCCAGCTCAACAAAGAATTCCCCTCTTTGGTCTCTAATCAATCCTATTCTTTCCTTAGCCTATGTTTAAAAAATATATTTAGCTTTTTCTTGATTTTACCTACCAATATGTTTTCATGCCCCCCCCCACCCTCCCCCACTTTGCTCTCCTAATTTTCTTTCTAATTTCATCCTTGCACTTTCTGTACTTCTCTAGGCTTTCTGCATGTGAGCTCTCAGTATCTGACATAAGCTTTCTTTTTTCTTGCTTTACCTTGCTCTGTGTGCTCTTTGCAATTCAAGGTTGGGGTTGGGGGGGATGGGTGCTGAATTTGGAAATGCTACTCTTTTCTTTCTGGGGAATGGATTTGTTCCTATCCTTCTCCATTTCCTCCTGACTGCCAGCTCCCACTGCCCTGTCACAATTTACCTTCCAGTAACTGCTTCCAATCTACTTTTGACAAATATCTCAGCTTAAGCTGTGGTTTGCCTATAGTGATATACTCTGATGATGAATAATATATGTAATTCCCACTACCTAACCTTGTGATAACACTAATTGTTAATGAATTCTTGTGTCTCACGTCATCTGTGATGACTGGGAAGTGGGAATTAATTACATACCACTCAGTGCTGTCCTGTAAACGTGGCAGGTGAAATTAGGGTACAGTAGAGTAGTGGTTGTTTTACTGGATGAGCGGTCCAGAGAATTACAATCATTGAATCATAGAATGATTACGCCACAGAGGAGACCATTCGACTTTTCATGTCTGTGCTGGCTCTCTGCAAGAACAACCCAGCTAGCCCCAAGCTCCCATCCATTCCCCTTGGTTATGTAAATAATTCCCTTCAAGCACTTATCTAGTTATCTTTTGAAAGACATGATTGAATCTTCCTCCTTCACCATTTCAGGCAATGTATTCCAGATCATATACAGTCACTGTGTAAAAAAGTTCTGTCATATTGCCCTTGGTTATTTTGCCAATCACCATAAATCAGTGCCCTCTCTAGTCCCTTCTGCCAAATGGAAACAGTTTCCCTCTCTATCTATTCTGTCGAAGCCCCTCATGATTTTGAACAGCTCTATCAAATCTTCTCAGTCTTAACTGCTCTAAGGAGAACAAGCCAGTTTCTCCAATCTGCCCAAGTAACTGAAATCTCTCATCCCTAAAGCTATTCTAGTAAGTATTTTCTGCATCCTTTACTTCTATCACTGACACAAAGTTGGACACAATTCTCTAATTGTAGGTGAATCAGTGTTCCATAAAGGTTCACCATAACTTCCTTGCTTTTGTACTCTATACTTCTGTTAATAAAGCTCATGACCCCATATGCCTTTTTAACTGCTTTCTCAACCTGTTCTACCACCTTCACCAATGTGTATATATTATATATACTCCAGGCCTCCCTGTTCCTGCAGCTCTTTAGAATTGTATCATTTGGATTATATTGCCTCTCTTCATTCTTCCTATCAAATTTAATAACTTCTCACTTCTCTGCTTTAAATTTCATCTGCCACGTGTCCGTCCATTCCACCAGTCTGTCCATGTTCGCTTTAAGTCTATCACCATCCTCACAGTGCATAATATTTCCAAGTTTTGAGTCAACTGCAAATTTTGAAAGTGTGCCCTGTACACCTAAGTCCAACTGATTGATATATATTATGAAAAAGCAGTGGTTCTAGTACTGACCCCTGGAGAACTCCAAGGTAGATCTTCCTTCAGTTCAAAAAACAGCAATTCACTACTTTCTTTGTTTCCTTAAGCCATTTTTGTAGCCATGTTGTCACTGCCATTTCATTCCAACAGTTTCAACTTTGTTGAGTAGCGCATTATGTAACACTCTGACAAACACCTTTTGGACATCCACCACATCAAGCACATTGCTCTCATTCAATCTCTGTTACCGCAAAACAAAATGCAATCAAATTGGTTACACAAGATTTGCCTTGAACAAACCCATTCTGGCTTTCCTTAATTAATCTGCTCTTGTCCAAGTGACTGTTAATTTTATCCCAGATTATTGTTCCCAGAAGCTTTCCCACTACCAAGGTTAAGCTGACTATTTCATAGTTGCTGGCTTTATCCTTACACCCTTTTTTGAACTTATGTAATTCTCCAGCCCTCTGGCACCACTCCGTTCATAAGGAGGCTTGGAAGATTATGACCAGTACCGCCACAAGGTTCACCCTGTCTTCTCTCAGCAGTCTTAAAATGTGGCTGAAGCCGGTGACTAATCTACTTTAAGTGAACCTTTCCAGTTCATCCTTCTCCTGATCAATGTTTAGCCCAGTCAGTATTCCATTTACCCACTCTTTTGTTGTGACTTTGGCAGAATCTAAATCAGTGATCTCTCAGGCTGAGTGAACTGAAACAGGAAGAAAAGAATGCAATGCGTCATCAGAGCTCAAGGGCTCTCATGGTGTGAGCATATGGGTAAACTTTTAATTTAATTTTAATTTAATTTAAATTAGTCAACTATAAAATAAGACTAGATCAATTAATTAGTATAAAAACTAAACCCACTTTAATAATTTATCATATAATTACAATCAATGTTCAATTAACTAATTAGATCTTGGAATGAAGTTAAAATTAAATAACAAGTGATAATGATATTAAAGGGTCTGAATGTTGTAGTGAATTAGAATCTGAAGTATATAAATAGAGCTAAGTAAAAACATTTAAGTTAACCTTCCTATAAAATAAAGTGACGTCAGCACAAGGAATGCAGCAAATTGGTGCGTGTTCATTTAAGTCTTAAGTTTAAGTTAATTTCTGTTCAGTCAATTAATAGTCTAATCAATAGAGACATATCAATTCTGTGGGCTGCACATCTTGTTCCATGTGGGAATGCCAGAATGCTTCTGTTGTCCTGGGCAGCTATATTTCAGGAAGTGTCATCAACTGAAGCAGCTCGAGATCTAGGATTCAGGGCGTGAGTGGCAGTTAGAGTCACTGCCATGCAGGCTGAGGCTGAAGGTTTCATGGATAGCTTGGTTCTGGATGTGCTTGTCCTGCAGCTTAAATGTGACAAGGTAGAGGGGAATGAGTGACCATCAGGTAGTCAGGAGGACTGGGTAGGTAGGGCAGGTGTTGCCTGTGTGCATCTCGCTCTTCAACTGGTATTCAGTTCTGACTGCTGCTAAAGAAAGATCATTCCTCTTGGGAGTACAACCAGAGCCAAGTCCACAGCACCATAGCTGGCTCAGCTGTAAGGCAGCAAAAGGAGGGAGATTGGGAAAGCAACAGTGATAGGTCAATCTATAGTTAGGGAAACAAACAGGTGTTTCAGCAGCAGCAGGCATAAATCTAGGATGTTGGCTCCTTAGTGTCAGAATCAAGGGTGTCACTGAGCAGCTGCAGAGCACTTTGGTCAGTGGTCATGGTCCAGATATGTACCAACAACATAAGTAGAAAGAGGGATGAGGTCCTGCAGGCAGATTTTAGGCAGCTGTGTTGGAGACAAGTAAGTCAGACCTCAAAGGTAGTAATTTCCAGATTATTCCCGGTGTTACATGCTAGTAAGTATGGAAATAGGAGGATAGAGCAAGTGAATGTGTGGCGGGAGAGATGGTACAGGAGGGAAGGCTGTAGAATCTTGGGACACTGGGAGATGTTTGATATGTTCAGACTGGACAGGTTCCATCTTAACAGGGCCAGGACCACTGTCCTTGTAGGATAATAAAAGCAAAATATTGTGGATGCTGGAGATTTGAAATAAAAACAGAAAGTTCTAGAAAAAAACTCAGCAGGTTTGGCAGCAACTGTGGAGAGAGAAATAGAGTTGATGTTTCATGTCCAATATGAAGAAGAGTTGGTGCAGTTAAGGAGGTTTTAAACTAGCTTGGCTGGGAGCCAGGATGTAACATGAGAGAGGAAAAACAAGGTACTCAGAGGACAGGGAGAAATAGATTGCACTAGAATAAGAAATAGTAAGGCATTAGGTGGGTTCAGATTAAAAGGGAATGCAATAAGGTCCAAATTAGGGTGGTAGTGAAAGTATGCGAACACATGGAGCCTTGTAAATGAGGTTGGTGAACTGCAGGCGTAGATAGATACATAGGGCTTTCATAGTGATAACAGAAACCTGGCTCCTAAAAGGACAGGACTGTGTACTAATTATTATACAAGGTGTTCAGGAAAGATATAGAAGGAAAGAAAGTAGAAGGCGTGGAAGTATCGATTAAGGGGAATATTACAGTGCTGGAGAGAGACTATGTGCTAGAGGAGTCAAGGACAGAATCTGGTCGGAGCTAAGAAGTAATAAAGGTATTATTACAATACAGGGTGAATTCTGTAGGCCATCAAGTAGTGGGAAAGATGTAGAAAAACAAACTTGTAAGGAGATTACGGAGAGGTGCAAAATTATAGAGTAGAAATAATGAAGCTCTTTAATTATCCTAATATGAACTGACAATAATAGTAATAATGAAGAGCATAGAGAGGAAATATTGCTGTTGCGTGTTCTTGATCAGTGTGTTTCTGGACCAACAAGGAGGGAGGCATTACTGGATTTGGTGTTACGATCCCTGATGAGGCCGATAACTTTTTGAATAGAAAATAATCCCCGTAATGCCAACAGTATGAAAACCACGAGATAAGATTTTTAAAACTTTTACTGTAACGAGCCAACTAAAATCAGCATAATTCAAACATTAATTATCAAGCAAAAGGTATTTAAAATAAAAAGGTGAATTTCACTTTTAATATCCAATACAACAAAAATACTCATGAAGTTATAAACACTTACATCACTTCCCACACAAATGTGGGACCACATGCCATCTCAGTTTTTCCAACTTAGCCTCTGCTATGTAGGGTCTCTCAGTTCTCACTCAATCACTTTGGCTCTCAGGTCACACTCACTAGCAGCCGTGTTCCATCTGACATCCCTGGACATGGTCAACACCAACAAGATGCATGTCTATGAACACTTTCTCATTTGGGCTGCAACAGTCCTGATGGCACAAGATCACCAGAAACTCCTTTCTCTGATACCATTAGAATGTTTCTTGGACTCTCGCAACACTGAAAAAGCAGTGATAGGTCTTGTCAAATTCACATCCCATACCCTTCGGTCTTCAGCTTTCTGCTCTTCCAGCTGGATAATATACACAATAAGGTAGTCTCTGCTCTCAACACCAGGATCTGTTTGAAGACTGCCAAACAGAAATTTGTTCCATTTAGAGAGAATCTTGCTTGTTTCCTGTTTGCACAAATTTTCAGTGTATTCTGAACTGGCAAACAGAAAACACTGGCTGACCTAACTTCACTGCAATTAAGTTTCTATTTATCCTTTGCTTCTGAGTTGTTCATCCCATGGCCACCCTAGGTCACATAAGCATTTCTTGGAGCCCAGTGATGTCATCATCATGAAACCAATTATCCTGCTTTCAGAAAACTCCCCAGCCCCCTTTGGTTTTAAAGGAAAATCACACAAAAAGAAAATACATGTTTCCCAAAGTGCATGGGTCATCACGTTGGTTCTAGAAAATGAGGCGGGACAAGTGGATCAAGTATCATTTGGGGAACATTTAGGAGACCGTGGTCATGGTTTATATGGATTAGGTTGCCTATAGAAAAGGACAAGGAGCAATTCAGAGTAAAAATAATTAATTGAGGGGTGGTGGAGAATCACAGTTTAAGTTGGGTGAGAACAGATATGACCTAAGTAAATTGGAATCAAATTTTGGCAGGCAGAACAGTAATAATGTACTGCCTTTAAAGAGGAGTTTGTTCTGGGTACATTCACGATACATTCCTATGAGGGAGAAAGGCAGGACAAAGAAAGCCAGAATTCCAAAGATGGTGAAAGGCATAAATGGTAGGATAAAGCAGAAAAAGAGTGCACATGACAAAATGTGTAAACACAAGTGAGAATCAGGCTGAAAATAGAAAACTCAGAGGGGAAGTGAAAAATGTAATAAAAGAAGGAAAGTAAGAGTATGAGACAAAAATGGGAGCTAACATAAAGGGAATCCAACAGTTTTTATAAGCATGTAAATAGTAAAAGGGTAGTAAAAAAGAGGGGTCAATTAGGGACCGAAAATGGGATTCATGCAATGAGGGAGAGCATGAATGTTTTTGTGACTGGAGCCAGTGCCATCACAACTTATATAAAAATTTAAAGGGCCAGTAGTGGGTACATGAAACACGTGCAATTGAGTGGCAGGGGTGATTTTCCATTGGAATTTCCTACCATCAGGTGAAAGCCCAGCTGATCCAGGTGTGCCATAAAAAGGCTGCCTGGACATGTAGGGCGACTTTGCATCAAAGCTAAAACTTTCTTGTCCACCTCCTCTTGCCAGAAGACTGAGTCATTTTCTCTGTGCACCCTCTCATCTCTCTCTGGCCCCCTCAAATTTCTAAACTTCTCCCCGTTTTACTAACCACTTTGTTAATTTACTAAACACTTTGTCGGCACGATGCTGAACTCTTCTTCCGCCGTCTTCGTCTCCGGGCTCACTTCTTTGGGCAGGAGTCCTCTCCCCGTTCAACGGATCCTTTCACCCACCTCCAATATTCTCCCTCCACCTGGACCCCTCCCTCTGGATTCTTACCTTCTCTTGATCTTTTCATTGAGAACTGTCAGCACGCCATTAGTCGTCTCAATTTCTCTGCTCCTCTCACCCATTCTAATCTCTCTCTCGCTGAACTTACTGCACTCCATTCTCTCAGGTCCAACCCTGACATCGTCATCAAACCCGCTGACAAGGGTGGTGCTGTTGTTGTCTGGTGCACTGACCTTTACCTCGCCGAGGCTGAGCGTCAACTCACAGACACTTCCTCCTACCTCTCCCTGGACCATGAACCCACCACTGAACCTCAAGCCATTGTTTCCAGGACTGTCACTGACCTCATCTCCTCTGGGGATCTTCCTCCCACAGCTTCCAACCTGATAGTCGCCCAACCTCGGACGGCCCGCTTCTACTTCCTACCCAAAATCCACAAACAGAACTGTCCCGGTAGACCGATCGTCTCAGCTTGCTCCTGCCCCACAGAACTCATTTCTCGTTATCTTGACTCCCTTCTCTCTCCCCTTGTCCAGTCCCTTCCCACCTACATCCGTGATTCCTCTGACACCTTACGTCACATCAACAATTTCCAGTTCCCTGGCCCCAACCGCTTCCTCTTCACCATGGACGTCCAATCCCTCTACACCTCCATCCCCCACCAGGATGGTCTGAGGGCCCTTAGCTTCTTCCTCGAACAGAGGCCCGAACAATCCCCATCCACCACTACTCTCCTCCGTCTGGCTGAACTTGTTCTCACACTGAACAATTTCTCTTTCAACTCCTCTCACTTCTTCCAAATAAAAGGTATGGCTATGGGTACCTGCATGGGCTCCAGCTATGCCTGTCTCTTTATGGGGTATGTGGAACATTCCTTGTTCCTGTCCTACTCCGGCCCCCTTCCACAACTCTTTCTCCAGTACATCGATGATTACTTCGGTGCTGCTTCATGCTCTCGTCGGGACTTGGAAAAATGTATTAATTTTGCTTCCAATCTCCACCCCTCCATCATTTTCACGTGGTCCATCTCTGACACTTCCCTTCCCTTCCTTGTCCTCGCTGTCTCAATCTCTGGTGATAGACTGTCCACCAATATCCATTACAAGCCTACCGACTCCCACAGCTACCTCGACTACAGCTCCTCACACCCCGCTTCCTGTAAGGACTCCATCCCATTCTCTCAGTTCCTTCACCTCCGTTGCATCTGTTCTGATGATGCTACCTTCAAAAACAGTTCCTCTGACATGTCCTCCTACTTCCTTAACCGAGATTTTCCACCCACGCTCGTTGACAGGGCCCTCAACCGTGTCCGGCCCATCCCCCGCGCATCCACCCTCACGCCTTCTCCTCCCTCCCAGAAACATGATAGGGTCCCCCTTGTCCTCACTTATCACCCCACCAGCCTCCGCATTCAAAGGATCATCCTCCTCCATTTCCGCCAACTCCAGCATGATGCCACCACCAAACACATCTTCCCTTCACCCCCACTGTCAGCATTCTGTAGGGATCGTTCCCTCCGGGACA
Organism: Carcharodon carcharias; assembly: GCF_017639515.1. Classification (NCBI taxonomy): domain Eukaryota; kingdom Metazoa; phylum Chordata; class Chondrichthyes; order Lamniformes; family Lamnidae; genus Carcharodon; species Carcharodon carcharias. The sequence goes on from NC_054477.1 coordinate 106,523,491, forward strand.
CCCTGGTCCACTCCTCCATCATCCCCTACTCCCCAACCCCCACCTATGGCACCACGCCATGTCCACACAAAAGATGTAACACCTGCCCCTTCACTTCCTCTCTCCTCACCGTCCAAGGGCCCAAACACTCCTTTCAAGTGAAACAGCATTTCACTTGCATTTCCCCCAACTTAGTCTACTGCATTCGTTGCTCCCAATGCGGTCTCCTCTACATTGGAGAGACCAAACGTAAACTGGGCGACCGCTTTGCAGAACACCTCCGGTCTGTCCGCAAGAATGACTCAAACCTCCCTGTCGCTTTTCATTGCAACATTCCACCCTGCTCTCTTGCCCACATGTCTGTCCTTGGCTTGCTGCATTGTTCCCGTGAAGCCCAATGCAAACTGGAGGAACAACACCTCATCTTCCGACTAGGCACTTTACAGCCTTCCAGACTGAATATTGAATTCAACAACTTTAGGTCTTGACCTCTCTCCTCCATCCCCACCCCCTTTCTGTTTCTTCCCCCTTCCTTTTGTTCTTTTCCAATAAATTATATAGATTTTTCTTTTTCCCACCTATTTCCATTATTTTTAAATATTTTTAAAACTTTTATGCTCCCCCCACCCCCACTAGAGCTATACCTTGAGTGCCCTACCATCCATTCTTAATTAGCACATTCGTTTAGATAATATCACCAACTTCGACACCTATGCGTTCTTTTGTTCTGTTGTCTGTGACATCTTTTGATGATCTGCTTCTATCACTGCTTTTGCCTACAACCACACCACCCCCTCCACTTCTCTCCCCCCACCCAACCCACCCCCCCCCCCCCCCACCCCCCCCCCCCCCCCCCCCCCCCCCCCCCCCCCGCCACCTTAAAGCAGCTTATATTTCACCCCTTCCTTGGATTCACCTAATTCTGTTGAAGGGTCATGAGGACTCGAAACGTCAACTCTTTACTACTCCGCCGATGCTGCCAGACCTGCTGAGTTTTTCCAGGTAATTCTGTTTTTGTTTTTGTTAATTTTTATAGTACTTGGACCACAATGCCCCCAACTCCCATTGTGTCCAAGTCTCCTCTACATGATTTTGGAGATGCCAAAGCAAACACAAAGGCCAGGATATTCCATGCCCGCCAGAGTCAGGCATCTTTGGTGACATGAGTGGACAATATGGAGAGAAGACCAAAATTGATTTCACAACATCATGAAACCAGTTTGCGATTGATCAATGTGCCCACTGATGGTGCGCTACGCTCCCTGCCATCAGACATCAGGAACCACATTGTAATCCATCAGCATATCATTGTAATGCCAGCCAGCCAGACTCATCCCACTGCCCTCGCTGGATTGTCAGCCCACCAGCATATATAAGGCGTACACTTGGCAGGCTACATTTCGCTCAGGATTTCAAAATTTGTTTGCCTACTTTGTTTCGGTCAACACTCGCAGTCATCAGTGCCAGGTTTCAGAGAAAGCACCACGTCACTTTTAAGAAGGATCTTGGGTAGGTCTCTACTTACCAGGTCAGCCATATGTGTGTGGCTTTTCAACAGCTACAGGACAAAGGCTTGCTTAGGGAAGGGGGAGAAGTGGTATCAGGCAAGGGAAGAGGCTGCAGGGCAAGGGCTGCACTAAGAAGTGGGTATCCCAGGGTGTGTAGGGGGAGGCACATGTTGATCTTGGTAAATGGCCTCAAGATGGTGAGGACTGAGGAGGCAGTCTCCAGCGGAGATGAGGCTGGATGGACATGTGAGGGTTATGTGTGTGAGAATGGGAGGTGATGTTCCATGAGCTGGCAGTGAGTGAGATGCCAGTGAATGTGTGATGGGCTTGAGTGTGTGAGTTTAGAATGATGAGATGGTTGCCACACCCTGGCTGCATGGATGAGATCATTCATCCTCTATTTGCATTGGATGGCCAACCTCTTCTGTGCAACATTGGCACTGATCACTGCTGCCATCGACTACCAAGTCAGAGTGGGGTAGAGGGCATCCAAAAGACGCTCGAGGACTACAGTCTTCTTGCCTTTTGGGGCCATGTATTCTTTGCTGCAGTCCTGGGCTGGACACATTGAGCGCTGCTGTGCTTTAAATGTAGTGCCTGGTGTGATGAAACGCTGAGGTGACAGCGTTGCAGGTGAATCGGAACCCGCGCTTCATGGAAACGGCATGTAACCTGGAAATGCATGATTGATGCGGCATATGAACGATACAATGTAAAAAGCCCCCATTGCAGCCAACGGGCAAAAGTCATTTTACCCACCTGCTGCCGCACTTAGTGCAAATCTGGGATCTTTTCACCCATAGAATTGTCCCACAGTTCAGTGATGCCTCCCTGCAGTTTCTCCACCAGGCAAACAGGGTACAGCAGGAGGTGCTGTTCCCAAGCCTTGGCATCTAGATACCCTCCCACCTGACCGAGGCAGCCAGGACGGAGATTGTGGAGGAGGTTAACAAGCATGGGGTCCATTGGAGATCATTGGTGCAGTATTGGGAAATGATTTCCTTTTTCCAGCCAGGTAAGTGGCATGGTGGCATGGTACCATCTTTCATGTTTGCATTGGGCTATGTATTTATGCAAGGTTGCAGCTAGGCTAGGTGGGCGGATGTATGATCAGCCTCAGGATAGCATGACACTTGAGGCAAAAGCATGTGACAGTTTGGTTTGAATGAGCGATTCGGCACAACTTAACACATTGACTGGACAATATTTGTGATGGGGATGCATGCAGATAATGGGAAGTCAGTTAGCATTTGTTGAGTCATTAGATCTCCAATTTCCCCCATAGGACAAGCAAAATTAATCAGAAGAACAAGGTGAAGACAGGTGAAGGTGTGCCCAATCTCAGGTCCTCAACTCTGATGAGGAGGAAGCTCTCCAGATTGTGGAAGAACAGGGCAGGCGATCCATTGCTGATGGAGAGGCTGGAGTGACAAGACAACAAAGTGAGAATGCATCCAACCTGTTGCTGGCAAAATGGGTACTCAAGACCACATGCAGAATTCTGCTGCACTCATAGATTCTGTGGAAAATTAATTTGTTTATTTTTGTTCTCCTTTACAGGGGCCCACAATACAGACCCCAGACCTTATCCATTGGAGATCGAAGACTCCATCTCTGGGATGATGATACCAGTGACCCAGTGAATGCACTCTGCACCCACTCGGGTCACAGAGGTGTCACATTTAGATTTGGTGTCACATTCTGGTGAGCACAGCACAGACATGTCCCAGCAGCTGAGGGAGGCTGTGGCAGCCAAGGTCCCAGATACTTAGAGGAATAGGCCCCACTCAGCCCCCTGCTGATGACAGGCCTCTGGTCATGGCCACAAGAAGCCTACTTGAATTGCAGCAGAGGTTACAGGAACATAAGGCGGAGATGCCATGGGTATGCACAGCTTTGTGGACTATGGAGGAGTCCATGCATGCCATGAGTTCTGCCATTGTTGCAATCATGAGGTTTATGACATTGTTATGTTTTGGGACTGAGGCTTCAATTTAAGGTAAAATAAAAATGGGTCACATGATCTGCTCTGTAGTCTGCCTGACAGCAAGCCTGAGTGTTTTGATTGTGAGATTAAAGGGGGCCCAGATCATTTTACTGGGAAGAAGGTGCAAGTCTTTTTTTTACACTCGGAGACAATGACAGCAGCCTGTGTGCTAACAGGAGATAGATTGTGAGTCTCCAAACTTCCTGGGCAGAATGTTACGGCAGCGGGATTTTACATTTCCGCTGAAGTCACTGGGGTTTATAATGGCTCGCCGCATTTTATGGCCCCATCCCTGCCGAAACAGGGCCATAAAATTCTGCCCCCTGAGTTGTGTTGAGAATATTGGGTTGAAAACAGTTGCATTTTTAACTGTTTTTTTACTTCCAGATAAAAAAGTGTTGGGTTCTCAAGGACCAGGTTTCTACCTGGATCCCAAGGCCTCTGTGATTCACATTGCCCTGAAAGTGGGCTTTGAGAGGGAAAGGGTCTAAAATAGCTTTGAAAACTCCACAGACAAGTTTAGTCTGCCAAGATTTAGGAGAGGGACAGTAGCTGTAGGAAGCAAGATGTTGTGGTTCACCATGCAGGAAGGTGTATGGGAACTTGTGTTGAATTGAAAAGACCAAATTCATGAGGAGTTAAAACAAAGCTGGAAGATTTACCTAGCTTTCACTAGAGGAGGACTCTCCAGGGAAAAAAAAACTCACTGTGAAAGCAAGTTTTGAAATTAAAATCTCCCAGGCTGAGAAAGAAAAGAGCAGAAATAAACCCTGGGGAGCTCAGAATCACCTTGGTCTGATTCTAGGAAAATGGATTGTCTACATAAAGGACAGTGTAAAGTATATCTTTGAAGTGTCTTTTCAGTTGTGCTAAAATAAAAAGGAGAATGTTCTCTTTTGCGGGATAAAGTAGCTGCCGACAAAGATAATGTTTAATCTACAGCACTTTTATTCTTTTGCTACAGTAGAAGTCTTAAAATGTGAAATCTTGTGATGGCATCTTTTCAGCTATTAACTGGAAGTTTGAATTTCTTTTTGAATGATGCCAGTGTCTACAGGGATCGTAACAAAAATGAGGCTCTTGCAGTATTTCAAATCCAGTGGTTGAGACGAGTATATTGGGTTTGGCCAGAGTTTAAACAAGTGAGATTTCACAGTGACTTTTGTTGTATTTATTGAAAAGTTAAAATGGTTATGGCTACTGCTGAAGCATTCTTCGAAAGAGAGGACTAGGCTTTGAATACCTTGCAACGGTTAATAAAAGTTAATTTGAAGGAAGAGGCAGAAAAAAGTTAGAAATGGATTTAAAAATAGGTGCTAAGAAGTCAGAAATAGTTAAAGTATTGGCTCAGCATTTGAATCTTAAGGAAGAGAAACGCAAACTAGATAAATTGCAGGTGGAATTAGCTAGAATTCGGTTGCTAAAGCACCTTGAATTAGAAAAAAAAATGAAACTTGAGCTTGAAAGGTGGGAAAAGAAAGGGAAATGCAAAATCTTAAATTAGAATTCCAAAGGGAAGAAAAGGAAAAGGACAGTTGTAAAGAGAGAGGAAAGCCATGATATTTGAACTGGATAGAGAAAAAGCTTTGATTACGTGAACAGGGAATAACAGGGAAACTTGATGATGAGTCGGATTCATTTCCTGGTTTTGATTTGACAAGGAATATTCCCCTAGTGCCTAGGTTCAGTGAGGACAGAATTGAAACGTATTTTGCATTGTTTGAGAAAATTGCTACAAAGTTAATGTGGCCAAGTGGAATTTGGAAGATTTTATTACAAAGTATTTTGGTAGGAAATATATTGGAGATTTATACAAATCTTTTGGATGAACGATCCGCAGGCAATTTCACAGTTAAGACTGATGTACTTAATTCATATGAGTTAGTTCCCAAAGCTTACAGACAAAAGTTTAGAAACCTGATGAAGAGAAAATCAGACTTTTGTGGAATTTTTTAAGGAAAAGTAATGGTGCTTGACTGATAGTATAGCTCAGTGAAGCTTGATCAAGATTTTCAAAACCTTAGGGAGACATTGTTACTGGCAGACTTTAAAACAGTGTTCTTTTAGAAATCTGGTCACAGATTTTTGAAGGTAAGGTTTTTGAAAATAAGGGAAACAGCTGTTTTGGCTGATGATTATGAATGGTCCCACATACACAAGGTTGGCAGCAAGCCTTTGTTTGCAAATCCACATAAAAACTGGAGAGATAAGAAAAGTGATAGTGAGTAAACACTAAGTAGCAGAAACAAATATAAAGATGCTTCTTAAATTAGTGAAAGAGACAATGTGAGAGATAAAAATGTTTCAAGGAGTTACTTGTTACTTTTGCTATATAGCGGGGCACATAAAGGCAGAGTACTGGAAGTTGAAAGCTAAGCCAATAACTTCTGTGGCCATTTCGAGTGTTTCTCCAGAAATTGCTGTACCAGTGAGTGCAGTTTGTGACAAACCAACACAATCTAATGTATTTACAGTAGGTAAAAATTGAAACATAAATGATTATGAAAGTTTTACATTTGAGGGTGAAGTGACTTTTTTAACTGATAAAATAGCCAAAAATATTGTTATCCTTTGAGAAATGGGGCTGGCTCAAGCTTGATGTTAACAAAATACATGAATTTCTATCCAGAAAGTTTGCTAAATAAAATATATTGATACAAGGTACAGATGGAAATTGTTTACCTGTTCCATTGTGTAGAGTGAATTTAAATTGTACTTTAGTGAATAGATCTGTTATTTTGTGAGTGATGTCAGAGTTGATTTCATACTAGGAAATGACCCAGCAGAATATAAAGTGCTGCCATCTCCAGAGATGTTAGGCAAGTCCATTGAAACTGGTGATATACCAAAGAAATCATGGATTATTTGTACTCCTGTTGTAGAAATTACCGATTTGACTAAGGATGTGTCCAAAGAATCAAAAGCTCAAACTTATAAGTGAAAAGACAGGAAAATCTCAGAATGATAGCAAAGAGTTTAAACCAGCTGGAAACAAATTGGATCTGTCTCAATTAAAATTGTCTGCAGATACTAGGTACAGGTATCAAAAGAGAATACAGCAGCAGAATTCCAGGCTAATGGAAAAACAAGGAGAAACAGTGCTTCAAACCAAAATGACTTGGCACTGACCAATGCTGTTATTGTCCAACAATGAGAATGGTTTTGAGTCTTGGAACAGAAAACAATACTCCAAATTGAAAAAGCTGTGGCTCTTACTTGGAAAGAATTGGGCAAAGCTCATGTTGAGTGGGAAGACAAAGAACAGAAAGATGTAAAAGAATGGGAGAGCTGATTAAAAAATAAAATCAGGATTTTTTATTGGAACATCGACACAACCTCAACAAGATTTCTAAAGCAGAAGAGAACTGTAATCCTGCATTTAAACAGGAGAAAGATGAATTACATGGTTGGCTAGCTGAGACTTTTTTTTAAACATGGACATTAAAGAACCTATTGCTCTGAAAGGAAAGGGTAATCCAAAGGTTAAGTTAAAAGCTCAACACCCTGATGACAATGTAAGATCTGGTGTTAAAGAAGAACCAAAGAAAATGCTGAATCCAGAGGGTATAAAACAATACAACAGAAAATGTTGTCTGAGTTTACAATTTACACCCACTGGCATTCAAATACCAGAGGGATTATCAAAAGTCAGAAATATTGTTCTTGACAAGGTTAACTAAATCAAACCAAGGATGCAATTGGCTAACCAAGGACATGGAAGCAATGTGAACTTTAATCATCATGAGGAAAGAGATTTACTATGACACATCTCTGAAGGTGAAATCACTAGCAGCAAAACTAATTCTCATATATATGAGAATAAGAACTTTGAAAACCAATATAAAGTGGACTTTAAATCCCAACTGTTATATGTATTTGGTTGATATAAGTTGAACATTGTTTCTGCCAAGATGGACTGTTTAATGGAAAATATGACAGCGCGGCAGCAGAATATTACTTGTACTATATGTAGTAAGATAGTTGTTCAATGTATCGAACATTATAAGTTGTTATATTTTGGTTAGAGTTTATGAAAACTCACTTGGTGATGATTTTTCATTATTTAGGGGGAAGGCATTATATTTATGAGGTTTAGAGGATTGTTATGTTTTGGGACTATGCCTTTAATATAAGATAAAATTTAATTTAAAGGTAAAAGAAATACATGTTCTGTAGCCTGCCTGACAGCAAGCCAGGGTGGTTTGTTTGTTAGAGATTAAAGGAGGGCCTGATTGTTTTCCTGGAACAAAGGTGCACTCTTGGAGGCGATGGCAGCAGCCTGTATATCAACAGTGGACAAGAAGTCCCAGAAATGTGTTGAGAATGTCGGGTTGTAAACAGATGTCTTTTAAACTGCCCCTTTACTTCCAAGATGAAAGCAGGTTGGGCTCTGAGAAGGGATAGCCTAAGAAAATGGCAGGTGACCTGTGGTACTGAGTGCGACCCGTGAGACATTTTGTTGACCATTGCCCATGCACAGGGTTGCCAGGTTCTGCTGGTTTCTGTCCAAGTAGTTTGTTTCCTGCCAGTATTACTAAAGTGATACACATGCAAAGCAAGGGCATATGAAGTGAGGTGTATGCTGATTGCACACAACATTCACTGTGAGAGCCATGCGCTCCCTTTGCATCCAATCAAAGCGTTGCTATGGTTCAATCGGCATGCCCCGAAAATACTTATTCATGGAGCCATGGTTAGTGCACATGCCCGATTTCAATCTTTCAGCTCACTGAGATGAAGGTAGGCGACTCATGCAACTCACTCACTAGCATAGTCTACCCATCACTGGTCTAAGTTATCCATGGAAACTCAGTAACAAGGTTAATCTGCCATGATCTGGTAGAAGGAGAGCTGCTATAGGCCACAATGCAGGAATGTGGGTGGAATCTCATGCTCAGTTTAAGAAGACAAAAATCATGAGGAGTTAAAACAAGTTTGGAAGGTTCATGTAACTTGTGCTCTGAGATTAAAGGCTCCTAAGCCAAGAATGGAAAAGAACAGAAGTAAACCCATGGGAGCTAAGAATAACTTTGGACAGGCTCCAGGAGAATTGAATGTCGACTCAAAGGACAGTGTAGAGCATATCTGTGGCACGTGCTTTAAGTTGTGCAAAAAGAGAAAAAGGAATCTTCTGTTTTGTGATAAAGTTTAAGTTACCTACAAAGACAGTGTTTAGTTCAAGAGCTTTTAGTCTTTTGTTGCAGTAAAAGTGTTCAAACTTGTTGTGTCATCCTTTCTGTCATTAATTGGAGATTCAAATTTCTTTCTGGAAGTTATTGGATTCTATGGGGGTCATTGCACTATGTCTCAGGCATATGAATGCATGGCTGTCTCCATGGACAAGTTGGTGACCATCATGGAGAGCCAGACCAAGCAATCGATTCATATGCACTCTCTTACTCCAACCATTGGCTCCATGCAGCAGTGGCTTGAGAAAGAGGGGAAAAAAACATCTGGAACTCATTCCAATGTCCATTCTCAAGGAGACAGCGAGGTGCTATTGTGCACCAGAAGGAGAACAAGTGCATGCCAGCTGCCCCAGGAACTTCCTCTCAGGGCACTCCCAAGGTAAGCATCTTCTTTTCATCCCCTCTGCCATTGACCTCATTGCCTCCAGTAGGCGTGGCTGAGAAGGGCACTCCAAGTTGGACGGAGCCCTCAAGGCCTTTACTTCCAGAGGATGCAGGCCAAAGTCATTGCAGGCACAGGACATAACACACAGCAGCCTGCCTTCACCTCATCTTCCGATGTCAAGTTTACATCAAGATGCAGTGGTAGGAAAAGAAAACTTAGAATTTATAAGAGTAAAAAGGTAGCACGGATATTTTTACAAAATTCACTTTGTCACATATAAATATTGCAAAATATATTGTTTTCATTTTATTCATGAATGCATCATTACCCTTTTTGGGACTTAGAGACCTAACTATACTGGCATGTTTCATGGTTGGCACTCATTGGTGGCTGCAGGGGAATGTTAGATATCTCCTTAATATAAAAGCTAAATACTACAGATACTGGAAATCTGAAATAAAAACAGAAAAGGTAAACTTGCCTCACTTCTTCCAAATAAAAGGTGTGGCTATTGGTGCCCCAGTTATGCCTGGGGTAAGTGGAACATTCCTTGTTCCAGTCCTACTCAGGACCCTTCCCAAAACTCTTTTATTGGTTCATCGACAACTGTTTTGGTGTTGCTTCATGCTGTCATCTGGACCTGGAAAAATTTATCAGCTTTGCTTCCAATTTCCACCCATCTATCACTTTCACACTGTCCACCTTCAACACTCCCCTTCCCTTCCTTGATCTCTCTGCCTCCATTTCTGGTGATAGACTGTTCACCAATATCCATTACAAGCCCACAGCTACCTCAACTACAGCTCCTCACACCCTGCTTCCTGTAAGAACTCTATTCCATTCTCTCAGCTCCCTTGCCCCTGTTACATCTGTTCCAGTGATGCCACTTTCCAAAATTATGCTTCTGACATGTCTTCCTTCGTCCTTAACTGAGGTTTACCCCCCAACTGTGGTTGACAGGGCCGTCAACTGTGTCTGACCCATCTCCCATGCCTCTGCTCCCACACCTTCCACTTCCCCCCCAAACAATGATAGAGTCCCCCTGGTCCACACTTTTGACCCCACCAGCCTCCATATTCAAAGGATCATCCTCCGCCATTTCCTCCAGCTCCAGCATGATGCCACCACCAAACACATCTTCCCCTCACCCTCTCCTGTCAGCATTCTGTGGGGACCGTTCCCTCCGGGCACCCTAATCCACTCCTCCATCACCTCCAACACCTCATCTCCTTCCCACGGCACCTTCCCATGCAATCGCAGTAGGGGCAACACTTGCCCCTTTACCTCCTCTCTCCTCACCATCCAAGGGCCCAAACACTCCTTTGAGGTGAAGCAGCACTTCAATTTCACCTCCTTCAATTTGATCTACAACATTCGCTGCTCCTAATGCAGTCTCCTCTACTTCGGGGAGACCAAATACAGACTGGGTGACTGCTTTGCGGAACATCTTCGGTCTATCAGCAAGCTTGACCCAGACCTTGCTGTCGCTTGCCATGTCAGCACCTCATCCTCCTCTCATTCTCACATGTCCGTCCTTAGCCTGTTGCAAAGATCCAGTGAAGCCCAACGCAAACTGGAGGAACAGCACCTCATCTTCCGATAAGGTGCTTTACAGCCTTCCGGACTTAACATTGAGTTCAACAACTTCAGACCATGAACTCTCTCCTCCTTCCTCACCCCCTTTTCATTACCTTTTTTCAATGTTCATTCTCATTTCTTAATTTTTATTTTTTATTTTTTTTATTTTTATTTATTTTTATCTACTTATTTTTATTTTTTATTATTTGTAGTTTTTACCCTTGCCCTACCATTAACACATTCTGCTTTCTGACCTTAATGCCACCAACTCCTTTAGCTAGTATCACTATCATTAACCCCCCATTGTCCTTTTATCCATGACATCTCTGACAATTTCTCCTTTGCCTCCACTTATCACTGACCTTCTATTCAGCTTCACCTGCTCCACCTCCCTTAAACAGTATAAATTTCATTATATTTTTACTTCTCTTTAGCTCTGAAGAAGTCATAAGCATTTGAAAAGTTAACTGTTTTTTTTCTCTCCACAGATGCTGTTATATCTGCTGAGCTTTTCCAGGATTTTCTGTTTTTATTCCTTTCCAATTACTTGCTATGTCTACTTGCTGATGTTATGTGATTCATGTACAAGGACACCCAGTTCCCTCTGTACTGTGGCATACTGCAGTTTCTCTCCATTTAAATCATATTCTCTTCACTAATCTTCCTACCAAAGTGGACATCCTCACAGTTTCCCACTTTACCCCATCTACCATTTTTTCCCTACTCAATTAATTTATCTATATGGGCAGAATTTTCCCTGAATTGCTCTAACTAAGATGGTGGATGTGAAAAAATGTTTTATTCCACCAGCTGCAATGTGGGTTTGGGTGTTATATCGCCCACATCCCGCGCGTCAAGCCTCATGAATAATGCATGCGCAGGAAACACGCTGGATCGCTGCCAGGCAGGCTTGGATTTGCCCACCATGCTGTGACCTCAGCGCTCCCTCGGTATGGGCACCATATTTAAAACAGACCAGAGCACAGCCTACTTCATGTCTACAGACAAGGACTGCTCCAAGTGACAGATGGCCCTGAAAGGAAAGGAGACAGCAGCCCCCAAATTTAGTGACACCTCTCTGGGGTGCCTGCTAGACACGGTGGAAGCCGGCCGCGAACTCCTGGACCCCCACTCTGGGCGAACACCAGCCATCAAGCTCATCAACCTAGCATGGGAGGTGTGGCGGTGGTGGTGAGTGCCAACACCCTCCAAAACAGGACAGCCACTCAGTGCCACAAGATGATGAATGATCTCCTCTGTTCCACCAGGGTAAGTATTCCTCTCATCACTCACAACTCACCCACTCAAAAATCTATCCACAGGGTTCACATTCACTGCCAGCTCAAGGGACATCACCATAAAAGAGCCACCAAGTCAAACAGTGAGGCTCTGCATCACGGCCAAAACTTGCCTGCCCAACTGCATTGCCATTAACGTCAGGCTTATTGAGAGAAAAATAGATAGCACAGGCGCTTTTCAAAATTAAATTTCACATGTAAATATTTCACATTGTGGTGGTTTCACTTTGTTCATGTGTGCATCATTGTTATTTGTTGAGACAAAATTAGTCAAAGAGCTAAATGTCCTGGCATGCCTCATGGATGACACACATTAATGGTTACAAGGAAGTAAGGGACTTTCCTCTATTGTGGAAGAAACAATGTTGTAGATTTTTTTGGTCATTCTTTATTGAATGTTCATGTTAGTGTCCAGTGTTGTGCTCACCATTCTGTGGAACATGGCGTAACTTACAGGCTCAGCTGGCCCTCCCTTCTATGTATTGTAAAGGACATTGTCCAAGTTCACTGTCAGCAGGGATAATTGAAATGTCATAAGTGAACTCAAAACTCTGTAAAGGCTCTGCCAGCCAACAGACTGTGATGGGCACACATTTGGACAGTATGACATCACCCTTTAGGCTCCTCATTTTCATACCTTGACTGATTGTTTCCACTACCCCTTCCCCCACCACAGCCAGGGCCCCAGATCCTTCCTACATCACTCTTCCATGACCCCCACATGATCCCATCCTCTGTCCTCCCCTGTATTCCTCTTCTACTCCTCCATGTCCACAACCCCTCTCCACACCCAAACAGTCTCACCACTGACTCATCCTTGCCAGTCCCGAGCCTCCATGTAAGTTGCCATTCCCCTGCTCCCCACCCTTGTGATGTAGAATTAAACAAGGAAAACCATTGACCTTACACACAGCTACACAAAGGTGACAGGTGCATGACACTTTTAAACAAACATGAACCAGGTGCCATGATTTCTCGTCCTCTGATGACTTTACCTTGAAGGTAGGATATAATTTTTAAAAATCCTATGAGTACTCATGGCATGTAAGTGTATTACAATTATGAGCCTGCCACAGGCTGGGATGAGGCTCAACAGGCTGCAAACATACAACTGACTTTATCTCTGCATCTCATCCCGAGACTTCACCTGCTCTTGCAGACTTCATAAACATCCCCACCCCCCATTCACAACCCCCCCACACCATCTTTGTATCCCCCTCATATAGAAATATAGAATCTAGGAGCTGGAGTAGACAATTTGGCCCTCCGAGCCTGCTCCACCATTCAATTTGATCATGGCTGATCCTCTATCTCAACGCCATATTCCCGCCTTCTCTTCATACCCCTTGATGCCCCTGATATTCAAAAATTTATCAATTTCTTTCCTGAATATACTCAGTGACCCGGTCTCCACAGCCTTCTGTGGCAGAGAATTCCACAGGTTGACCATCCTCTGAGAGAAGAAATCTTTCCACATCTCAGTTCTAAAGGGCCTGCCCTATATCCTGAGACTGTGGCCCCTGGTTCTAGACTCCCCAACCAAGGGAAACATCCTCCCTGCACCCAGCCTGTCTAACGCTGTTACAATTTTATATCTTTTAATCAGATCCCCTCTCATTCTTCTAAATTCTAGTGAATACAGGCCCAGTCAAACCAATCTCTCCTCATACAACAGTCCTACAATTCCCGGTATCAGCCAAGTGAATCTTTGTTGCACTCCCTCTATGGCAAGTGTATCCTTTCTTAGGTAGGGAGACCAAAACTGCACGCAATACTCCAGGTGTAGTCTCATCAAGGCCTTGTATAACTGCAATAAGACATCCTTACTTCTCAAAACTTGCTTTCCTGCTTATCTTTATATCATTGGCAAATGTGACTGCAAAACAGTCTATCCCTTCATCCAAGTCATTGATATCGATCGTAAATAGTTGAGGCCCCAGGACTGATCCCTGAGTCACTCCATTAGCTCCAGTTGGGCAACCTGAAAATGACCAATTAATCCCAACTCTGTTTCCTGGTAGTTAGCCAATCCTCTATCTAAGCCAATATATCACCCCAACACCATGAGCTCTTACCTTGCACAGCAACCTTTTATGTGTCACCTTATAGAATGCCATTTGGAAATCTAAATGCACTACACCTACTGGTTCCCCTTTACATCATCAAAGAACTCTCATAAATTTAGTTAACATGATTTCCCTTTCACAAAATCATGTCAGTTTCAAAGGAGTATTTAATTTAAATTTAGATTCAGTTTAATTTCACTACATGCATCTAGTTACTCAGCTCCAAATCAACCCTTTAAACCAACTTAGGTTTAAAAGAGACACAACTGTCAGGTAGAGACAAGACCCTGAAATAGCAAATAAAATCAAAGTTTATTAAAAAGTAAAGAAATAACATACTTATCAATACACAAATGACCTTCGATTTGGGAGATCACTCCTGGCCAAAGCCTAATTGTTCCTCAGATTCTCTCGTTAACTGTGATTTCTCACAAATCCTACCCAGGGAGCGCCCAATACTTCCACGACTATAGTCAAACTTGCAAGCAACAAGACGGTTCTCGAAACTCACTTTTAATCCTTAAATTAGCATTATCTCATCTTGAATCAGTTCTGTTGTAATTATCCATTTGTTCATTGTTGTTTCTGGGTTAATTTTATTGGATTTGGCCATTTACACACATTGTTCCATGGAAAAGGATAATGGGACATTTCATGATCTTTTTATCTAAGTTGGGACAAGTCTCCATTCATTCTCTGGTACCTGTTTCAGATGGTCAAGAACAGTAATGCTGAGTACTCTCTTTTCCCATAGATAGTGCTCCCAGCAGCAAATTAATACTTTAAACCTCAAACACATTATCCAGCCTTAACAATTACTTGCTTAATTTCTTTTCCTTCAGTTATACATTATACTTATTCATTCATCTATTATTGGCTGGTTACTATCCTACAGTAATTAATTAGTACATATAAAGTACAGAATATAAAATGACGTTGTTGGCCCAATGTTAGTACAAAATGGCTTCTTGACCTTGTTAACTTACTACAGTGAATATAATGCAAAAAACTTTTCCATAAATGGTCAAGTTAAACTAAAATCTACTGTCCGGGTGTGCTTACCACGTTGACTCAGTCTGACTGTGTTCTGATTTCTAAATGTCCTATTACTATCCCCTCAAAAATGGATTCTAATTTTCCCAATGATATGTTGATAAATGCTGAACCTGAGATAATGAGAGGCTCATAAAAGAGCCTCAAGACCAGTCACAACTCATGAATGCATCTTCACTTTTATTCTACAGCTTTGAATGGACCCAACATTCTCCAGGGAATGTATTTCATTGCCATTTGTGTGCTGGGTTTCCTGTATCACAACAGTGACTACACTTCAAAATGACTGAAATGGTTGTAAAACACTTTGGGACATCTTGCGGCCATGAAATGTGCTACATCAATGAAAGTTCTCTTTCAATATAATTTCTAGCTTTAGTGATGTTGCAGCAGGTGCACTGCAATACTGAAGGAAAGTTTTGTTAAAAATAAGTTAGATGCAAATAATGGAGCCTGCCATGATGACAGAAGCTAGTACAAGGAGCATAATGAACATATACATCACTGTCTTATTTGTTTAAAAGCGCCACAAGTTTATCAAAAGTGTTTTCAACACAAACAGGTGTCTAAGAATCCAATTTTAACAGGCCACATGACCACATGTCAGTTTTGTAGATGAGAGATAAGCCAGGAATGTGGATCATATTTGAGGAATTAGAAATTTGGTGGAGACTTAAGTTAAACAGTGTTTTGCGCCCATAATGAGGCTTATAAATGTCAAGCTGTGGCTCATTTAGTATCACTCTTATCTCTGAGTCAAGAAAGTTATGGGTTCAAGTCTTAATCCTGTAAGTGAGCACAAAAATCTAGGCTGATGCTCCGGTGCAGTACTGAGGAGGTGCTACATTGTCAGAGGTACTATCTTTCAGATGAAACCTTAAATCAAAGCCCCTTCTGCCCTATCAGGTAGAGGTAAAAGATCCCATGGCATTATTTTTGAAGAAGATCATGGTGTCCTGACCAATACCCCTTAATCAATGTCACAAAAACAGATTATCTGGCATGATCACATTGCTGTTTGTAGCAGTCAATTTTGTTGCCACATTTCTCACATTACAATGGCGATTACATTTCAAAAAAAGTACTTCATTGGCTGTATTTTGGGAAGTCCGGTGGTTATGAAAAGTGCTATATAAATACAAGTCATCTTTTTATTATACAGGCTAGCAGTGACAGTTTTCTGAAAAGTGATTATTTTCTTCACTTCAAAGTACAACATGGAGCACATTATGCATAAGCCTGCAGGCCCACTTTCCTGATCCACGCTTGCCCCTGGCAAAGTACTATGTTGCTAGCTTGGCCTTGTAAGTTAGAGGCTCAATTTCTAAAATTGATTCATAGTCTTAAAGAAGGGAGAGCAGGGAATCATATTTTTTACAGCGCAGAAGAAGGCCATTCAGACCATCATGTCTGTACCAGCTTTCCGAATGAGCAATTTACTTAGTGCTATTCTCCCGCCTTTTCCCAATAACTCTGCACATTGTTTCATTTCAATTAACAACCCAATTCCTCTCTGATTGCCTCAGTTGAGACTGCCTCCACTATACTCTTAGGCTGTGCATTCCAGACCTTAACCACTTGCTGCCTGGATAGTTTTTTTTCTTATCAATTTTGTTTCTTTTGCCAATTACTTTAAATCTCCGCCCTCTCATTTTCTATCCTTTCATGGGTGGGACAGTTTCTCTCGATCTACTCTGTCCTAGACCCCTTATGATTTTGAATACCTCTGTCAAATCCCCTCTCAGCCTTCTTTTCTCCAAGGAAAACAATCCCAGCTTCTCAAATCTATCTTCATAACTGAAGTTCATCATGCCTGGAACTATTCTCTTGAATCTTTTCTGCAATCTCTCCAATGCCTTCACATCTCTCCTAAAGTGCAGCACCCAGAACTCGAAACAATACTCCAGCTGACACCATACTAGTGTCCTATACAAGTTTAGCATAACTTCCTTGTTCTTGTACTTTATGTCCCTATTAATAAAGCCTAAGATACTGTATGCTTTATTAATCAGTGTCTCAACCTGTCCTGCCACCTTCAATGAATTAAGCACATGTTCACTCCCTCTGCTCCTGCACCCCTTTTACAGTTATACCCTTTATGTCACATTGTCTCTCCATGTTCTTCCTACCAAAATGAATCATGTTACATTTCTCTACATTGAACTTCATCTGTCACTTATCCGTACATTCCAACAACTTGTCTATGTTCTTTTGATGTTCTACACAATCCTCCTCACAGTTGACAATACTTCCAAGTTTCATATCATCCACAAACTTTGAAATTGTGCCCTGTACTCTAAGGTTTAGGCCATTAATATGTATCTTAAGAAGGGCAAGGGTTCCAACACTGACCCCTGGGGAATTCCAATACAAACATTCCTCCAGCCCAAAAAACACCCATTAACCACTTACTGTTTCCTGCCATTCAGCCAACTTTGTATCCATATTACTACTTTCCCTTTTATTCCATGAGCTATAACTTTGCTCACAAGCCTGTTGTGTGGTACTGCATCAGATGCCTTTTGGAAGTCCATGTACACCATATCAACAGCATTACCCTCATCAACCCTCTCTGTTACTTCTTCAAAAGAACTCAAGGAAGTTAGTTAAACAAAATTTTTCTTTAAGGAATCAATACTGCTCTCCTGAATTGACCTGCATTTGTCCATGTGACTGGTAATTTTGTCCTGAATTATTGGGCCAAAACTTCCGATTTCCAAGGCAATGTAACTGGGGAGTACACTAAAGATGCACTAGGGAACCCCCAGCCAGAAGTTCCCAGGTAAGGATTACACCACAATTTCCTGAGAAGTGCAAACCTCCAATGGGCAATTGCCCTGCACTAAGAATCATCCGAAAATGTGATTTAATCACAAATTTCAGATGGTTCTGACTGTGTTACACCAATAATTACCCAGAAACACTTAGAAGAATTAAAACCACTTCTAGCTTCTGGGAAACTATTGTACTGACCCACACTGACCCCACCCCCCCATGGGACAACCCTCACATCACCAAACCCCCAGGGGACACACCCACCTCCCTGCCCAACTCCCCTGTCACGGGGACTCCCCCCAACCCCCGGTTACCCCCAGCACCCCAGATCCAACCTGACGTAACCCAACTACCCACCCACTCTGTTGACTGTCCAACCCACCCCCCAACTATCCAACTTCTCCTCCTGACTGCCTGCCGACCCCCCTACTGTCTGCCTTCCTCTGGCTATCTGCCCCCCTCCAAGTGTCTGGCTCCCCTCCTCTGACCAGAGGCACCCCCTCCCCCTGACCACCCACCTCTCTGGCTGAATGATCCCTCCCGCCCCTCCAGATGAACACCCCTCCCCCCACCACCTGAACAACCACCCCTCCACCACTATCTGAACGATATAATCCCGCCCACCCTGAATGAATGACCCCACCCACAGCTGAACAACCCCACCTGAGCAAAACCACCCCCCCTGCATCCCCCACCACCAGCACCAAAATTCTAACCACTTACCCGACAAACCTACCTTTCCCCTGGCTGGACCTTTAAATCTACCCGATTTAAAGCAGCCTGCGCTGTAAGAAAAGGGGTGTGGCCTCCTCATCTCTGATTCAGCAGCCCTCGGCTGAAGGCCTCAGGAGTGTGCAGCCCTGCACAGTTCTCACCTGGTCTGAGTCCAAAGGTCAGGCGAGACAGGATTGAAAAGATTACAAGGTAAAAACATAGGAGCAGAGTGGCAATCTGGCTCTGATTATCACTCTGCGCAAGTTCAGGCCCATTGTTTCTAGAAGTTTCCACACCACCGAAGCTAAACTGACTGGACTGTAGTTGCTACTCATCTTTATCCCCTTTTTGAACAAAGGTGCAACATATGTAATCCCCCAGTCCTCTGACATCCCCCCAACTCCCACCCGAGTCCAAGGAAGACTAAAAAAGTATGGCCAATACCTCTGCAATTTCCAATCTCACTTCCCTCAGTATCTTTGGATGCAGCTGATCCGGTCTTGTGCCTTATCTATTTTAAGTACAGACAGCCTACCCAATACCTCCTTATCGATTTTAAACCCTTCTAGTGTCTGCATTTCTTCCTCTATCACCATGACTTGGGTAGCATCTTCTTCCTTGGTAGAGCCAGATGTAAAGTATTCATTTAATACCTCAGCTATGTCTTCTGCCTCCATGCATATATCTCCATTTCGGCCCCAATTGGCCCCACTCCTCCTTTTGTCACCCTTTTACTAGTTACATGCTTATTGAAGGCTTTGGGATTCCTTTTACATTAGCTGCCAGTCTCTTATCATACTTCCTCTTTGCTTCTTTGATTAGCTTTTTCACCTCCCCTCTGAACCTTCTATATTCAGTCTGGTTCTCAACTATATTTTCTACCTGGTATCTGATATAAGCATGCTTTTTCTTCCTTATCTTAATTTCTATCTCTTTTAACATACAGTGCAGGGCTATGGATTTATTTGCCCTTCTGAGAGAATATGCCTCGACAGTGCCCGAACTACCTGTTCTTTGAAGATAGTCCACTGTTTAGTTACCATTTTTCCTGCCAACCTTTGATGCAAGTTTATTCGGCCAGGTCCATTCTTATCCCATTGAAGTTGGCTTTCCCTCAGTTAATTATTTTTACTCTGATTTGTTCTTTGTCCTTTTCCATGGTCAGCCTAAATTTCATGATACAATGATCACTGTATCACTGTCCCCTAAATGTTCTCCTATTGACACTGGATCCACATGGTCCATCTCATTCCTAAGAACTAGGACTAGCAGTGCGTCCTTTTTCTGCAGTTGGACTGGAAGCATACTGCTGTCAAAGATTTTATTGGACACACTCTAGAGACTCTTGCTGCTCTCTGCTCTTTATACTACAACTTTTTGATTGTCATTTCCTCTCTTCCTGCACACTCTTAAGCTATGGGGTGACGACATCTACAAATGTGCCATCCATGAAGCTCTCAACCTCATGGATTCACCATAGTGATGTCAGGTTATGCCCAAGTTCTGAAACCTGGAGCTCAAGCAGCTGCCATGACATTTCCTCCACAAATAGTTATCCAGGACACAGGAAGCATCCTGTGTGGGAGTTCCCACTTCTCACTGGATGTACACTCTCAAAGTTGAAGCAGCCCTGTCATTTCTCTATTTATTAACTGACTATCTTACTACTGCTAATAAACCTTACTACTGGAAATAAACCTTGCCAATACTTATAAAGCTTTATCAATACTAATAAAGCTTGCTACTATTAATAAACCTTCCTAATACTAATAAACCTTACTACTATCAATAAACCTTACTAATGCTGATAAACCCTAATACTTAATACAGCATACTAGTGGTAATAAACCTTACTTAAAAATAGAATACAAGACTCACCACCTACTCACTTGTTACTTGTTATTAATAATTAATATTTTTAATGTTTTATTAAAATTCCCAGTTGTTTAGACTCATCTCCCTAAGCAGCAATACGTACTAGACAATCATCTTATGACTTTCTCATGATGTCTCTGTTCACCTGTTCTTCAAAGTCAGGGTGCTGCAGGACCTCCTGCTGCCTCTCTCCCCAAAGGGAAATGTTGTAGGTCTCGGTCCTCGAGCTTTATTTATCCACTCCCCAGTCTGTGTATCTCCCGCCTCTCTTCCCAAAGATAAGTGTTCAAGAAATGAAAGAGAACTCTGCAATGATCTAAAGTAGAGAAATAGAGAAAAAATGGCCTTCATAAAAAAGTTGAAAACCATTTAACACATTCATTTATTAATTTTGCACTGAGCTTAGCTAATGAGAACAATCAGTTGAGAAAAGGGACAGTCAGGCTCTTTACAATTACATAGAATACTAGGCACATTAAAAGAAATTAGCAATAACAAGTCAGACGTTGGAAAAATTTTGCAGGAAGACATACAAGATGTTAGAAATAGAACAAGAGAAGAAGGAAGGATTAGTAGTTAGTAATCCTAACAAAATTTGTTTAGTTACACTCCTGAGAAGTTATGTTAAAGAGGATATATAAATACAAATTGTTGTTATTGTTCTGGCAGCAAGAGAAGTTGGCAATGTAATGAGGTAGCATCAGATCTTCAGGTAATCGCATAAACTATTTGTGGAATGTCAAATACAATTGTATTTGATGAGAGTGTGTGAACATCTTTCAGGTATTTGATATCTGTGATGACCTATAGACAAAGGGCGGAATTGTTCCAGATTTGCACAAAATGCGGTTGTGGGCAGGAAAAAGGATGTTTTACTCCCTGGCCCGGCTTTTTGCGCCGTAGCGTCCCATTCCCGGCATGTCCTGCCTTGTTAATAATGCATTCCTGGGAAACACACCGGCCCCTGTTTTGTCCACCCCACTGTCACCTCAGGGCTTCAGTAATCCGGGCGCTATATTTAAAGGGTGCACCTGCACAGGGCTAGCTCTCTCTAAGGCATCTGAAGTTGTTGCAAAGTCATAGCTGCCAAAGGGAGGAAACATGCTGCCCCCAAACTAAGCGACGCCTCCCTCAGCAACCGACTGGATGCAGTGGAGGCCCACAGTGAAGTCCTTTACCTCGCTCTGGGCAAAGACCACTAAGCAAGGTGACAAATCAAGCATGGGAGGCGGTGGCAGTGATGGTCAAGATGCAAAAGAGGACAGCCATCCAGTGCCGAAAAGGATGAATGATCTCCTCTGCTCAGCTAGGGTAAGTCACTCATCTCATCACTCTCAACTCACACACTCACAAATTCATCACACATCCAGAGGGATCCCATTCACTGTCAGTACAAAGGACGTCACCATCACTCTCTCACACATACCTTCATCTGCCCTGTGGATCATGTCCTCATACTGCCCATGGCACCACTCACCACCTACACATGCTGGCATCCTTATCATCTGGCCTAGCAGGCATCCTGCTTGCACTATCTCCATCTGTATTCATGCAGGAAAAGCTGGCACACAACAAAAGGGATAAGCTGCAGACTGGTGGAGGAAGACCTGACATCAAGTTCCTCACAGGCTTTGAAAGTAGAGTTATCCAGCTGGCCAGTGACGATCTGGAACCTTCCTGTTCTGATGGTGAGGCTGGTGGTGCTCAACCAAGTGAGGATTCAGCAGTGCAACATCCATCAGACAACCATGCTGTGAGTCAGTTCCCCTGTTCCACCGTCCCCTGACAAGCACCAATTATCTCTCCTAGTTTTCGCAGGCATTGGGCATGGGTGTTAATCACTTATACAGAATGTTCACTATTATAAATAAACTTCTAAGAATATCTCCCTGCCTGTGCCTCCTTGTTATGATGAGCAGTTTTCATGTCACTCAGATGTGAAACCTTGGTTCCTGCACAAGATAAAGGCAGGTGTCTCAATCCAGGGTCTCCTCCATATGCAGTGTGTAACCTTCAGACTAAAGTGATGGTCCAGCGTCACACTCACTGGACACATTACTGATGCCACCATCTTGATGGTGCTTGTCGTTGCTGCCAGAATGTTGTGGGCAGGCATCACAGAGTTCCATCATTCTCTCTGTGTGCTCTCATCACCTTAGAGGTGGGGCTGACCCCCCATCTCTTCAGTGTCTGTGACCAGTGACGCTGAGCTCCTGAAGGGGCAGGTGCAGAAGGCTGACAAATGATCAGGTCATCTAAAGTTTCATGGCTGCATCTCCGTGACATGACCCTGATCGCAGAGCGCAAGCAGGCTGCCCTCGGCCATAAAGGAGTCAGACATTCTCAGAGGCAATGTGAAGATCTATGGAGTGTCCTCACTGCATGTGCTCATCATCCTCCTGGAATCTAGTGACGATAAGGACCTCTGCTGCATCTCCATGGCATGAGCCTGAGCACTGAGGGTATTTATGTTGCCATCACAGGTGCAAGATGAGGATGTCAGGACTGTCCTCACTGCATCTCATCATCATCCTGCAGCTATGAGAGCCACACGAACGTGCCTGCCTCATCTGGCCGATGCAATGGCCTCATCGCCGACATCCTCACCTTCAAGAACGTCATCACTTACACACCCTTCGATATCCTCCTCATCAGAGGGTACGTGCAGCTCTTCCATCTCCTCGTCAGCCAGACCCTCCCCACTTTGCAGCACCAGGTTGTGGAGCACGCAGCAAGTGATATATTGATGTGTGCCACCCTCTGGGAGCTGTATTGCAGTGTTCCAACAGACTTGTTGAGGCACCAGAACCTCATTTTAATAATGTCAATCATTTGCTGCAACACAGTTCGAGTTGCAGCATGAGCCTTGTTGTACCTTCGCTTTGCAGTCTGAGGCCACTGCACGGGCATCATCTGCCACACCCTCTGTGGGTAGCCCAATGTGTCCGAGGAGCCAACCCTGCAGACTCTCTGGACCCTGGAAGATATCAGGGATTTGGACCTGCTAAGGTTATAGGAGTCATGAACACTCCCTGGGAATCGTGCGCAGACCCGCAGGATGTGTTTGTGGTGGTTGCACACCAGCTGAACATTCAGCAAGTGAGAGCCCATACAGTTGACGAAGTTGATTGCTTGTTGTTATGGAGATCTAAGCACCATGTGAGTGCAGTTGAGGCATATTGCACCTGTAGAAAACCTGAGACCTGTGCAAATCCCAGCGCTCTTGCTTCCTGGCTTTCCTGATCCCAGGCAAAATGCACTAATTTCTGTGGCAGTGGATGCCCTCCATACCTGCATGGCGCCAAATCCTGCAGCAAGTGGCATATATGAGTGACCATTTCCCTAGACATGCGCAGTCTTCAGTGACACTAGTTCATCTGCAGAAATGCCAAGCACCGTCTATAGACCTTGTGTCTAGTGAGGCGCCTATGAGAAATGGCTCGCGGTGGGTCTTCAGCTGCGTGCACAGCAGGCCCTGCCGCCTCTTCATCTTGAGGGACGTGTTCCTCCCTTTGCCCAGCCAGGTGCCTCCGCCACTCTCATCGTCTTCTTCTTTGGCCTCTGTAAGCCATGAGGCATACCGCTAAATCACCAGGCTCCTTGATCCTGATGTTCTCCTCCTGCAGGATCAAAGAAAGAGAGATGCATGGGTTAGCAGAATGTACTGAGAACTTCTCTTGGTTAAGACTGAAGGCCCTTTCATGCATGCAGGATAGTGCCAGCCCCCACCTGGGTGGCCAGTGTGTAGTGCACTCATTGACTGTCCAAAACCCCACCCACCTCCACCCCGCTCCACTTGACCGATTGGCGGCAGCTTTGGCCATTGGACTGCATGCTGAGCTCTCAGCTCAGGCACAGGATTCTCCTAACCAGCACTGCAAGGCTGCACTGTTAGCTTGAACCATAATGGATACTGGTCCAAACTTTAATAAAGACATTGCAAGGGGCTGTGAGCACCTCCACCAGTGACTATGCCATGGCCGCTTATCACAAAGGGATTCTATAACTTGGCCAGTTGACCAATTGCTCTGCTACCCCTCAAAACACACATTAATTTGCAGTCTGCACCCGAGGTGTGAAAAGCTGTAGAGTATTTGGTGGCACTTTCATGCTTTTGAATTGTTTGAGTGGGCAGAAAAGCTTCAGAGGCCTGACCCCAAGCATATCAATGGAGCTGCAGCTGTACGATGTCAGCTGCGGAAGACTGCTCACTTTTGAAAAGCTTTTCCAAGAACGTGGCTGCTTCCCTCACCGCCCCCTCTCCACACACCCCCTGGCATGTGCTTGAGTATTTCCTTCAGTCTATCTGTGCTGCCTTGCTCCTTACCACCAACTTCACCCAGTCTGACCCACACTGGAGACCTTGACCCAGCACCACACTGAAAGCCAGCCGGGAAAAAGAGACTTGCTTGTGCCCACCGCAAATGTAGGGTCATAGAGTTATACGGCACAGAAACAGGACATTCAGCCCATTGTGTCCATGCTGACCATCAAGCACCTATCTATCCTAATCCCATTTTCCAGCACTTGGCCCATACTCTGTATGCTATGGCGTTTCAAGTGCTCATCTAAAAACTTCTTAAATGTTGTGAGGGTTCCTGCCTCTACCACTCCCTCAGGCAGTGTATTCCAGATTCCAACCACCCTCTGGGTGAAAAAAGTTTTCCTCAAATCCCGTCTAAACGCCCTGTCCCTTACCTTAAATCTGGTTATTGACTCCTCTGCTAATGGGAAAAGTTTCTTCCTATCTATGCCCCTCATAATTTTGTATGCCTCTATCAGGTGCCCTTCTCTGCTCTAAGGAAAACAGTGCTAGCCTATCCAGTCTCTCTTCATAGCTGAAACACTCCAGCCCAGGCAACATCCAGGTGACTCTCCTCTGTACCCTCTCCAGTGCAAACACATCCTTCCTACAGTGTGGCAAGCAGAACTGCACACAGTACTCCAGCTGTGGCCTAACTAGCATTTTATATAGCTCCAACATAAACTCCCTGCTCTTATATTCTATCGCTCGGTTAATAAAGGCAAGTGTCCCATATGCCTTCTTAACCACCTTATCTACTTGTGCTGCTGCCTTCAGGTGTCAATGGACATGTACACTAAGGCCTTTCTGATCCTTTGTACTTCCTAGGGCCATACCATTCATGGTGTATTCCCTTGCCGTGTTATTTCTCCCAAAATGCAACACCCCACATTTCTCAGGGTTAAATTCCATTTGTCCATCTTACCAGCACATCTATATTGTCCTGTAATCTGAGGCTTTCATCCTCACTATTTTTGACACTACAAATTTTCATGTCATCTGCGAACTTACTGATCATACCTCTTTTATTCACGTCTAATTTATTAATGTACACTACAAACAACAAGGGTCTCAGCACCGATCTTGTGGTACACCACTCATCACAGGCTTCCAATCGCAAAAACAACCTTCGACCATCACCCTCTGCCTTCTACCACTAAGCCAATTTTGGATCCAATTTACCAAATTGCCTTGGGTCCCATGGGCTTTTACCTTCTTGTCCATTCTCCTATGTGGACCTTGTCAAAAGCCTTACTGAAAGCCATGTAGACTACATCAACTACACTACCCTTATCTACAAAACTACTCACCTTGAAAAATTCAATTAAATTTGTTAGACATGAACTCCCCCTGACAAAGCCATGCTGACCAACCTGGATAAATTCCTGCCTCCCCGTATGGAAATAAATCCTGTTCCTCAGAACTTTTTCAAATAATTTCCCTTTCACTGATGACTCACTGGTCTGTAATTACCTGGTTTATCCCTACTATCCTTCTTGAATAATGATACCACATTAGCTGTCCTCCAGTCCTCTGGCATCTCTCCTGTGGCCAGAGAGGATTTGAAAATTAGAATAAGAGCCTCTGCAATCTCCTCCCTTGCCTCACATAGCAGCCTGGGATACATCTCATCTGTATCCACTTTTAAGCCCATTAAAACCACTAATACTTTCTTCCTTTCAATGCTAATTTGTTCAAGTGTATCACAGTCCTCCAGACTCCCAAGATACCTGCGTTTTTTGCGGCCTTGAGGTGTCCGTGGACCACGCTTATATAGGGTGTTGTAGGCTGCACCCCCTTTTTAGCTACTTGAAAAATCTTTTACTGTTGTTTTGTTTGCACTTCAGTCCCACGCTCCTGATCTAGGGGCATCTGGTGCAGGGGGGGGGGGGGGGGGGGCGGCGGGGAGGGAGGAGGACCTCCTCGTGAACCTGCTCCTGGGCCTGGCCAAGTTGGCCATTAACAGGTCCAGGTTGTGAGCGATCAAGGGGGTCGAC
The DNA here is from genome assembly GCF_017639515.1 of Carcharodon carcharias. Classification (NCBI taxonomy): domain Eukaryota; kingdom Metazoa; phylum Chordata; class Chondrichthyes; order Lamniformes; family Lamnidae; genus Carcharodon; species Carcharodon carcharias. The sequence continues at coordinate 106,550,198 of NC_054477.1, forward strand.
CGACCTGACCTTCTGCCCCTCTTCCACGGCTACGTTCATGGTCGGGTGTCCCTGGAAAAGGAGCACATGGTGTCTGCCAGCACCATCGAGGTCTTCCATGCTCGGTGGGCACTGCGAGGACTGGGGTATTTAGGTTTAATGTTCTTAAGTTTCCTTTAAATTTTGTCTTTGTTTTTGCAGTTTCCCTTTAAGGGGCTGCCTTTTACTTTGTCCCCTAATTTGTTAGTTTACTTTACTTGATTTGACTCAAAAGAGTTACACTTGTGTAGGTACGTTTGAATCACTATTTGAGGAGACGATTTGACGAAGCTGCGAGTAGCCTCCAAAACCAGTAGTTAAAGCGCACTTGGATGAGGTGCTAAATCATTGGCAATATCATTGAATTACAACCGAGCAAGAGTCAACACCTTCTGTCTGTGCAATTGGTGGAAAAATACTAAGGGGTCCATATCCTGTATGCATGCTAGGATCCTAAGCACTTCACTTCCAGGAGCAGAAACCTCTATCGCTAGCCTGCACTTGGAAAATTCCCACCTGCTTTGTTTCGTATTTTAGAAATCATGATTTTAATCTTGCCTTGGGCCCTGATTTTAACTGGGGACCAGTTTTCAGTGGGTGAGAGTTGATCTTATTTCAAAACTTAGCTGCTGCACCAAAAATGAAGGCTAGGGCATGATTTACAAAATTTAAAAGACACTGATGTATTTGCATGGTATTCGTTGGATTGTATTGTCATTAATAACTGCATGAATTCAGACCTCGGGGTATATGTGAATGAGGGAAAAATCTCTTAGGTTCTTAGACGCTGACATGGTGAGGTGTTCACCTGTGACAAACAGTGAGAACTGACTTTCATTGTTGTTAAGAGACCAAGAGCAAATGCTTTTGCTCACGACCAAATAGCAGATGGCAGCAACACTGATGAGCTGTATGGTCACCTTCAGTGGCACAAGCAGGAAATAATCTGTTTGAAGCTGACACTACAGATTCTATTAACTGTTCACATAGGTTATAAAACATTTAATTAGATCTAACACTGAAAGCAGTGAATGCCAAGCCAATTTGCAAAACAAATGTGATGTCTGGAAGTGCTGAAGGGTGCCTGGCCTTCTACAACACGACACAGCAGCACCACCAATACCTATCCACCATTACAAAATTGTAAAAATCATTAAGCAGCTGCCAGTTATGTTAAAGGATGAGGGCGGAATTGCCAGAAATGAGTTGGACGTTGTAAGAGGTTCACACTCCCGTTCTCCCTTATGGATAGTTCTTGACTTTAGGATTTTATAAAGGACAAAATTACACAGACACAAAGTTTGGCTCAATCACAAACTTGTTTATTAAAATCTCCTAACACCCTAATACAAAGAGCTCTAAACTAGTGAAATTGACACTACACAACACTTAATTGGTTAGTCCAATTTAAATCTCATCACAATTGCACCTTGGCTTCCACTTAAACACAAAAAATCACCAGGACTTATTAGAAAGCCTCTACTTAAAAACCACAGACAAAACCCCACATTTCTGTCCAAACCTTCCTCAGTTCAACCAAAATCATTCCCAAGATTTGGTTGTTACCCTTAAGTTACTTTAAAAACCTCAGCCTCAGTACCCCTTGGATTTGGCTGAAAACTTACAATCCCCCATACGGTTGGTCCTTCTGGTATAAATTGTAGGTCCACGAGCCAGGGTGACCATTCCTGAACCTTCTTCTTGACTGCAGTCCACAAAACCTCAGACCGATCTCACTACGATTTGGCTGAAACTACTCACAACCCCCAACACAGCTGCTCTGTCCTCTGTTGATTGTAGGCCCTGAGTCAGGGTGACCAGTCCTGACTCTTCTTCCAAATGTAGTGCCCAACCCTTCAATCTTGTCCTTTTTATGACGATTCTTATCGGAATATTATAAACACATTTCCTGAGGCCATTTTGCTGGATGGTCAGTGCTTAGCACCTTTCAATCCTTTTAGTCTGTTACAAGCCCTGGCCCAGGCAGACTCACTCAGTGCTGATGTTATTTCCATCACTGAAACCAATGGACTCCACCCAGGTGAGATACCTCAGGCTCCAAAGGTGATGGGCACGTCAACATTTTTCCTCCTTCCTTGATAGGAGTGAATGTTGCTATGTAATAGCCGTCGTCTGAGGCCGTTATGCTAATAGCATTCCCATTTTCTGAATTGGGATATGTGATGCCCTATACCATTGTATATGATTTAGTCCTTTAACTACACCAGGCAGAAGCAGTTACCTCGCACCATTGTTGTGATAATGTTCTCCTTTCCAGTCTCTTAATTGTGTCAGTTCTTGTTGCAATGTTGGAATGTTTGAAGTTAACCCCTTACAGTATAGCCAGCCTCTGTGTGTTTTGTGTTGAGGTTTGGCTTTTTATTTATAGTACTTGTGCCTGTGGTTTTTGGGGATTTTCACATTTCATAAAGTCCAGCTGGAAGGGATTCGGGTCCCACGACATGGTAACCCTGTCAACTAGAATGGAGAGGAATCTGCGGCTGAGGAACTAAAAAAGACTTGCCAGGAACACTGGGCTGAATTTTCCTTCCTGAAGACTCAGTGCGGTGATGGGTGAGTTTCATGACACATTTCCCGCTGGGCTGCCTGGCGGGAAATCGTGCACGAGTTCATGCTCAGAAGCTCGTTAATTATGCATTGGTGAGGAGCTCTCCGAATCACATGGCAAGGCAGGCAGTGATTCACCCACCCCGCTGTTACCTAATGTGGTCGAAGGTCCAGGCACTATATTTAAATGCCACCTGAACACACACATTACACTCAGCAGGCCAGTTGTGTGCAGGAAACTTTTTGATATGGTTCCACTGAAGGAAAAAAATGCTCTCAGCTTCGGCAATGACTCCCTTGAGACCCTTATCCGTGGAATCCGCCAGCACTGTGATGTCCTCTACCGTGGGATAGCCCCAGGAGGTCCACCAGCCTAACCTCACCAGCCTGGGAAGCGGTTGCAAGGGAGGTCAGCTTGTCGGGCACCTGCCCAAGAAACGTCACCCAGTGCAGGCAGAGGACAAATAACCTCATCCGCTCTGCCAGGGGTAAGTCAACCTTCGGCTCACTCCAATCTTACATTCTAATAATGGCATAATTCACACAAGGGGCTACTCTGCTCAGTGGTCTCACACAATAATAGCGGGGGACACATCAGCATTGATTGTCTCATGGACACTTTAACATCACCAGCATCTCACCTATCATGCTGTACGAACTCCATCCTCAGCTCTTACTGGGGAGGGCTCAGCACACACAGCAGGCATGCATGCTTCCCAACCTCTCCTCCATCTCTTCTCATCACGTTCCAATCCATTTCTCTTCACACAGGCCAAGTTCACTCACGATCGAAGGTGTTAGCCTATTTGGGAGGAGAGATGACAGATACCCAAGAGCTGTCCCACTTTGAGGAGGATGCCACCAAGTGGGCAGGTGAAGGCAGAAATCGCTCCTGTCGGGAAGGTGAGATTGGCCTCGCCCAGCAAGCCAGTACGGATGAGTCCTCCATGAGTTGATCCACACCCTAATAAGCACAGTGAGTGACCTGCAATGTTGTATTCTGCCTGCTTATGAGCTAAATCTATGGCCAGGATTTTACAGTTGGCGGGTGGGGACTGGGCCCGACACGCCAGCGCAGAATATGATGCATGATCTCATCGGGTGTGCACTGCGACGTTATCGCACTGTCTCGCGTTTCTTCGTTTGGTGGGTGCGCGCTGGAGTTGGCTGTGCGTTGTGAATAATTGTTAGGCCTATTAAGGCCATTAACAAAGTAATTATGATCAAATTTACACTGCCCATCCAACCTTACGGCAGGCAGGCAGGCAAAAAGGCAAAGTGGCCTTTACGTTTTTTAGGAAGCATCATCCACGAGCAGGATGAGGTTTACTAAAGCGTTTACGAATTAAATTTTTAAAAATCCTGAAAAATAACCACAGGTCCCATCTGATGTGACACAGTTACATGAAGGGAGGAGTTTCATTAATTTTTAAAATTCCAATTATTTATTTTTTTGTAAAGTGCTTCAATCTTCCTGAGGCAGCTCCGTGCCTCAGGGAAATTGAAACCCTCTTTCGCTTGCATGCACGCAAAAGGGAGCTGGACCCACTCTTCCTCCTCCCCCTCGCCTGCACAGTGCTACTGCTCTGGTCTGCGCAAAATGGCAGTGCGGAGCCAATTGCGGGCAGCAGTCGGCTCCGTGACCGCTCCCCCAGAGCCCGCCTGACGCGGGAAAAATTCAGGCCTATCTTCTTTCTCTTACAGGCACCAGCAGGCCCAGACAGACCACCAGAGCTATCATAAGCCCCAGGCCCCAGGCCACCTCAGAGGAGGATGCTGAGGATGCGTCAGAGGAAGAACCGTCACTGCCTTCACCTGCACCTTGTAAGATTCCAGAGTTCTGGGCCACAGTGACCTAATTAGGCGGTTGACTAAATAGGCAGTCACATGTAATCTTAAGATGGTTTATTAATAAAAAAACAGTTTAGATATGCTGCATTAACTAATTAGGCAGAAAAAATATATGACCCGTTACTGTTGAGAGCAGTTTACTGATCCCAGAGGATGGATGGACAGTTGGCACAGAGTGTGTTGATCTCAGTAGTTTGTGAAAACAGCTTTGCTCTCTGAGTGAAATGTTAGGGAGCGCTTCCCTTAGTTTTCCTCCTCCTCATCATCCATCTTCTTTCTGAAGAAGGCAGTTGTCCAACCAGCACTGCCACCTTACCAGCACTTTAGCCCCCTACCACCAGTATAACGTTAAAACGCAGACCCTTTTTCGGGAGCCGGTAGCTTACCCAGTGTCAATCATCTAACTATTCTGATCAATAGATAAAGGACAGGTACTCCGAATGTCAGGGTGGCTACCATCTCCCCTGTTCGTCACCCTGTTTAAGGTCAGCTTTTTAGTTTACATTATGTTGAGGGTCATATCCTCGTCCTTTCTAAACAATTGCATAGATAAGGAGATACATAAGGCTCCATCCTAACAGTTTAGGAATATCAACATGGCAGCCTGAACTAAGATTGTTTAGAGGTCAAAGTGTTTAGAATATCCTGTAAAGGTTCTATATTATGCAAAAAACATCTGTTTATTTAGGCCCCAATTTCTTACAACCCTCCACCAGTGCAGAGACACACACCCCTTTGCGTCATGGATCTAGATTAGACTCGGGGCCGCATTATGTGGAATACCTCATTGACACGTCCCCGCATCAGTCAGAGGCAGTGATAGTCCATGGCTCTGGTGCTTGCAGGACTGTTGGAGATCAGGCACCATTGAGTCTGTGTCTGGAAGCGGCCATCTCCAACATGCCGGAGATGCAACAACAGGCAGTGGAATATTAGGTAAAGTTGCGAGAAGCAGTCAACAGACTAGAGTGAAGGATGGAAGAGTCCATCCACGTCCTGACTGATTTCGTGGCTCTGAAATTTGAGCACCTCGAGGTCTCCATGGGAAGGCTGACGGCCGCCTTGGAGACCTTGGTCCAGCAGATCCTGCCAGATTTGCAGTTGGACTAAAGCTATAGGCATTGGTGGGACCCATCCGTGACTAGGGACACCTTGACCTCTCTCCAGGAGCCCCTTCTCCTCAGGGAGTGAGGGAGGGGCCTTTGGGCACTCATAGGGAGGAGGACCAGCAGCTGGAGGCCCCAGGGCCATCCACCCAGGGGAGAATGTCCAGCCGATCCAAATCCCTTCTGCCTACGCCCCCATCATCTCCAACTGTACAGGCAGAGGATGGTACACCTGCCCAACAGCAGGAGACCCGAAGCAGGCCGGGGCCCTCTAGGTCTCAGCCCTCTAGAGGATGCTCGCCAAAGTCATCAAAGACAACAGGACATAACAGTCAGCAGGCTGCTTCCAGCTGTACTGTGGATGTCGGGGATGCACCAAGATGTAGCTGTAGGGTTAGAAAAATTGAGATATCACTTCTGGGTCTTGGGTTGTTGAATCACTGTATATTTCATGCATCTACTCATGAGAATAGCCTTGTCATTTAAAAATGTCATGCACATGCATCTGTGTGCCCACTTATAACGAGGGTGAGCCATGCTCCCATTCAATGATCACCTCCCTTTGTGAGCCTAACATTCACGTGATTTGCAGTCGAGTCATTATAGTTACTTGATCCTTGTGTTATATCAGGAGATATGTCAAAATCTTTCCTGAAAGTGTTTGCAAAATGTGTTAGTCACCCCTACTCCTTACAAGACAACATGGAGTTAGGTGTGCTCAATAGTCTGGGAGGGTTAGCTGTAATTGTATCTCAAAATGAGAAGGCTGTCTTCATTGGTTGCGCCAAAGCACAAGACCTGCAGCCATGATGGTTTCTCTAACCATACACACCTCTCAGGGTCCACTAAAGGTTTTTCATTAAGGTGGGGACCACTGCATCAAGTCCTTTGATACAACATTTGTGCCACCTTCCATTTTCCAGAGCGCATGGATACAGGGTTCGCTGCTGACCTTTCCAAAGATTAGGGCCTGGTGAATCATGAGGGTTAAAGGTGAAAGTGCGAATGCTGAACTTGCTCTCAATGTTACTGGTTGTAAAAGCCTTACAATGCAATGGCATGGCACTAAAGTGCAGAAGGAATGTGGCTGTGTCCTGTTGCCTGCTCCCTATTGTTCCTGGAATCTTGTAGCTATCGGTGTGGCATGGGTTTGTCTTCCACGTGTTATATCCACGGCCAATGTTATTTGCTAAGCAAGCCAGATCGCAAAGGGAAACCTGTCTCCCTAATCATAACGTTTTTTTAATATTTTGAAAACGAAGAGGAAAAGCTAGTTATCCCAGAAGCACAGAACTCCAGTCACACCTTTAGGATTTTAAAACATTAAAAAATTTATAAACAAGAAAAAAAATACTTAAGCACATATGATAAAAATTACATGTAGAAACAGGCTCCCAAAACATCCCCCAAGAAAAACTACTTGGCAACAACTCCCTTATACATTTTTAACTATAAAAATCCAGAAATATTATCCCAAGGCAAAACTGCTGTTGCTTTCATAAAGTTAAACCACACAACTCCTCAAGCACTTCCACTCTGCTGTGGAAATCCAACAAAGCTCAGAAAACAAATTGCTTTCTGAAATAAAGACTTTTCAAGTTTGACTAGATGGCTGTTTTAGATTTCACCCCTTCTCCCAGCTCAGAGCTGGTCTCAGGACATCTCCACCACACAACTACCACAACTCAGCTCAACATCTTTCCTTAAATATCTTTTTCCCCTTTCAGCTTAGATTCCATTGTCTTCAACACCTTATTGAACTCAACTTTTCCAAAATATAAAAACCTTTCATGGTTTTCTATTGCCTCCACTTTCGGGTCAAATAAAATTTAGTAACCTTACTTTGTTTGCTTATGAAACCTTTGTAAGTTGTAAAAGTCCCTTAAACTCCCTTTGAAATTTAGCAGCTGAAAAACCAAGCCCCTACCTGTCTCCTAATGCTAATTTTAAAAATCCAACCTATTCATTTCTAAATCCAACTTCACCATAGCCACCCATTACAAATGCATGCATCTAGCGCCTTTAACCTCTGATCTCTCAACTCATAGGCAAGCTGTCTCTATCTTCCCCCAGTTTAATTAAAAGTGGACACACATCCTTCTTCATAGAAATCACCATATTCCCAAAATACTACAAAAAATAACATCCATCTTCACATACATTGTGCTTCTTTGATATCATTCTCACGTGGAAGCTGACCCTTATCTCTGTCTCCTGGTTCCTGCCCTTCCTGCTTTTCATTTTCCAAGGAGCACTCAGCCTCCCCCAAGTCTCCCTCTGGCAAGGGATCCCTCCTTTGAAGTGCCATATTGTGAAGGGCACAACAGACCATGATTATGCAGGCACCCTGTGTGGAGAGTAATGCAGAGTCCCACCTGAATGGTCCAAATATCGGAAGAGCATCTCAGGGTACCAATGGTCTGTTTGATGATGGATCGAGCTATCCTCAGAGCAATCTAGGGACAATGCACGGATGTCATAAGCCACCATTTCAGCAGTTACCCCTTATCCCCAAGCAGCCAGCTCTGTAATCACTGAGGCTCTTTGAATATGTGAGGCACCCGGGAGTGACTGAGGATGTATGAGTCATGGGAACTCACAGGTAACTTGGCACAGATGTGCAAGATGTGCTTCTGATAATCGCACACCAATTGAACATTCAGGGAGTGGAAGCCTTTCCTGTTAATGAACATCAGGGGTTGTTGCCATGGAGCTCTCAAAGCCGCATGTGTGTAGTTGATTGCACCCTGAACTCTAGGGAAGTCTGAGATAGCTGCAAACTCCAGACATTTAGCAGCCTGGCTAGCTTCATTGAGTGTGAACTTCACATAATGATGAGCCTTACTGTAGAGGACATCTGCCACCTCTTTGACACATTTATGTGTTGAGGTCTGTGAAATGCAGCATAGGTCCCCTGTGGATCCCTGGAATGAACCGCAGGTAAAAAATCTGAGTGCAGCGGTGACCTTCAGGAGCACTGACTGGTAGAGGTTCCCACCAGTCCATGGATCATTAGATCCTCCCACAGAATGTGGCAGATATGATCCACTACATCTCTTGACAAGCGCAGATGTGCACGGCATTGTCCTTCATTCATCTTTGGATAGGAAAATCTTCGGTAGACCCTTGGTCGTGCAAGTCACCTCCATTGGATGGGTCTAACCTCCTCTTCCTCTGGGTCTTGCTGGGGCTCCCCTGGACCTTGATCTCAAGCCGGGCCTCCTCCTGAAGCTGCACTATGCAGCACCAGGCCCATCTCCTCCTCAATCGGATCACTGCCATCAAGAAGGCTGCACAGGCTCCATTATTCAATCCACCTTCTCCCAATGGACTGATAGATGCAACAGCTTAATGAGTACTGGGCAAACATAGTAGATCTCCCACTCGTGAACAGAAAGCCAATGTCTGCTCTAGAGCTGCACCTGCAGTACTGGCTTTTACTTGACACAGCCTTGTAGATGAGGTGCAAACTCACAGATCTTGGTGATATTTCAATCCCACTGAGGTTGGAAGAGATTTGTGAAAAAAGATTTGTGAGAAGTGCCACCTTACCAAAGGCACCCCTGTAATCTCTGATCTGGTACACTGATTAAGCTCAACTTGCACTTCAGCAATGACTGGATACCCTTTAAACCATTATTCATGCCAATTGGAGAAAGTACATTAGAGGTTTTCATTGATGACCTGGCAATTATGCAGCAGCTGTGCTTCCTTAACAGTTGCCCTGCATTTTCCATTCTCACATACCTCTCTGTTAATGCTCAAATGAAGCAATTGTATTGTGAGGTTAATGACACCTGCAGGCTCCTGTTAAAGCGCAACAAAGGGCAGTGGCTCCAAATGCACCTTCTCAAGGAAGCCCTCCTCTTTTCTCTCAGCTCTGACACTTTTACAATGTTGTGACTCTAAGCAGTTTGAAGGTGCCCCCTGAAAGGACCCCTCAGTCCAGCCGTGGGCTCCACCCACACTGCTTCAGACCCCTCTATGCAGATTATTTTCCAGTTTCATTTTTAAACTGTGAAATAACTTCAGGGTTTCAAGATGGTGGTGCTGCATTTTTATTTTGGGACTAGTTTCAACCTCCCCTGTCAATGTCCAATCTTCCTGGAACATCACGATATTTGAACAGACCTCCTTCCATTTATTCTTCATCCAGTAACCATGGTCCCATTGTCATTGTAGTGGACATTCCAGTCTTCCTACCTGAACCCCTCACAGTTGATGTCCCCATATCCCATTCAGACCTCACCCCTTGCCAAATCAAGGCACGGTCCCATACAGAGGAGAGCCACCTGCCCCACGATCAGGAGAACTTCGAATACCACCCCCCAACCTTATTACATTTTCCCCATTTACAGGCTGCAGATGCCTCCCCTAACCATGACCATCTGCAGCCCAGTACCAAGCCAGACAAATCCATCACCATTGAGTGTAAGACAATGAACACACCCTGCACACCAAGCTGTGCCTTACCCCAATTGAGCACATAGGCCTTGCCCCACCCTGGAGCAGGACCATGATGTGCATGCCAGGCATAGTCCTGTAGCATGGCCTGCAAAGCCTGAAGACGGCCTTTAATCTCTCACCCTGACTATGAGATGCACAAAGCCCCAGGACTGCCGTTAATCTCTCATTCCGACCTCTTGACCCCAGACCAGGGAATATATCTGTCTTTCAACGAGCTCTCCTGCTTCTTCACGATGGATCACAAAGCAGCCTGCCTTCTCCCCAACCTCCATGAGCCTCTGTGCAACCCATCCCTCTTGTGCAATCCTTTCTCGTCCCACAACTCCATGAGTCTGTGGGCAATTCATCTTCCATGACTCACACTAACCCACTGGCTCCCCCCTGTATTTCAGAGTCTGTGCACATCTTTTTCCATTCATACAGTTTTATTCCCATCCATCCTCTTCTGTGTCTGTCTTCTAGTTTTCCATGCTGAGCTCCAGCTTCCCACCCTCGGTTTCCATTCTGCCTGCCATCGACCCCACTCCCCACTCCAACCCTACGATACCTCATTGTCCCCAAGTATCTGCCATCCTTCCCCAACCCCACCATACCTCATTTTCCCCCGTGAGCCTGTCATCCTCCCCACCCCAAAAACCAACCCCTCCCACGCCACCCGCCCTCCTCCCCCCCATCCATCCAAGTCACAATGCTGGCTTCTGTTTCCCAGTGGCAGCCCTGCCTGCTCACAATGAGTGCTGTCCTCCTGGGAGTACGGATGCACCCACGGCAAAGAGACCAACCCTACACCCAAGGCACCCACTGTGAAGAGACGATCCCAACACACCCACTAGGTTGGCATCACTTTGGCATTGCTGAGAAACTGGAGCAGCGCTGCTGCAGGTAGACTTTGAATGTTACACTCATCTGTAAGTCATATGTGAAGTGAGGGCAGACAGCTGCATGCCACTTATATGCGATTATGATTTAGACTGGTCTAATTTCCTGCTGATATGGCACATAATTGGGAGGAGGAATGTGATTCCATCGAGTATTGTTTCTAATATATATTCGTGACGTGGCAGTGCATGCAAATGGCGTTCCTGACATGGATCAGTGGGAAACCCAACCCACCATCAGCCTGCTCTGAAAGTGGTGAGGAGAAAATTCTGAATTGATTTCCCACTGGTGGGATTTCGATTTGTACTCTCTCTCCAATTTTCCTTCTCCCGCCTGTCATGAAACCAGAAAATTCTGCTCATTGGCATGGAAGGTAGCATTGTTGGAACCAAGGTAACAAAGATGGAGAAACTGGGAGTATGCAATAGAATTCTTACAGGGAGCTGGGTGAGAGGATGTAAAGCCAAGGTAGCTGTGGGAGTCAGTGGACTCCCATTAGGTATTAGGCTGCAGCCTATCCACAGAAATAGTAATATAGACAGTTAGGAAATGAGAAAGAGTCAGAGATGAATTAAGTAAAGGCAAGTGAGGTGTGAAAATTTGAAGCTAAGCTAATGTAATTTTCCAGTTCAGAGTCGGGGAAGGAAATGGGATCAATACAGTTACTGATGCATCAGAGAAAATAGTGAGGCGGGTGCTTCAGGAGGACAGGAAAAAAAAAACTGTTCCATATAGCACTCAGAAAGGCAGACGTAGCTAAGACCCATATAGGTTCCCATAGCTAAATATTTTACTTGGGGGAAGTGAGAGGAGTCAAAGAAGATGTTGTATAATGTGACAATAAGTTCAGCCAGGTGGAAAAGTGTGGTGGTGGACTGGTTGGGCCTCTGTCCCAGGAAGAACCACAAGAGTTGCAAGTTTTACTGGTGCGGGACAGAGTTTTAGAGGGAGGGGATGTACATGGTAAAAAGGAGACAGTGAGGATCAGGAAACTGGTGGAGGATGTCAGAAGAGTGGAAGATGATTGTGAGTGGAAGACTTGACAAGGAGTGATAAAGTGAAGTTGATCTGCAACCTCCATCTTGTACCAAGGCAGCCTGCAGGCCTTTAGCTTCTCCTTGAATGGAATTCTAACCATTATCAGAAGTCTCTCCATGTCCCCATGTCTTGTTATATTCCTCACTCTTCACTACATTTCTGAGATTTTTGTCACCTGCAATCTTTGAAATTATGCCTTCTATATCCAGGTCATTAATATATATCGAAAAGAGCATTGGTCCAAGAATCATCCCCTAGAGGTCCCTACTGTATACTTCCCTTTGTCAGGAAAGGAACCATTCAGCATAGCCAGAAAGGTAAAATACTGCAGATGCTTGAAATTTGAAGGACAAACAGAAAACACCATGCGATATTCAACAGGGCAGCCAGCATCTATGGAGAGAGAAACAGACGACTGAATTTTACATGGGATGTGTTGGCCTCACCCCCTCTGCCCCCATCATATAAAAGATCCCACCTCCGAGGCCCAGCAACCCTCTTGTCCCAGCAACACCACCGTGAGTGGTGGCTTTAGCTGGGACTGCATGCAGCTGAGAGGAAGAGGGTCCAAGACAAGGTATGTCCAGAGCCAGGCTAGAAGCAACGGCAAGGAGCTGGAGGAGCCAGGATCAACAGGGTGTGGAGGAGGGGCAATGCAGGGGGAGAAATACCTTGGGGTGGTGGAGTGGGAGGGCTCCAGACGGCCCTCCCATACTCAGCCCAGCCATGATTCCACCAGGTAAAACCGACAGCCTGGACACTCGGCACCAGCTTTCCCCACCACAGTAGGAATCTCAGTGGTGGCAGGAGGAGGCCCTTAATTGGCCACTTAATGGATTCAGCTGGCCGACAGCCATGTGGGATGCCTGACAACTTACTTGGTATGGGTAAAATACCTGCAGAGGTGGGCAAATGCATGTTGGCAATGGGCATGGTGTCGCTGCCATGGTGCCCAATTTTACACCCACGCCCCACCAACCTGCCATTGGGGCTAGTGTAAAATTGTGGTCAGGGTTAATGTTTCAGATTATAGCGTTCCCTTTTCCCTCAGAGACCCTCCCCACACTCAAGTTCATGACATCAGATTCATAAGTGTTTGGCTTGAACAGAATAACCAGTGAGAGTTTCTTCTGATAGTTCACAATTGCTTTATTGAATCACTCACAACCCCACAGTACAAAACCCAAAATTTAAAACAACCCATTCCCAACACCGGACACAAAGTCACCACGACTCATTGAAACTTACAAAAACATAGGCAAATCACCACGTCCTGTCCTGAAACCTTAAGAAAAAACCCCTCCAACTAATATCACCAAGATATGGCTGAAACAACTTACAAGGTACTGGCAAAAAAAACCAAGCTTTTGCCCTAAGCCTTCACAACACCCTCAGACCAATGTCGCTATGATTTGGCTGAAATTTATAATCCCAACACAGCTGGTCTGTCCAGTGTTGACTGTCAGCCTGAGTCAAGGTGACCAAACTCAACCTTTCTTCTAACTGCAGCCCAGATGCTTTTATCTGCTCTGCTTTTATAATAATTTAACTCAGACATGTCAAAACATATTTCCCGTTGTTCCAATGTCCATTTAGTTGATTTGACGCAAAGTCCAGACAAATGTCATCAGCTCCTGCTGGTTGAAACAATACAGGGTTTTCCATGGAAAATATATCCAGATGAATATTATCAGTTCTCATTGTATGAGCAATTTTCCTGCTGTTTGAGGTGGCACAGTAACAGCACAGTAACAGCACCTGGCTCCAAAGTTAATGACCCTTTTCCAGTACTATTGTCTGTGGCGGTTGAATAATTCCTTGAGTGTATTGCATTGATGATATGTCATTTGTGCCATTGTATTGGGTATTCAGATTTCTTGATCACATTATTCAATGTCCAAACCCTTTTGATGAGTTACTGTAATTTCACTAAATGTCTGAATTAACCTCTTGCGGCCCAACCTTGTACAGCTGACTGAAACTTGTCCTATTGAAATTTAAAGTTCCAATTATGAGGTCAAAACATGTCTGTGGGTTTGAAATTATGTTCCATAAGTTTCACAGTTGAAGGGGATTTCGATCCTACAAGATCTGTGACCTTTCATTAGAACAGGAAAACGTTAGAAATGTAACAGGTTTTAAGCAGGTACAGAGACAAAGGAAGGGAGGAGGGGAGGAAAGAGCATAAGGGAATGTCAGTGATAGGATAGAATGCAAGGGCGATTAATTGACAAAACAGATGATGTTGCAAAGCAAAGAGGGTGGTAATGGGACAAGTAATGAAACAAATGATAGGGCCAGATTGGTAAATAACAACAGCAGAGATAGTATCAGCGCCTGCTGTCTGATAAAATGGGACCAATAGTTATGATCTGAAATTCTGAGTGTTGAGTTCTAAGGTTGTAAAGTACATAATCTAATGATGAGGCCCTGATCTGTGAGCTTCCATGAGTTTTATTGGACCAGCACAGAAGGCCAAGGACAGAGTAGTCAGAGTGGGGGTGGGCAGACAATTAAAATAACAGGCGATTGGGAATTTGTGGTCAGGCTTGCAGCCAAATTGAGGTTTTCTGCACATCAACCTGCCTGCCGCAGATGCAGTAAACCATGACAGTATGGGTAGGAGTGACGACTGCGCAGTCTTTGCGGAGACGAAGTCCTGCCTACACACTGAGGATACCCTCCATTGTGTTGTGTAGCACTACCACAGTGCTAAATGGGATAGATTTCAAACAGATCTAGCAACTCAAGGCTGGGCATCCATAAGGCGCCATGAGCTACAAGCAGCAGCAGAACTGCACTCGAACACAATTTGTAAAGTCATGGCCTGGCATATCCCCCACTCTGCCATTACCACCAAGCAGGGGATCAACCCTGGTTCAATAAAGAGTGCAAGAGAGCATGCCAGGAGCAGTACCAGGCATACCTAAAAATGAGGTGTCAGCCTGGTGAAGATACAACACAGGACTACTTGCATACCAAACAGCATAAGCAGCAAATGATAGATAGAGCGAAGAGATCCCACAGCCAACGGATCAGATCCAAGCTCTGCAGTCCTGCCACAATCAGCCATGATTGGTGGTGGCCAATTACACAACTCACTGGAGGAGGAGGCTCCACACATATCTCCATCCTCAATGATGGAGGAGCCCAGCACATCAGTGCAAAAGTTAAGGTTGAAGGATCTGCTACAATCTTCAGCCAAAAGTGCCGAGTGGATGGTCCATCTTGGCCTCCTCTGGAGGTCCCCAGCATCGCAGATGCCAGTCTTCAGCCAATTCGATTCACTCTATGTGATATCAAGAAATGGCTGAAGACACTGGATAGTGCAAAGGCTATGGGT
Organism: Carcharodon carcharias; assembly: GCF_017639515.1. Taxonomy (NCBI): domain Eukaryota; kingdom Metazoa; phylum Chordata; class Chondrichthyes; order Lamniformes; family Lamnidae; genus Carcharodon; species Carcharodon carcharias. The sequence continues at coordinate 106,565,468 of NC_054477.1, forward strand.
CCTGACAATATTCCGGCAATAGGGCTGAAGACTTGTGCTCCAGAACTTGCCACGCCCTAGCCAAGTTGTTCCAATACAGCTACAACACTGGCACCTACCTGGCAATGTGGAAAATAGCCCAGGTATGTCATGTACACAAAAAGCAGGACAAATCCAACCCGGCCAATTACCACCCCATCAGTCTACTCTCGATCGTCAGTATAATAATGGAAGGGGTCATCAACAATGCTATCTCGTGGCACTTGCTTCGCAATAGCCTGCTAATTGACGCCCAGTTTGGGTTCCGACAGGCCCACTTAGCTCTTGACCTCATTACAGCCTTGGTTCAAACGTGGACAAAGGAGCTGAGCTCCTGAGGTGAGTGAGAATGACTGCCCTTGACATCAAGGCAGCATTTGACCGAGTGTGGCATCAAAGAGCCCCTGCAAAACTGGAGTCAATGGGAATCGGGGAAAACTCTCCACTGATTGGAGTCATACTACCACAAATGAAGGTGGTTGTGATTGTCGGATGTCAGTCATCTCAGGTCCAGGACGTCACTGCAGGAGTTCCTCAGGGTAATCTCCTCAGCCCAACCATCTTCAACCGCTTTATCAGTGATCTTCCCTCCATCATAAGGTCAGAGTGGGGATGTTTGCTGATGATTACACAATGTTCAGCACCATTTGTGACTCCTCAGATACTGAAGCAGTCCATGTTCAAATGCAGCAAGACCTGCACAATATCCAGGCGTGGCAAGTAACATTCGCGTCACACAAGCGTCAGACAATGACCATCTCCAACAAGAGAGAATCCAGCCATTATCCCTTGATATTCAATGGCATTACAATCAATGAACCCCCCACTATCAACATCCTGGGAGTTACCATTGACCAGAAAGTGAACTGGACTAGCCATATAAATACTGTAGCTACAAGGGCAGGTTAGAAGCTAGGAATTGTGCGATGAGTAACTCATCTCCTGACTCTGTCCACCAACTACAAGGCACAAGTTAGGAGTATGCTGGAATAGTCCCCGTTTGCCTGGATGAGTGCAGCTCCCACAACACTCAAGAAGCTTGACACCATCCAGGACAAAGCAGCCTGCTTGATTGACATCCCATCCACAAACATTCACTTCTTGCACCACCGACAGACAGTAGCAGCAGTGTGTACCATCTACAAGATGCACTGCAGGAATTCACCAAGCCTTCAACGGCACTTTCGAAACCCACAACCACTACCATCTAGAAGGACAAGGGCAGCAGATAGATGGGAACATCACCACCTGGAAGTTCCCCTCCAAGTCACTCACCATCCTGACTTGGAAATATATCGCCATTTCTTCTCAGTATCTGGGTCAAAATCCTGGAACTCCCTTCCTAACACCATTGTGGGTGCATATACACCACATGGACTGCAGCGGTTCAAGAAGGCAGCTCACCACCACCTTTTCAAAGGCAACTTGCGATGGGCAATAAATGCTGAGCTAGCCAGTGAAGCCCACAACCTGTGAATTAATATTTAAAAATCACCCAATCGGCAATTGTTCTCCCCGATGTGAAGGAAATCTCAAATAAGCAATGAATATAGTATACTAAATTGGAAGAAGTGCAAGTAAATCATTGTTTCACCTGGAAAGAGTGATTAGGGCCTTGGATGATGAGAAGGGTCAAAGCTACAGGACAAGTTTTGTATCTCCTGTGCTTAAATGGTGCCCCACAAAGGGGAGCAGATGTTAAGAGAAATGTAAGAGGCCAGATGACACAGTAGGAATTGCCCCTCCAGAATGCTGAAAGGGGAGAGGATGGGAAAGCTGTGTTTGGCTGTGGCATCATGCTGAAAGTGGTGAATATGGCAGAGGATGATCTGTTGAATATGGAGGGTGGTGGGGTAGAAAATGAAAAAAAGGGGAGCCTTATTGTGAAATGAGAACAAAAAATCCTGGAATGACTCAACAGGTCTGACAGCATCTGTGGAGAGAGAGACAGAGATAATGTTTCGAGTCCGAATGACTCTTCTTCAGATCTGGGTTTATTGTAGTTCTGACAGGAAGGGGGAGGAGCGAGGACAGAAATGTGGGAAATGGGATAGACATGATAAATGGCTGTGTCAGCAATGGTTTTTGGGGAATTCTCAGTTGAATGAGAAGAAACATGTATTGGAAGCATTCGTGTAGAATATGGCATCATCAGACCAGGTGTGACAGAAATTGAAAAACTGCGAAAATTGAAGAACACTTATAGGAAGCTTAGAGGAAGGAAATGTAATTAATATAGCCAAAGAAATTGATGAATTTATATTTGATATTAGCTGACAGCTTAACCTCAGAAATAGAAATAGAGAAGCCAAGGGACAAGTCAAGGATGAACCATGTAAAGGTCAGAGAATGGTAGAAATTTGAAGGGAAGTTCATGAAATTTTCATAACAAGACAGGTGATATTTATCTCAGAGAAACTGATGCATTTTAGTATAAAGAATGAGAGACAATATCTGTTAATTGCATATTAATTGTGTTTAATTGTTTACAAGGTGGTGGGCAATGTGTATTCACTTCAGTCTCCTATAAATAGGCACAGACAACAACTGTGGTTGTTGAGTTTAAAAGTGTACGCTTGTAATGTGTAACTCTGTAAGTAAATATGAAAGTATGAAAAATATTAGCTCTAGTTTCATTCTTCACTGGCTTGGTTTCAGGAACCTAACATAGCAATAGAGTTACCTAAAGATGAAGACTGAAAGCTAAGAAAAAAAATGAACAGAAAAATTAAATCTTAGTCGCCATTATGGAAAATGGCAGAAAGCAAGTGCAAATTGTTGGGGTATGGTTACCCGCCAATGTTCTTTGAACCATGTGACCAGTGGAAGAATGAAATGGTTGTGTGGACCAGGTTATACCCCTACCAAAGACAACATGAGGTATGGCCTTGGCATTGTTGCTTCCCACCAGAAATAAAATCAGAAGTATAGTATATTGTGAGATAGATTCCCATCAGTTAGATAGTGATAAAGTTTTGAACCTTCAAATAGAGTTCTTAGACAAAATTTACAAAGAAGGTGATTTGTTAGATGCCTATGTGGCTTGGTCTCACTTCAATAGATTTTGGAAAACAGATGGTAACTCCATGGAGGAATGCATAATGGACTCCAAGAGATTGCATAAACGGTTGACAATCCAATTTGGAGATTCCTGGATCAGTACTAGCATTTAAATTGCTGCATTGTACTAAGTGTTTGATATAAATAGGCTCCTAGTTCCATCTGGTGTTTGGTTCTCGGAGAGGGAGACCCTGTTAATTCAGGTGTCTGCCATCTAGATAAAAACCTTGGAAAGCAGATATTGTCTTCAGCCTTCAGGGAAAAAATGAGACATTCCACAATAACAGAAATAAGAGAGGACTCAATAATTACCAGATTTTGAAATAGTTCAGATATTACACACAAAGATCAATGCAATGGAAAGTAAAAGACAGTTTAAATAAGATGCAAGTGACTTTAGCATATGTGGCTAGTACAGCAGAAAACAAAATTTAAAGAGCAATAAAAGGTGAATGAATCCCAGGAATGCCCAAGACATGGTTAATAGGTGCTTCAGTTGTGAGTTGAAGTATCATATGATGAACTGACCAACAAAGAGAGGCAGGGTCAACAAAATAATACACGATGCAGACAATTCTGAGGAAGAGGATGAAGATAATGATGAAACTGAGTAAATTATACTGGTCACAAGGAATTTTAGTCTTGTGATAAATGTATTAGTCATGTAGTGATTTAACTGAGCAGCGCTGCACAGTACGTGGACTTCAAAATGTGTAGAACAGAATGGTTAAAATATTACAGTGATTCACTAAGTAATGAGGATAGACACAAGGTTAAGGAATATAAAACTACTTACTTCCTTTTGGTTTGGTGATGACAACACATTGGGTCATTAAATAGAGTTGTAATTTCAAGTAAAATAGCTGAAGCAAGCCATTTTGCAAGTACTGATGCAGCCTCTAGTGAGAAACCTATGCTGTTGAGTAAACATTCTATAAAAAAGGCAGAAATCAAACTTGACATGGAACATGATAAGGTAATTACTTCTGGAAAGTCAGCGGATCCCCAGCTTACCCAGTCAGGACGTTATTGTAATCCCTTAACAAAAACTGATGTTTCTCATCAGAGAGTTAGACAAGTATTAATGGCATCAGATGATAAGGATCAGAGAGAAATAAAAAGCAAACTGTCTTAGTTATAAAGGTAATTTTTTTACCTTATGTGTCAAAATTTTTAAATCCTGCTAAAATATGTAAACGTGGTTAATGAAGAGTATACAAGGCTAATAGAAGCGATTAGTGAGAAGTATGAAATTGCTAAAATGTATCAAAACATGCCACTGCATTCTATTGTATGCCTTCCATTGACAGAACACTTATATGAGCTGGTTATCATGGATTTAGAGGTATGGAACAAAGACAGAAATATTTTTGTTCTATATTTTGGAGACCTGGCAACCTAATTAAGTCTTTCTCCAATAACATTGAGTAAGGACAAAACCATTATTATTGGTAAAATCATGATGAAATGGATCGGGACTGGACTTGGGACACCAGCAAAATTTCCGACTTATAATGAAGGAGAATTTGCTCATGATGAGGTCAGGAATATGTGTGAAAACATCCACACCGTAGTCATGAATACGACAGCAGTAAGTTTCTTCAACAATGGATTCTGTGATAGGAATCATGCAGTGATCAATGAAATACTTCATAAAACTTTACCTGATAAACCAGACTGCAAGTTGACAACTACCAGTTCATGCAAAGAATTCACTCCAGATGATTGGATGAAGCAGCCCCTATCAATGACTCTATAAGCAAAAAGACCAAATTGCCTTCTGTGCTGAGCAATAGTCCTCCTGCTCTGGAAGATCCAACAATTAGTTTGATTTTTTTCTGCAGATTTGAATGCTTTACATGTGGGTAAACAGACTTTCATCCAGGCTGATGTCTCTGAGAAAATTCGGAGAGCTTTGAGGAATCGTATGGAATTATCTGGGGCAGAATTTAATTCATAGCATTTGGCGCATTACAAAAGAGAGGGCATAGGGAATAGAAAGGCCTGGTTAGTTAATAGCTTGTGATGATAAAAGAATACATATCAAACTCTTAAGTTCATCCCTCGCGATTAATCAGAATTAATTACAAAATCTCAGACTCTGAGCAGCTGCTAGAAATAATCAAGGCACCTTGTATGTCACGTGCTCAAGTGTTTTGTGAGAAGATTCTGAGGAACAGAATATGGCTGGATAGTGGTACTGGAGTGATCACAACAGAGCTATCACATCCACAGGCCAATTGCCCAGAGTGGGTACTTGGGTGACAAACTTCAGAGAGTCTAGTGAATAGAGGGATGTGATAATTGTGGGACATGCAGGAAATGCCACTGGAAAGTTTAAATATTGGTTGACTGTTTAGGATGATGGCCAAGAAATGAGGTCCGTAGATTGGCAAAATGGGGTGAAAGACTAAAGAGTAAGAAAGTGCAGTGCAAGTACTGATAGTGGATCCAGGAGTAACTTTTGGGTCAGAAGATGATCACATACTGCAGAAGCATCCTCCGATATTGCAAGAAGGTGATCTCTCAGTGCAAGTCCTGACAGACATTAAGTGAAAATAGAGGCACAGCTTGAATAGATTACACAATGAAGTAAATGCCATAAAACAGTCTTAACAGAACTAGAAGCAGATATCCTCATGATCGCAAAGTTTTGGTGGCTGTCAATAAACTTGAGGATAAACTAAACAAGAGGCAAAACGAAGGGAAATTGAGAGTTGGAGACAGTTTGGATTTTGGATTTCTGAGTTAGCAGATAAGGGGCAATCAGCTTGTGTGGATTTATGCTGAAAAACCTTAACAGGCATGGCTTATAAGGCTAAAACGAGGATAGTTGCTAGGGTTTTTGAAGGATAATGGTTCATTCAGGTGTTAGAGTGGATACTTTCACAGCTGGAAAAGTAACCTTAAAAAATCTTTTTAGCTTTTTTGGCCACATATTCTCGGGAATGTCGATCAATTGACATAAAAGCAGCAGCATTTGTGCAAGGTGATACTTTTCAGAACTTGCCCAATGAGGTAGTACATACAGAAGGAAAATTATGGAAACTAAACAAATGCAGCTAAGGTCTGATTGATGCTTCCAGATGTGTTTTTTTCGGTGAGATCTGTTTTTCTGAAAATAGGTTGTGTTCAACTAAAAATAGATCCTGCAATGTTTTATCGGTATCATAAAGGGAAACTTTCCAGGATCTTCATGATGCATGTTGATGGTTTCTCATGGGTTGGTATTGCAGAGTTTGATAAATGTGTTATTAATAAGGTTGAGGCAGAATTTAAAATTGGGAGTCAGGCTTGTGAAACTTTTAAACATATTAGTTTAGATGTTAAGCAGAGTCAGTCTAGAGTAACTTTAAGTCAACAATCCTATTTAAAGAATGTTACTCCCATCCCAGTTAATCATACTCGGTCATCATAGAAAGAGTTATACATAAAGAGACAGAGCAATGGGAAGCTTGATTGGTCAATTGAATTGGTTGGGCACTCAGACTAGGCCAGATACTAGTTTTGATATATTGGAGTTAAATGCTATGTTGAAACAACCTAATGTAGAAAATTTTTTTAAGGGAATATTAAACCAATTTAAAATGAACTTAAATCTTGAAAAATGCATTCTTAAGCTTCCATCCTTAGGTTACCCAAAGATCATGAAATTGCTAATTTTTAGTGATTCTTCACATCCTAATATTCCTTCCAGTTATTTTAGTACAATCAGTTCATTGTATTTCTTATGGGTGAAAATGGAAAATGTTGCCCTTTAGCTTGGGAAGCTAAGAAAATAGAAAGGGCTGTGAAAAATACTTCAGTTGCTGAAACACTGGTTCTTTTAGAGGCAGTGGATATGGGATTCTATTTGTCAAATGTTTAAGGTGAGATTCTGTACAATGGGTGCACTGAAGAGAGCACACCCATTGAATGTTATGTAGATACTCATTCGTTGTGGAATAATGTACACCCCATGAAGAGAGTGAGTGAGGAAAGGTTACAAATTGACCTTGCTGGCTTGAAACAAATGAAGGAGAGAAATGAAGGGCTGGATTATCCTGTTCCAGATTGGACCGGAACAGAGGGGGACAGGACAAAGATGGCCACAATGTTGCCCAGCCAGGAATCCCACCTCCGTTTCCAGCCTCGTCAATCTTCTCAATGGAGGAGGAGAGCATGAGCCTTAGAAATGGCCTGCATCTATTAAGAGGTCAATTAGATTTGTTGAGGGCTTAATAAAGCCATTTCCAGAAACTTTCAGTATATTATTGGAGGGCGTTGGTGTTCAGACCAGCTGCATGGAGACGTGCACAATTTCAGGGGCAAGCCATGGAGACGAGGAAAGTTTAAAAAGGTAAGTGTACATGCTATTTATAGTCTAAAGAAGCTAAAGTTTCAGCAGCCCATCACATGTAAGGGGAATTAAGAATCTTGACAGCTCAGAGGGTCATCACCTTCCTGGCATCACGTGGGCATCAGAGCAGTGAGCATGGGTGTTTGGACTCCACATGGGCACCAGGAAGGTTTCAGATGGAAATCAAGGCCATTAGAGTTGAAAAACGAAGCCTGCACAGGAAGGACAGAGCACCAAGCATCAGGGGACCAGAAGAGAGGGATAAGGGGCACAGAGGAGAAGGGAACAGTTCCATGAGCACAGGATCTACAGGCTGAGACAGAGACCTGTATGTGATTGAGAACCAGTGCTGAAGGATACTGTGACTCTTCAGGCAATCAATAAGGACCTCTGCAACATCCCAAAGGTGGCAGCGCAATAGTACATCAACTGGGTGACAGATATCCTCTTTACCAATGCTGGACAACACATTAGATTCATGCCTGATGGGGCGTCACAGGCTCAGAGGGTATTGTGTCCATGCCTGGACGGGTCAGGTGGTGCCCTGCAATACTCTTCTGCAAGGAGCTAAGCTGTTGTGGTGATCTCCCGCACTCCCATAACATTTGCCTTCCAGGGAGTTGTGGACCTTGAGGACAGTAAGGCCCTGGAAGGTGTTAGCCCATCAGGTGAGGAGCAGGAGCAGGTTAAAGGGAGAGGAGGAATTGGAGGCAGAGGGAGATGACGCTGAACAGCCTGGTGCCCCTGCTGCAGGCCTTCTCCTGCCACTCTCTGGGAAGAAAACCTCCCACCTCCCCCTCATTGGTGCCAGATCTCCAGCTCCATTATGACATGTCGGTTTTCCTGTGCTGCAGTGGCAGACATTGGCACACATTGTCTCTTTCAGGACAACCAGCAGCCTCACTGACAGCTGCCTTAGATGTTTTAAACCCGCTTCAATTCCTGCTCCCACTATCCTTACTCGGACAGGAAACCCATGTTCATGTCAAACAGGAACTTGGCCCCATGACAATCTGAACTTCAGTCAGATTCCAAGTGGAAACCTGTTTCTGACACAAAAACAGACCCGGCTCCTGTTTCCCATCTTGTATGGGAAAATCCAGCTTCAAATCTCTAAAATTAAATCACAGGATCACAGATTTGTTACAAATTAGAAGGAGGCCATTTGGCCCATTATGTCTGCTGCCACTCTCCGAATGAGTCTAGCGCCGTTCCCCCGACTTTTCCCCTAACCCTGCACATTCCCCCTTTTTGGATAATGATCCAATTCCCTTTTGAATGCCTTGCTTGAACCTGCCTCCACCACATTCTCAGACAGTGCATTCCAGATGTTAATCACTCGCTGCATGAAAAAGTTTCTCCTCATGTTCACCACTGCTTCTTTTGCCAATTTCCTTAAATCTGTGCCCTCTCACCCTTGATCCTTCCACCGATGGGAGCAATTTCTCCCTATCTACTCTACCCAGATGCCTGATGATTTTGAATACATCTATCAAATTTCCTCGCATCCTTCTCTTCTCCAAGGAAAACAGTCCCAATTCTCCAATCTATCTGTGTAACTGAAGTTCTTCATCCCTGGAACCGCTCTTGTGAATCTTTTCTGCACCCTCCATAATGCCTTCACACCTTTCCTAAAGTGTGGTGCCCAGAACTGGATACAATACTCCAGCTGAGGCCGAACCAGTGTTTTATGCAAGTTTAGTATAACCTGCTTGTTCTTTTAATCGTTCCCCAGCCTAGGATACTGTATTGCTTTATTCACTGCTCTCTCAACTTGCCCTGCCACATTCAATGACTTATGCACATATACACCCAGATTCTTCTGCTCTTGAACCCCCTTTAGAATTATCATTTTATTTTGTCAATCTGTGTTCTCCCTATCAAAATGAATCATTTCACACTTCGCTGCATTGAATTTCCTCTGCCACATATTCACTCATTCTACCAACCTTTCCACATCTTTTTGAGGACCTATGCTATCTTCCTCACAGTTCACAATGCTTCCAAGCTTCATATCATCCACAAATTTTGAAATTGTGCCCTGTACACCAAGATCTAGGTCATTGAGGTATATCAGGAAGAGCAAGGGTCCCAACACCGACCCATGGGGAACACCACTATAAATGTTCACCTAGTCCAAAACACATCCATTAACCACTACTCTCCGTTCCCTATCACTCGGCCAATTTTGTATCTATGTTGCTATTCTTCCCTTTTATCGTGAGCTATAATTTTGCTCGTAAGTCTGTTGTATGGCACTGCATCAAATGCCTTTTAGAAGCTCATATACACCACATTAACAGCATTGCCCTTATCAACCCTCCATATTACCTCTTTAAAAAACTCCAGCAGTATAGTTAAACATGATTTGCCCTTAACAAATGCATGCTGCCTTTCCCTAATTAACCCATATTTGACCAAGTGACCATTAATTTTGTCCCGAATTATTATTTCTAGAAGCTTCCCATGACCCAAGTTAGGCGGACTGGCCTGTGGCTGCTGGGCTTACCATTACACTTTAGTTGAACAAGAGTGTAACGTTTACAATTCTCCAGCCCTCTAGCACCAACTGTGAGTCCAAGGAAGATTGGAAAATTATGGCCAGTACCTCAGCAATTTCCACTTTCATTTGGATGCATCTCATCTGGTCCTGGTGCCTTACAACTTTATGCACAAACATTCTATCCAATATCTCCTACTTATCAATTTTAAACCCTTTAAGAATCTGAACTACCTCCTTTTTCACCATGACTTAGACAGTATCTCCTTCCTTGTAAAGGCAGATGCAAAGTATTCATTTAATACCCCAGCCATGCCAGCTCCCTCCATGTATAAATCCCCTTTCTGGTCCCTAATTGGCCTCACTCCTTTTACCATCTTTTTCCTATTGAAGAATTTGTGATTGCATTTGATGTTAGCTGCTAGTCTCTTTTATAGTCTCTCTTTGCTTCTCTTATTTGCTTTTTGACTTCCCTTATGAACCTTCTATATTCAGCCTGGTTCTCAGTTCTATGATGAGTGGATACAAGTTGTTAACTGTCTGATTAATTTACAAAAAGAAATGCACGTACGAAGAAATTGTTAGGTGTCCTAGGGAGGATTGATTCACAATGTAATGCTTTGTACATAATATGGAGGCTTTTGATTCAATGTTTTGAAACTTTAAATGCACTTGCTATCTCTAATTTTTATTTAAAGAGATGGAAAATAACCTGTTAATTCAATATTAATAGTGTTTAATTGTATCAAGGCAGTGGACATTAACTGGCCATTTACATGAGACCCTGTAAATAGACACAGACTAAAACAGTGTTTTTTAGATTGGGGGATTATGCTTGCAATGTGTACCTCTGCAAATAAATATAAAAGTATGTAAAGATCGGCTCCAGTCCTGTCTTTCACAAACTGGTTTTCTGGAATAAAACAATATTAACTAAATGATAGCATATCAAAGTGGGTACAGGAACATCAAGACTTGGGATGTAGGTACAGAAATTCTTATAAGGTGGCAGGACAAGTTGAGAAAACTGTGGGAAAAAACATATGGGATCCTTGACTTTATAAACAGAGGCATAAAGTACAGAAGCAAGGAAGATATGCTAAACTTTTATGGGTAATGGCTAGTCTCCAGCTGAATTACTGTGTCCTATTTTGGGCACACCAATTAAAAAATGATGTTAAGGCCTTTGAGAGGATGTAGAGGAGACTTACATTAATGGTATCAGGGATGCGGGTTTCAATTATGTGAAGATACTAGAGTGTCTGTGTTATTCTCCTTAGAACAAAGAAGGTCATGGGGAGATTTGTAGAGGTGTTCAAAATCATGACGAGGTTTGTTAGAATAGATTATGAGAAGCTGTTTCCAATGACAGAAGAGTTGATAACCAGGGAACAAGAGATTTAAGATAACTGGCAAAAGATCCAGCGGTGTTGGGCTGGGGTGGGGGGGGGGGCTGGGGTAGGTGGGGGTAGGGAAGGGTAGGAGGTGGGGTTGGTAGTCATGGGGTAGGGGGGTCAGGGGGAATGAAGAGAATCTTTTTTATGGAATGAGTTCTTATGATCTGGAATGCACAAGCTGAAAGAAGCTGATGGAAGTAGATTTAATAATAAGTTTTGGAAGGGAATTGAACAAATGCTTGAATGGGAAAAGACATGTAGGGCTGTGTGAATGGTTAGGGGAGATGGACTATAGCTCTTTCAAAGAAGCAACATTGGCACAATGGGCTGATGACCTCTTCCTGTGCTGTATTGTTTTATGATTCTGTGGGTAGTTTTCTACATCTATATTGTTCTTCCTAATAGTGCACCACCACAAATTGTCTAACAATTTGTGCCAATTATCAACTCATGGGGTATTGTTTCAGCGCCACAAGTTGCTGGATGATTTATACTCTAATAACAGGTTGCGCGTTAAACTAAGCATTATTTTGCCAGCAAATGCAATCCTGTTATTAATGTTGTACTTTTGCACTGTGCTGAATAAAAGTTAAATAAGATTTTCAGGAGAAATTGGTATATACTTCTATATTATAGAACTGAATAAAATTCATGGTTCAAACATTAAGTTACTGAGCATTTTCCAAATATACTTCAGCTATTGACAAAGCAAGAAAAGGTTAATTCACATCCAAAAACATCTACCTTAATGCCTGCTTACTGATTTGGTCCTGGTGATTATGTTATAATTAAATCAGCCTTATCAGTACAGCTACTTCTAATTGATGTTACTTGGCCTGATGAGATATCTTTATCACCAATTGACTTATACTGGACGCTTGATTGCACTCAGATTTAGGAGAGTTAATTCACATTGTCTTACGCTTGATCAGGTCGGCTTGATCTATGTTGAAAACTGGTTGAGTTACATTTCCTCCAAAAGAAACCTTAGAACCAATACAATTTACAGGAGGAGATCATTCGACCCAATAAATTGTCTAATTCTTTGCTACAGCAATTCAGGACTAATCCCACCACCCTGCTTTCTCCCAGTTGCCTCATTTATTCCTTTGGTTCAAATATTTATCCAATGTTTCCTTGAATCAGAGAATTCCTTCAATCATTAGCTGAAGCAAAACATTCTCAGGTCAACAACCCTGTATTTAAAGATATTTTTACATCTCCCCTCACTTATCTTTATGATGATTTTAAATTGATGACCCCTTTGTCACTAACTAAACAAAGGAAATTGTCTTTCCTTATTCACTGTATCAAAATCCTTCATAATTTTAAAAAGACTCTTTAAGTCTCCTTTGGCCCTCTCTGCTTCAATGGAAACAACCTTTTCAGTTCTGTTCTCTCAGAATAATAGTTTCCCATTCCTGGCATTATCTTCGTGAATCTACACTGTATGCTCTCTATGTCTTTAGAGTCCTTTCTGTAATGAGTCGAATAAAACTGCACACAGTACTCTAACATTGCCTTGCACAAAATTGTTTCTTTTATTCTTGAACTCTGTCAGTAGAAATTTTCATCTGGAATGTGGAAATGATGTTTATCTTCCTTTTTTCTCAAACCGTGATTTCCTCCTGCGTGGTTGACAGGGCCCTTGACTTTTTTGTCCCATTTGCCAGAGTTCTGTTGTCACCTAATGCCCTTGCCTTTCCTCTTAACAGTCTCCACATTTAAAATATCATCTTCTGCCATTTGCTCCATTTCCAGAGCCTCCACCAAATCCTCTCTGCTCCACTTCCAGTATTCCGAATGGATTGCTTCCTCCACGGTCAGCTCCTCAGTCATTTCCACCAATCCCTCCACTTCCCATGGTATCATCCCATATAAACGGAGGATATGAACACCTACCCTTTTATCTCCTCCATTCTCACCATCTGATGCCTGAAACACTCCTTCCAGGTGAGATAGCCATTTAATTCTTCAAACTGATTACACTGCGTTCACTGCTCACAATGTGCTCTTCTCCAAATTAGGGAGATCAAATGCGGATGTGGTGGTTGCTTTGAGTCCAATACCTCTGTTCCATCTGCAAACGTGACCTCAAGGCTCCAGTTGCCTGTCATTTTAATTCTCCTCTGCACTCCCACTCTGACCTGAGCAGCAGCCCTGAAGGTATAAAGTAGTAGGGAGAGGAAGAATGAATCTGACCAGTGGCCGTAAATACTTATAGCAAAAAAAGCAAAGAGTGACATTACAGTTAGGTGATTGGTTGGTGAGTAATGCAATTTTTTGGCTCACTAAGCTAGGGAATTGTATTAAATTATTATTCTGAAGACGAGCAAGGGAGTTATTCCCAGTGTCCTGCCTGATAGTTATCCCTCAATTATCAGCACAAATAAGGTCAAAGCATGGGATAATGGTAAAAAAATTAAAATTATGGGATCTTTACATGAAGCATTTGTAACAAGATTGATGAACTAGTGACATAAATACATGGTGTGAGATTGGTAACTAAATATTCCTGGATACTTGACATTTTGAAAATATAAGCAGAATGGAAAAGGAGAGGGGTAGCTATGATAATGAAGGATAACATAAGGACAGGTGTGAGAAAGACTCTTGGTTTTGAAGTACAGGAAGTAGAATCAATATGACTGCAGATGAAGAACAACAAAGGGCAGAAAACACTGATGGCAGTAATTTATAAGCCCCTAACAGTATCTGTACCATTGAATTGCATTTAACAAGAAATAATAGGAGCTTGAAACAAGATAATGTAATGATCATGGCAGTCTTTAATCTTCATATGACTAGACAAATCAAATCGGCAAAGATGATCTGGAGCATGAGTTCATGAAATGTATTTATGTAGGGTTACATAGGATTTATGGCACAGAAACAGAGCCAACCAGTCCATGCCAATGTTTATAATTCACTTCAACCTCTTCCCATCTTTTCTCATCCAAATCTACCATCGTAAACATCGGCTTCCTTCTCCTTTATATGCTTGCCTAGCTTCTCAGGAACAGGTGTGGGACATGATTAATACATGAGAGAAATCCAAAATCAGCAAGCCCATTTGAGCTCAGTGCTGAATTAAAATAGACCATATTTTTGCTGCACCAAGGATCTTTTCCCACAGTGTTGGAGTTACACATCTTTAGATAGGTCATAAATGTTCATGAAGAGGGAATAACATCTGTAGATCTATCAAGCTGTGAAGTAATTTAAATTGCCAGCCCTTTAAAAATTGGAAAAAAAACTACCTGCCTCCATTTGAGAGTTTTAAAAAAAGTTCTAGTAGTTTCAATTGTTGTTTGCTGACATAACCTTAAGTGCTATCATCATAGCATTATTAATGCTTGACTGTTTTCCACAACCTATCATATCTCAGTAGGGGTCTGTCAGTTCACAGTTTGATTTACAGCTAGCCTAGATTATTAAAGGATTAGCTGTCTTTGTTGTGGGGTAATGAATACAAATGTTTGTTTTATAAGGGATTGAGTACTTGAGGCAATGTAAATGCATTGAATGGGCTTTCATGAGTAAGAGAGTTTCTTTTCAATAATGAATTATGTAATAAATATTTAGAACTTTAATTTTATTTGTCTTAGCATGGCTCTTGAGTTCTTTCCATGGTGGATACTGGGTGGGTTGGCATGGAGGGTGTAAGGGCAAATGGTGGTGGGTGGGGAGCATGATGTGGCACTAAATTTGCTTAGGGACTATGAGTGACCATAGGGATGGCTGGGGGGAATAGGTTGCCATGAGTTGGCACTAAGTTGGCATATGGGCTAGAAGGGCCACAGCAATGGGTAGGGGGTCATAATTTAGCATTAAATTGTCATAGGGGCTATAAAGGGGTAATGGGGATGTGTGGGGCATGAGTTGATATGAGTTGTTAGCATAGGGGTTATTTGGGATGGTCATTGTAAGAGCTTCTAGAAATATCTTAAAAAGAAGAGTAGTAAAAGTACAAATTGTATACATAGAGGCTAAGATGGGAGAAATTATAGTGAGAATTAAAGAAATGGCAAAGATACTAACCAAATATTTTATTTCTGTCTTCACAGTAGCCAAAAACACATTCCAAAGACAATGGAGATTCAAGGGGATAATGAGAGTGAGGAACTTATTGTAATTAATAACAGTTAATTGGACTAAAATCTGACAAATCCTCTGGACCTGATGATGGCTTACATCCAAGCATTCCAAAACAGGTGACTATAGAGATAATGGATTCAGATTGATCTTCCAAAATTCCTTAGATTCTAGAACAGTCCCAGAGATTGAAGGTAGATAATATAATATTGCTATTCAGGAAAGGAAGGAAAGAGAAGCAATCAACTACAGACCATTTAGCTTGATATCAGCCTTAAGGAAAATGAATGTATTATTAAGGATATGTTAACACGGCATTTGGAAATCATAATATTAAGAACCTAACAAGTAGGAACAGGAGTAGACCATTTGACCCCTCGAGCCTGCTCCACAATTCAATAAGACCATGGCTGATCTTCTTGAGTTACAATTTCCGCATTCCCATCTAACCCCAATAACCTTTGATTCCTTTGCCTAACTAGAATCTATCTAACAAGAATCACCCCACCAGGCTCTGCATTCATAGGATCATCCTCTGCCATTTCCACTAACTCCAGCATGATGCCACTACCAAACACATCTTCCTTTCACCCCCCCGGTGGCTTTCCGCAGGGACTGTTCCCTCCGGGACACCCTGGTCCACTCCCCCATCATTCCCTATACGTCAACCGCCCCCACGGCACCTTCCAATGCAATTGCAGCAGGTGCAACACCTGCCCCTTTACTCCTCCCCCCTCACTGTCCAAGGGCCCAAACATTCCTTTCAAGTGAAGCAGCACTTCACTTGCACTTCCGTCAATTTAGTCTACTGCATTCGCTACTCCCAATGTGGTCTCCTCTGCATTGGAAAGACCAAACGCAGACTGGGTGACCACTTTGCGGAACACCTTCGGTCTGTCCGCAAGCATGACCCAAACCTCCCTGTTGCTTGCCATTTCCACACACCACCCTGCTCTAATGCCCACACGTCCGTCCTTGGCCTGCTGCAATGTTCCAGTGAAGCTCAACGCAAACTGGAGGAACAGCACCTCATCTTCCGATTAGGCGCTTTGCAGCCTTCTGGACTTAATATTGAGTTCAACAATTTCAGATCATGAGCTCTCTCCTCCATCCCCACTCCCTTTCCGATTCTCCTTTGTCCAATAATTTATAATTTTTTTACACTATATTTTTGTCTTTTCCCTCCTATTTTAAAATTTATTTTGATCTATTGTTTCATCCCTACTTTTTAGCCCATTTCGATCCCTTCTCCCCACCCCACCCGCACTCGGGCCATCTGCTACTAGCTTGCTTCCCTTAATGTCCCTATTAGCACATCCTTTAGATAATATCGTCACCATCAAAACCTCTTTGTCCTTTTGTCTATGACATCTTTGGCAGTCTCTTCTTGGCCTCCATCTTTCACTGGCCCCCTATCGAGCTCTCCTGTCCCACCCACTTCTACCAGCTTATATTTAATCTCATTTCTATATGTTTTAGTTCTGATGAAGAGTCATACGGACTTGAAACATCAACTGTATCCCTCTCCGCAGATGCTGTCAGACCTGCTGAGTTTTTCCAGGTATTTTTGTTTGTGTTCTAGATTTTCAGCATCCACAGTATTTTGCTTTTATATAAGAATCTATCTACCCCTTCCTTAAAAATATTCAATGACCCTGCCTCCACCACCTTCTCAGCCAGAGAATTCCAAAGTCGTACAACCCTCTGAGAGGAAAAAATTCTCCTCATTTCTATCCTGAGGGAGCGACCCCTAATTTTAAATCAGTGCCCCCTAATTCTGAACTCATCCACAAGAGGAAACATCCTTTCAATGTCCACCTTGTCCACGCCGTTCAGGATCTTGTATACTTCAATCAAATCACCCCTCACTCTTCCAAAATCCAGCGGAAATAAGTCCAGTCTGTCCAACCTTTCCTCATAAGACAACCTACTCATTCCAGGTATCAAAAATCTTCTTTCAACTGCCTCCAGTGCATTTACATCCTTCCTTAAATAAGGAGACCAAAACTGCACACAGTATTCGACGTGTGGGCTCACCAATGCCCTGTATAACTGAAGCATAACATTCTTACTTTTATGTTCAATTCCTCTTATAATAAAGGATCACATTCCATTAGCCTTCTTAATTACTTGCTGTATCTGCATACTAACTTTTAGTGATTCATGTACTAGGACACCTAGATCCGTCTGCACCCCAGAATTATGTAGCTGTTCTCCATTTAAGCAAAACTCTGCTTTTTTGTTCTTCCTGCCAAAGTGAACAACTTCACATTTTCCTACCTTAATTTCCATTTGCCAGATCTTTGCCCACTTACTCAACCTATCTATGTCCATCTGCAACCTCCTCATGGCCTCTTCAACTTCAGTAGTGATTTCAATTTCACCAAGTTCCTTTCTCCCGTCCACCTCCTGATTTGCAGCTATTACTAGAACTTTTTTACATCCTCTATAGTGAACACAGAGGCAAAATATTTGTTCATGTCTTCCGCCATTTCCTAATCATCTACTATTAACTCCCCATTGTCACTCGAGAGGACAAACACCCACTTTACTTATTCTTATCCTTTTTAAATACCTGTAGAAACTCTTGCTATCGTTTTTACATTTCGAGCTAACTTCCTCTCATACTCTAATTTCCTTCTCCTGATTAACATTTTAGTCATTCTCTGCTATTCTTTATATTCTGTCCAATAACCTGTCCTGCGGAGTTGTATGCTTTTTCCTTGGGGGAGAATTTTCTCCCCGTCGGCGGGTTTGGGCGGAAACGGGCACGCAGGCGCACAGCCGATCGCCAGCCACGATCGGCTGTGTGCCGCCATTTTACATGGACAGGCCAATTAAGGCTGAGCTCTCCCTGTGCGGGCAGGGGGAATAGGCTGAGTCGGGGCCTACGCTCTTTTGAGCATGCGGGCGAAAGAATACAGAAATCTCCCTGAGGCACAGAGCTGTGATGCCTGTTTGATGTTTAAAAATTTCAATAAAGAAAGAAAAAAAATGTTTAAGACATGCCACCTCATGTGACAGTGTCACATGAGCTGGGGTTGGTCAATGAATTATATTAAAAATTTTTATTAAACTTTAACAACCTTCATGAAACCTCATCCCACCAGTGGACGAGGTTTCATGATAAATACGAAGGCTGCCTGGGCACTTCGCCTGCCGCCAACCTGAAGGTTGGACAGGCAGTTCCGCTAAGTATTTCAATTGATATTTAAATGGCCTTAATAGGCCTTTGACAGTTCAGCGGGCGTGCAACCAACTCTGGTGCGTGCCCGTCAAACTGAAAGTCAGAATGATGTGCGCCCGCCCCCACTCGCCGACCTGAAGATTCTGGCCTTAAGATGATGCTTTCCTTAACATCTTTAGTTAACCACAGATGGTGGCCCTCCCCTTAGAATTTTTCTTTATGGTAGGAATGTACTTGTTCTGAATACTCTGAAATATCCCCTTAAATATCTGCCACTGTTTCTCTATAGATCTATCCTCTAGCCTAGTTTCCCAGTTCACTTCAGTTAGCTTAGCTTTCATCCCCACATAGTTGCTCTTATTTAAGTTTAAGATACTAAGTTGAAGATACTTAGGCCCACTCTTTTCCCTTTCAATCACATTGTGGTCACTGCTACATAGGGGTGCCTTTATTCTGAGGACATTAATTAATCCTGTCATGTTACACAATACCAAGTCTAATATAACCAGCTCTCTGGTTGGTTCCAGAACATGCTGCTCTAAAAAAACTATCTCAAAAGCCTTCTAAGAACTCCTCATCCAGGCTATGCATTGATTAAAATCACCCATGATTATTGCCATCCCTTTATCACAAGCACACAATGTTTTCTCTTGAATATTTTGTCCTACACTGTGGCTACTGTTAGCAGGGTTGTAGACCACTCCCACAAATGACTTTTTCCCCCTACTATTCCTCATCTCCACTCAAACCAATTCTATATCCTGGTCTCCTGAACCAAGGTCATGTCTAACTATTACACCAATGCCCTCTTTGATTAAGAGTGATACCACTCCAACTTTACCTAGCTTCTATTCTCCTTGAATGTCATGTACCCTTAAATATGAAGGACTCAATCTTTGTCATCCTGTGGCCACATTTCCGTAATTTCTATCAGATCATTTGTATTTATTTTGAAGTGAGCCATCAATTCATTTACTTGGTTGTGAATGCTACGTGCATTCATAACAATATGATAGATAGAGAGCCTTCAGTTTTTTCTTTTTGTTACTTTTGTAACATCTAGTCTTGACTGTTGATGTACTCTTAGGTTTTTCTCTCTTTCCCTTCCTGCCACTCTCTGACCCTCATTTCTCATTATTATTTTGCCCTCCTGTCTTGACTCTGCACCTTGAATTGCTACCTCTACCCAAGCTTAGTCCCTCACCACTCTTGTTTTGTTTAAAACTCCCTCTACTTTCCTAGTTATGCGATTTGCGAGGACACTCATCCCAGCACGGTTGAGGTGTAGACCGTCCCAATGGTACAGCTCCCGCTTTTCCCAATACTGATGCCAATGCCTCACAAACCGGAACCCACTTCTCCCACACCAGTCTTTGAGCCATGCATTTGTGCCTCTAATCTTATTTGTCCTATGCCAATTTGCATTTGGCTCAGATAATAATCCAGAGATTATTAACTTTGAGGTTCTGCTTCTTAATTTGGTACCTAGTTCCTCATACTGACTATGCAGAAACTCTTTCCTAGTTCTACCTATGTCATTGGTACCTATATGGCCCATGACAACTGGATCCTACCCCCTCCCACTGCAAGTTCCTTTCCAGCCCTGAGTAGATGTCCTGAACCCTGGCACCGGGCAGGCAACATAGCCATTTGAACTCTCGCTCTTTGCTGCAGAGAACAGTGTCAATCCCCCTCACTTTCCTGTCTCCTACTACCAATTCATTCCTTATTGCTTTCCCCGCTTGAATGGCTTCCTGTACCACAGTGCCATGGACAACCAGTTCATTCACCTTGCAGACTTCGCTTTCATCCACATAGATTGTAAGCACCTTAAACCTGTTTACAATTCCTAAGTCTGAGGCTCCTCCATGACTGTCTGCCCGGTCCCATTAACTGCCTCACTGACAGTCACATCCTCCTGCCCCTCATTGCTGACCAAAACAGATGACCCTGTCTTCTGGAACAAAGTATCCAGGTATTTCTCCCCCTCCCTTATGTTGTGCAGTGTCTGCATTTTGGCTTCCAGATCAATAATCTTGATCCAGAATTCCTCAAGCTGCTTACACTTGCTGCATACAAGTTTGTCATGGATCGTCTTTTCGTTCAAAAGCTCCTCCATCCCAAAGCTGCAACATAACACCTGTCACGCCATTCTAACTTATGTTATTTAATTTACTTTAATTACTTCCTTCCTATGTATGCTACAATTTACTGTGTTTATTGAATGCTAGTACCACTGACAACTAAGGTTATATGCTTCTTAACTACAAGGTATGTCTTCATGCTCTTTTATCCTGTCTCCGCTGCTCTCTTTGCACTCTTTTCTTAAGCATAGCCAAAATAGTTTGATGAAAGGAAATCATGTTTGACAAGTATGTTAGAATTTTTTGAGGATGTAACTGGTAGGGTTGATAAGGAGGAAGCAGAGGTGTAGCATATTTGGATTTCCAAACAACATTTGATAAGGTTTATATGAAAGGTAAGTGTTGGGGTAATATATTAGCATGGGTAGGGAAATTATTAGCTGACAGAAAGCAAGAGTAGTGATAGACAGGGCAGTTTCAATCTGGTAGGCTGTAACTAGGTGGGAAGTAGGCTGTAACTGGGGCACAGGAGCTGGACAGGACAGGTTAAGTGAATGCACAATAAGGTGGCAGATGCAGTATGATGTGGAGACTCTAAAACAAAACCAAAATACTGCAGAGGTGAGAGATCTGAAATAAAAACAGAAAATGCTGGAAATACTGAGCAGGTGGTGCAACATTTGTTGAGAGAAACTGAGTTAACATTTCAGGTCGATGATGCTGCCTGGTCTGCTGAGCGTTTCGGGCATTTTTTGTTTTTATAATGTGGAGAAATGTGAGCTTATTCACATAGGAAGAATAGAAAATCAGAGTAAGTAGCGCATGAGGCCAGCTCGATGTAGAACCTGTACTCCAGATTGAGTACTTAAATCAGGAATTTGGTGAGAGGGAATTCTAAGTGCATTTTATATTTAACTTAACTTCAATCTTAACTTACAGTTTCTTTCACTGTGTTAGTTAATGATAAACAATTTGCCTGCTGGTGGCAACTGCACAGTTAATTGAACAACTACTTGGAACTGGTTACCTAGTCAGCAGGGGCTGACTCAGGGCTTTGGGACTCTTGCTATAGGAAATACAGAAATACAGAATACAGGGAATGTATAAATACAAGAAGTTTTTGCTAATATGTGGTTTAAGTACAGCTTCTACAGAGTATTTAACTCAGGGAATTTGAGTGAGGGAAGAGATGATGTCCTTGTCTTTTACAAGGTTAGAGCAGTCTGGGAGAGGGAGCAAGAGATAGCGAAATCAGAGAGCTGAGACCTAGAAGCATTAATTAGGTGAGCAGGTAGGAGATTGGTTTGTGAGTTTTATAGATTTTTTCTCTGAACTAGGGCATAGTTTAAACTAGGACCTGGGAGTTATGAGTACCTTGTTAAATTTCTAGCTTAACTAGTTAAACGACTTAATATAACTAATCAATGCTGATTGATATTTCAAAACTTGAAAACTCAATTAGTTAAACAAAATACAATAGATTGGGCAGGGTAGTTGATGTGTTGCACATGTCATATGTGGGGGCTGGTGGACATCAATGAAACCCACATTAATCACAACAGCAGTAAGTGTCTGCACCTCGAGGAACTTTGGCTCAGAGTTGATGAGCTGGAGCCTGAGCTTCAGACACTGTGATGCTGGAAAGTTACCTGAACACTTTGTTCCAGGAAGCAGTCACACCCCTTAGGTTAAGTGCTTCAGATTTGGTCCTTGGTTAGGGACAGTAGGTTTTTGACTACAAGTGAGGCCGGTGTGGGAATCAAGAAGGTAACACTTGAGGAGCCTTAGAATTTGAACATGTCCAACATGTTTGCGGTACTTGCAGCCTTTGTGGACAAGAGCAGGGACTGCAGTGGAGAAAGAGAAAACTGGCCATAACATCATGGTACAGGGTGCCATTCAAATTGGGGAAGTAAGAAGGAATGGAGCAGAAGTAGTGCATCCAAAGGCATGAATCCCAAAAGCCACATTTCCAGTGCCAGCATTAAGGACCTCCCACAGAACTGGAGAGGAACTTGGAGTGAGAGTAGCGGAAGGATCCAGTTGATGTGGTACATGTTGGTAGCAAAAGTATTGCATATGGCTAAAAAAGAGGTTCTGCTGGTATGATCAGCTAGGGGCTAAATTAAAAACAGAACCACAAAGGTGATAATATCTGGATTACTGCCTGAGCCATGAACAAATTCACTGATTAAATAAGATCAGAGAGTTGAATGCATGGCTCAAATGTTGGCAGTAGAGAGATGGGTGTCAAGTCATGGGGCACTGACACCAGGACTGGGGAAAGATAGAGCTGCGTTGATTTTTAAGGAGTTCACTTGAACCTGGCTGGGATTAGTGTCATGGTGAGTCAATTAACTAGGGCTTAGGGAGGGCTTTAAACTAAGTAAGGGGAGGGAAGGTTCAGGGGAGTGGAACTTTAGAATGTTAAAGAGAAAGGGTAGGCAATAGCGTAGGATAATTATATGGGTTGTCTCCCTGTCGACACTGATAAGCTTTTTTAAAAATTCAAATCTCCAGTGAATAACTGAAAAGATTTCATGTTTTATGACTTTGACCGTAACAAGCAAACTAAAAGCACCATTGACTAAAAACAATTTCAGCAGGCGCAGAACAAAACTTTCCCCCTTTTTAACATAACTGAAAATCCCACTTTATTTAGCAAACTCTCTAGAGGGAAATTAATGTCTTTTGCTAACATCAGGGCTTTAACTGACCTTGTATCCCTAAAAAAAAGAAATTTGGCTCATTGACCAGAAAAGAATGGAGTTACTTCACCTTCAGATATAAATCTTTCATTTTTTTTCTGCTCCGATTCACACCCACTATAGATACATTAGGTGGTATCAGTTTGTCACAAACTTCATTCACTAGTACTGCACTTTTTGGAACAACACTAGGCACATCTACAAAAGCTATAGCCTTAGCTTTCAATTTCCAGCAGCCTGTTTTTGTATGCAAAGTCTTATGGCAAAAGTGACATGTTGCCCCCAACCTCTCGAATCATATCTGTCTCCCACACTGTCTTTTTTTAACAACTCTGAGGAGCATCTGTCCTTTCATTTCTGCTATTCTTCCTCGTTGTAATTAATATTCTGTTCACCATAATTTTTTTTATCTCTCCAGCTTCTCTGTGGATTTGCAACCAAAAGTTTGCTGCCACCTATGTGGGACCATTATGTGGGAGCCATAACTGATACCTCCCTTATTTTAGAAACTTTACAGCCAAGGTGGGGCCTAGTTTCTAAAGGAATGCTGTTTTTTTTTAATTCTCCCATTAGCAATACTTCTCTAAGGTTTTCAAAATCTTCATCAAGCTTCATCACCCCATCAAATACCTTTTATTATTCTCCAGCAAATTCCACAAAAGTCTGATTTTGTCTCTTCCTCAGATTTCTAAACTCTTTCCTATAAGCTTCTGGAGCTAACTCATACACATTAATCACAGCAGTCTGAACTGTTTTATAATCCGCTGGCTATTCTTCTGAAAGAATTGAATAAACTCTAACATCTTCTCTACCAAAATACTTGAATAAAATTGCCCAAAATTCTTTTGACCTTTTTAACTTGGTAGCAATTTTCTTAAATGATATAAAATATATTTCAGCCTCTCCCTCACTGAATTTAGATACTCAGCCAAAATTGCTTGCCAAATCATGACTGGTTAAATCTGATCCATTCTCAAATCTGCCCACTGTTCCCTGTTTACATCATCAAAGCCTTTCTATGTCCAACTCAATTTTTTGGCTTCCTTCTCCCTTTGCAATTCAAAGCTTTCCCTTTCCCTTACTCTTTGAAATTCTAATTCAAGTCTTTGAATGTCCCATTCTCTTTCTTTTTATCCTCCCTTAAGTTCATTTTT
The DNA here is from genome assembly GCF_017639515.1 of Carcharodon carcharias. Classification (NCBI taxonomy): domain Eukaryota; kingdom Metazoa; phylum Chordata; class Chondrichthyes; order Lamniformes; family Lamnidae; genus Carcharodon; species Carcharodon carcharias. The sequence goes on from NC_054477.1 coordinate 106,590,010, forward strand.
TTTCATTTCTCTTTTTTCTCGCATTAAAAGTTTTGCTTTCCTGAGCACAGAGGAGATCAACCATCCAGTACACGAAGAGGATGAATGCTGAAATCCATTCCTCCAGGATAAGTCAATCGCCTCATTATTCTCACCTCATGCACTCACAAACCCATCACACATCCACAGGATCTCACACCTCAAGGAACAACACCTCTAATTCTCACACACCCCCTCACTTCTCCATCAGATTCATATCCTCTGGAGCTCACATTCTCATCCCATCTATGGCTCTGCTCACCAAACAAACATTCCACACAGTGCCATGTGTCCTGCTCACACTCTCTCCATCTGTTTTCATGCAAGAGAAGCTGGCTCACAACAGCAGGGAGAGGCCTCAGACAGGCCCACTTTAGGCCCCTCACTCACTATGAAGAGTATGCCATCACAATGACTGGTAAGGATGTGGACCGTGCCTGCGGCGATGGTGAGGGTGGCAGTGAACACCCACATGAGAGCCTGAACCCCATCGTCCCTCTCTCAACACAACTATGAGTGCACTCTCTCCTGCTTTTGACTCTGCTGCCATGCACTAATTATCTCTACTTTGGTTCAAAGGGAGTTCTGCCAAGCGACTGACACCCATAGCCAGCCAGTCCCTCAGCTCCATCCGGGTCCTCACCCCCTGCCAAGAGGGTATCGCCTCCATTGAAGAACTGGAAATAAGCAGCCTGGAAGACCCATCACAGCGCTTACCCACACCCTCCACCAAAGCAGAGATACGCACATCGCTGGGACCTAGATCTACAGCAGGCTTGGGTTCACAATCTTGTGGTCACTGCATGAGTGCTGTGTCCACAGCAGGAGGAGGCAGATTCAACTGAGTTCCCCAGCACTTGGAGCACAGCTGGGGAAGTGGCATGCAGCAGGACCATGAGTGATTCTGGAGGGAGAAGTGTGTGTGTGTGTGGCAAGGCCTTTTGGAGCCACTTGCAAGCAATCTCCCACATACGCCGATCCTTCCTCCCTGATGCTGATCTCAATGTCCTGAGCATTTTCAAAGCTGCCTGCTGGGATTTGCTTTCACTTGTCCACCTGAGCTGACCTGCCTCTCCACGTACCCATGATCACACTCCCATGCAGCACCTGTGCCCATCCAACACAAGGCTCCGCTCATTTTCGATTTGAAAAACATGGTCGTAATCAAGTTCCTCATAAGCTCCCCCATCCTTTCCTCTTGTCCATTCACCCATGTTCTTTCACCATCCCTATTGACCCCCTTGGCATTGCCTTCCCATCATCCCCATCATCACTCACCAACCCCAGCTGAGGAGCACCTGGCAGGGCATTCCTGAGTTGTGGCCTTTGAGCCAAAAGGCACTCAGCGCAAGCAGCCAGATCTCACCCCCTTGGCCAGCCCCAGCATCATTGACAGTTGGCACTTAGACTCTAACACCCCTGAGGTACACAAGGCGACAGCCATACCTTAACACTTCTGCATACTGACCCATGCCAACATAGTACTCACCTTTCCCAAGTGCAGCAGGTCATTAAAATGCTTCCAGCATTGGACCCAGTTGTGCCGCACCACATCATGGCTGCTCACCACTGCTGCCACCTCCTCCCATGCCCTTTTGGTGAGGAGCAGTGGCCTCCTTCTCCCACCCATGGGGACAAGGGTGTCCCTCCTGGCAGCCACCTCCTCCAGGAGGACAGCGAGGCACTCATCAGAAAAGCAGGGGGCCGAGTGCCCACTCGACCTGCCGTCACACCTGCTGTGTCCAGCCACACTCAACTCCAGTGCGAAAGTACAGGAGACGTCTTTCCGTGGCAGCCTTCCAGGGGCCATTGCACCCGGTGGCCAATGGGCCTCCACTCCCACTCGGCCCTTCCCGGCTAGTGCAGAGCCATGTTTCATGCTAGACAGTCCTTAATTGGCCCGCCAGTGTGAACGTTTCCCAGCCACTCCAGGGCCTGCCCGCCACACCTGCCCAACAACCTCAAAATTCTGGCCTAACTGTTTCTGGGATATTCAGGGATATCTCAGAAACTCCTCTCCTCTCAAAGCCCATTTATACGGCAACAAGTATCACTTGGATCTTGTATCCAGCTAGAAATGCTGATCAGCTATTTTTGAGAACCCACTCTCTTTTATCTTGGAAGTAAATGGACAGTTCAAAGCACACAACCCGATATTCTCGGCACCTCCCTGGGGCTTTAGAGAATAGCAGTCTAACCACTGTAAATACAAATGCTTCCTACATTGTCTCCAAGAGTGAAAACCTTACAGCTTCTTCCCAGCAAACAATCAGACCTCTCTTTTATCTTTAACATTCGGGTCACCCAGGCCTTTTATCAGGTAGTCTAAAGAACAGCTCATTTTACCTGAAATTAAACATACAGGGCAAAATATTCTGTGCCCGCTGGTGTTGGGCATGTTCAGTGACATGAGCGAACAATAGGGCGAGGAGGCCGAGAATCAGTTTCACGACGTCATGAAGCCAGTTCGCAATCGTCTGCTCAGCCCATCGATGCGGGGGGGGGGGGTGTGTTCCCCACTATTGGATGTTGGGAACCTCATTGTATCAGGATATCATTATAAGACTAACCCACAGGACTCATCCCCTCCCACGCCCAGCTGGAACGTCCATCCACAGTGGCAGGGAAACACGCCAATGCAGAATGCGTTTTGACAACTGTGATGTGCAGAAATCGGAACTTGTCCCCAGGGCCTTGCTCACATTGCGGACATCCGAAGAGCAGGAGATGCTGGAGCCCGATACCAAAGGGATCCTGGAGAAACGTCCATGGCATGCTGGGTAGATTCCCATGGACATGGCTCTGCTGCGAAGCAGCTCACAGAAGTTGGAAAGTCACCACTGATGCTCACAAAGGATAATGGTCAAAGGGGTGGGAGAGGAAGGTCTAAAATCGATTTGGAGAGGAAGAGGTATCGGGGGGGTGAAGTTGGGAGGGGGCAATGAAGGTTTAAGGGAGATGTAAGAGGGGCAAAGACACACAGGGGAGAAGATGGCAATTGGGGAGGTAGGTGTAAGGGGGGGTGGAAGATGTAAGGGAAGGAGTTAGGAGGGGGGAAGGAGTGCAGAGAAGAGAAGGAGTCCGAGGGAGGAAGGAGTATGGAGAGGGAAGGCTGTCCAGGGAAATGAAGGAGTGCTGAGAGAGGAGGGAGTCCGGGGGAGGAAGGAGTAAGGGTGAAGGAAGGAGTTGGGAAGGGGGAAGGAGTAAAGGTAGAGGAAGAAGTGTAGGCATCTGAGGCATTCAGGAAGGGGAAGGAATAAGGCTGGAGGAACAACTGAAACTGGAGGAAGAGGTAAGGCTGCGGGAAGGAGTCAGAAGGGAGGAAGGACTAACAATGGTGAAAGAAGTAAAAGTGCTGAAGGAGTCAGGAAGGGGGAGGGAATAAGTTGGTGGGGGTGGGGGGGGTAGTCCGGAGGGAGTGTTGGGAGGACTAATGGGAGGAAGGTGTTCTGGGGGTAAGAATCCAAAGGGGAGGAAGGGTTCCAGGGGGGGAAAGGGTCCATAGTGGGGAAGGAGTCCAGAGTCGGGGAGCCAGAAGGGTGGGAGGCGAGGGCGCGTCTGTAGCAGTAGAAAGAATGGTGAGGGTGGTTGACAGGGACTCGAAGGCAGATGCAGAACCTGGGTGTGGAAGGAGGAGGTCAAGGAGGTGAATATGGGTGGGGGCAGTATATTTGGGAAGGCACGTTCACCTGAACATCCCTGAAGGAAAAGGGTTGTGGCTGGTGGGTCATGGAGGGGAGGTAGAAGGTGATGCCTGGGGGTATCAACAGTGATGAAGGAAAGTAAATGGGTGACTGTAGGAGGGGAAAACATGAAAAAGCGAATCCAGACCATGCTTTCCAAATTCAAAGTGAAACGATGGTCGTAGTGGGCAAGATCAGATGTTGAATGGGAGTGTGATCATTGGGTGGGCAAAGATGCAAGTCAGCTCAGATGGTCAACTGAAAGTGAACCCTGGCAGGCAGCAATCAGAATGCTCAGAAAATTGAGGTGAGTATGATACGTGAAGGATCTGCGTGCATTGGAGGATTGATTGCACAAGGCTCGAAAAGACCCTGCCGGACACACACACTTCTCCCTGCAGAATCACTCATTGGCCAGCTGTGGTGACAGTGGATGAGGTTGAGGAGCTCACAGGCAAAGGGGACTCGGATGGAGCGGACAGACTCTGAGATTTCTGAGTGGATGATCCAGGGGTGTCCAGCTGCTGCTCTTCCTCCCGTTGGTTGCTGGGGGCCCCGTTCTGACTCCTCGGAGGGAAGGGGCACCTGGAGACACGCCGAAGTGCCCCATTTCCCTCTGGTGTTGCCCCTATTGGAATGCACATATGGCTCCTGTGGTGGAATGCAGGTGTGCACACATCTCCACATTCTGCTGGACCAGGGTCTCCATGGCGTCCGCCATCCTCCCCATGGAGACCTCCATACATGCATATGTGGGCACCAATGCATCAGAGAGCAGATGGATGCACTTCTTGGACTTGCGTGCCACTTCCTTGAGGACTTCCAACAGCTCTCCGTGATGTTCCCACGCCTTCTGCTGATGCTACATGATGAGTTGGAAGGCCAAATCCAGAGGCTCGTCATCTGACTCAGACCTCACAGATGCCTCTTCCCCAGCAGTCCACCAAGTACCGGGGGCTTGCATGACCCTGCCTCCTGCTGCTGCAGTGGTTACCAGATTGTGAACCCAAGCCTGTCTAGATCTAGGTCCCACTGTGGTGTGTGTCTCTGTGCTGGTGTAGGGTCTGTGTAAGTGCTGTGACTGCTTATTTCCAACTCTTCAATGGAGGAGGTGTCCTCATGGCTGGAGGTGAGGAGCTGGATGGAGCTGAGGAACTGGTTGGCTGAGCATGTCGGTTGCTTGGCAGAGCTCCCTGTGAACCAAAGTGGAGATGGCAGCATCACTCATTGGCCAGCTGTGGTGCATGGCAGCGGAGCCAAAAGCAGGAGAGAGAGCACTCACATTTGCATTGAGAGAGGGATGATGTGTAGCAAGATCCTCACGAGAGCGTTCACTGCCGACCTCACCATCACCGCGGCCCATGTCCTCACCAGCCAGCACAATGGCACACTCCTCAAAGTGAATGAGGGGCCTAATGTGGGCCACTCTACCCCCAGCCTTGGGCCTCTTCCTGCTAATGTAAGCAGGCTTCTCCTGCATGAAAACAGCTGGAGAAAGTGTGAGCAGGACACACGGCACCGCATGGAATCTTTATATGGTAAGCTGAGCCATGGACATGCTGAGGATGCAAGCTCTGGTGGATACAAGCCCGACTGCGATGTGAGGGTGTGTGAGAGAGTTAGTGGTATTGTCCCTTGAGGTGTGAGATCCCTGTGGATGTGTGACAGGTTTGTGAGCGTGTAAGTTGAGAGTGATGAAGAGGGTGAATTACCTTGGCAGGATGGATGAGACCATTCATCCTTTTTCGGCACTGGATGGCTGTCCTCTTTTGCAGAGCATTGATGCTGACCACTCCCTCCCATGCTGGATTTCTGATACCACTGACCCTCCTGTGGCCATAGCGGGGATAGAGGACATCATGGTGAGCCCCCAAGGCATCCAAAAGGCACACGAGGGACATGTCACTAAATCTGGGGGCTGCAATCTTTTTGCTTTTCGGGGCCATCTGTCTTCTCTGCAGCATTCGTGGGCTGGAAGTGCACCAAATTAAGTATGGTGCCCAGCATGATGAAGCTGCGAGGTGATGGAATGTCGAGCAGTTGAAAGCCTGTCCACCATGGAAACAGTGTGTTTCTTGGGAATGCGTAAGTAACGTGGCGGGTTTGGGACAATATAACGTGAAAAGCCACCATTGCAGCCGGCGGTTAAAACATCCTTTTCCCTGCCCACCATCTCAAATCTGGGACCATTCTGCTCACAGACCAAACATATAACAATTGTATAAACATATTTGTAACAGGTTAATGATAACCAGAGTGTGTCAGGAACGTACGGTATGTACAAATATAAGAGTGCATCAGCAAGTCGGGTCAAAGTAGGGAAAAATTGCAAAAAGAATAAAAGATTTGTTATTGAATGCATGCAGTGTTCAAAAAAAAGATAAATGAATTTATGCCACAAATAGAAATAAATGGATATGGTCTGATAACCATTACAGAAAATGATTGCAAAGTAACCAAGATTAAGAACTGAATGTTAAAGGGTATTTGACATTTTGAAAGGGTATGAAGAAAGGAAGGAGATTGTGTAGCACTGTTACTAAAGTATGAGATCAGTACAGCAGAAGGAAATGACCTCAGCTCAGAAGATAAAGATATATAATCAGTTTCGGAAGAGTTAAGTAATAGCAAGGAAAAGAAGTCACTGGTTGAGAGTAGTTTATAGGCCCTTAACAATAGCTATGCTGTAGGATGGTATAAATCAAGAAATAATGGAGACTTGTACGAAAGGTATTGCAGTAATCATGGTGATTTTAACCTTCATATAGATAGGACAAATCAAATTGGCAAAGGTACCATTGAGGATGAGTAGATAGAGTGTATTGGGTACAGTTTCATAGAACAATATATCCTGGAACCAACCAGGAAACAGGTTATTTTAGACCCGGTAATGTACAATGAGACTGTATAAATTAATTATCTCAGAAGAAAGAATCCTCAGGCAAGAGTGATCATAACATGGTGGAATTTTATATTCATTTTGAGGATGAGAAACTTGGATCTGAATCTTAAAGGAAGGCACTTACAAGGTTGTCTAAATTAGATTGGGATGTTGGTTAAAAGGTGAGATTGTTGAAAAGTAGTAGCAGCTCATTTAAGGACCTATTTCATAATTTGACAAAGATATATTCCATTGAAAAAGAAAAAGAAAGGTGGGTAGCTCAAGTTGGGAAACTTCTAAGTTTGGTGCACCCACCTCAGGAAAATGTGCACCAAATTTCACAATTTTCACTCCAGGTTGGAGTCAGGCCCGCTACCCCTGATGCAGATTGGTGGTGGCCACAGGGGCTGCCGAGTGCTCAAATGGGCTGTTTAAAAGACCCACCTCAGTTCTCTGGGACTTTTTCCCAGTTTTTTTCTTAAATAGTAAGCCCTCTAGCCTTCACCCCTCATATCATGTCACAACGCTATCCACTCCAATAGTCCCTTATAGCTTCCATGCCAACTTAATGCCAACTTATGCCTCCCACCCACTATGGTCCCTCATACGCTCCATGCCAACTCATGATGCCACCCATCGCCCCTTTTTGCATCCATGACAACTCATGTCACAACCCACCTCCATTACTGCTTATAGCTTCCATGCAATTTCATGACTCACCAACTCCCATTGTCCTTCATATACCCCATGCCAACTCATGACACCATCCACTCCCATGGCCCTTTATAGCCCCATGCCAATTTAATGCCAACTCATAACAATTCTTGTTCCCACCACCATCCTTTACCCTTAAACACCCCATGCCAACTCACCCAGTATCCACCATGGGCAAACATGAAGAGCCATGTTGTGATTAAATAATATAAAGACCTAAATATTTAATACATATTTCACTATAATTAAAGAACTCCTATTCACGAAAGCCCATTCAAAACTTAAAAACACTCTCAAGCACTTAATCCCTCATCAAAACAAATAGCCTTGCATTTATAACCTTACATAAAAGATGGCTAATCCAATAATAACCTCTTTGAGCTGTCAACCAAGTTGTGAACTTATAAACCCCTGCTAGAATAATTCTTAAGTTGTGGAAAGCAACGAAGTATTAACAACAATAGCCCTTGGTGTAAAGTCAACAAACAGCTATTGTAACTGCTGGAAAAATTATTTTCAGCTCTCACTGGCACTGGAAGGTTATTATTATTTCTTGAAGGGTTGGGGATTTAATTACTTGATAGCTTGACAGTTCTGCATAACTTATCCACACCTCATGAGCATTTATGTCCTTTCCATAAATCCATGACTCCTGCACTGTGGGATAAAGCCCTTGCTGCAGTGAAAATTAGGCCTGTTGAACTCAACACTGAGTTCAAATAGCCCAGCTGATTTTGGGTTTCCCTCGTGTGTAAGTCACACCCTTTCCGCTGCTAGTGTAAATAGGATCTGTTGGACACAGGGGCGAGACTTCCAGATCTGGGTCCAACCTGCCATTTTCAAAAGTCCATTTTAGAGTCTCCCAACTCCATGAAAATCAGGCCTAAAGACTCTATAAGAAGAATGTACTATCCATGGCTTATGGATAAGGAAGTTAACAATTCATTTCAGCTCTCACTTCTTTTAAGACCCTAGTATGCAGGCCATCAGGTCCTCAAATTGAAAGAAAAGGCATACAGTGCTTCAAAGATTAATGGTGGATGAGAAGCCAAAAAAAATGACTAAAAGAAAATAGAGGGAGAAATTAGAATATGAGAGTAAACTAGCAAGAAATATAAAAACCGACAGTAAGAGTTTCTGCAAGTATATAAAAAGAAACAGAGTAATTAAGGTATACGTTGGTTCCTTAGAATATGAGACTGGGAAATTAATAATGGCATACAAAGAATTGGCAGAGGCTTTGAACAAGTATTTTGTACCTGTATTCACAATAGAAGACACTAAAGGCATCCCAAGAATAGCAGAAAATCAAGGGGAAAAGGGAAAGAGGAACTTAAAACTATCACGATCACAAGGAAAAAAATCTTAGGAAAAATAATGAACTAATGGCTGACAAATTCCCTGGACCTGATGGCTTGCATACTAGGGTCTTAAAAGAATTGGCTGCAGCAATAAGATGCATTGGTTATAATTTTCCAATCCTTAGATTCTAGAAAGGTCCCAGCAGATTGTAAAACTGTACACGTAATACCCCTATTCAAGAAAAGGAGGGACTCAGGAAGCAGGAAGCTATGGGCCAGTTAACCTAACATCTGCCATAAGGAAAATGCTTGAATCCATTATTACGGAAGTATTACAGGACAGTTAGAAAATCATAATGCAATCAAGCAGTGCCAACATGGTTTTATGAAAGAAAAATCAGGTTTGACATATTTATTGAAGCTCTTTGAGGATGTCACATGTATGGTGGATATGGTGTATTTTGATTTCCAAAAATTACCCAATAGGGTGCCACATAAATGGTTACTACACAAGATAAGAGCTTACGGTATTGTGCGTAATATTTTAGCGCAGACAGAGGATTGGCTAACTAGCAAGAGTCGGGATAAATAGGTCATTTTCAGTTAGCAAACCATAACTATTGGGGTGCCACAGGATCAGTGCTGGGGCCTCAACTATTCACAATCTATATTAATGACTTGGATGAAAGGACTGACTGTATTGCAGTCAAATTTGCTGATGATACAAAGATAGTTAGGAAAGCAAGTTGTGAGAAGGATATAAAGAGGATGCAAAGGGATATAGATAAGTTCAGTGAATTGGCAAAACAATTGGCAAACGGAGCATAATTTGGAAAAATGTGACAATATCCACTTTGGTATGAAGAATAGAAAAGCAGAATATTATCTGAACAGAGAGAGACTACTGAAGGCTGCAGTACAGAGGAATCTGGATATCCTCGCACAGGAATCACAAATATTTAGCATACAAGTCCAACAAGTAATTAGGAAGCAAATGGAATGTTGTGCTTTATTGCAAGCGGAATGGAATACAAAAGTAGGGAAGTCTTGCTACAACTGTACAAGATGTTGATGAGACCACATCTACAGTACTGTGTAGGGTTTTGATCTCTTTATTTAAGGGATATTTTTGCATTGAGGCAGTTCAGAGAAGGTTTGCTAGATTGATTCCTGGAATTAAGAGGTCATCCTGTAAGGAAAAATTGAGCAGGTTGGGTCTATACTCATTGGAGTTTAGAAAAATGAGAGGTGATCTTATTGAAACATGAAAAAACCTGAGGGGGGTTGACATGAGGAGCCACCATTTCAAAATAAGGGTTCTCCTATTTAAGATTGAGATGAGAGTGATTTTTTTCTCTCAGAGGATCGTTAGTTTTCTGTAATTCTCTATCCCAGGGAGCAGGGGAGGCTGGGTCATTGAACATATTCAAGGCTGAGTTGGACAGGTTTTTGATCAACAAGAGAGTCAAGCATTGTGAGCGCTAAGCAGAAAATGGAGTTGAGGCCACGATCAGATCAGCCATGATCTTATTGAATGGTGGAGCAGGCTGGAGGGGCCAAATGGCCTATTCCTGCTCCTATTTCTTATGTTCAGAATATCTCTTGAATGGTGAGGAACATTTAAATGTTAGTGTTCAGAGAGATTTGAGTTTTCTTATAAGAAATAAAGAATGTTTGCATGCAGGTATAGCAGGCAATTAGGAGGACAAATGTCTTATTGGCCTTTATTGAGAGTGGCTTGGAGCATGGGAAAAAGCAAGTCTTGCAACAATTGTAAAGTACTTTGGTCAGACCACAGCTGGAGAACCATGAACAGTTCTGATATCCATATCTAAGGAAGGGTACATACTTGCATTGGCAGCTGCACAGTAAAAGCTCCTCTCAATTGAACCCAGAGATAAAAGGGTTGTCCAATGATGAGACATGGTGTAGAATGTGCCTATACCTTCTGGAATTTCAAAAACTGAAAGATGATCTCATTGAAGCATACATTATTCTGAGGTGCTTGGCAGGATAAGAGGTCAATGATTTAAGGCTGAAGTGAGGAGGAATTCCTTCAATTAGAGGGTTGTGAATTTTCAGAGTTCACTGCCCCAGAAAGCTATGAAAACTCAATAATTGAGTATATTCAATGCTGACATAGATACATTTTTGGACTTTAGGGAATCAAAGGTTATGGGGATCAGGCAGGAAAGTGGAGTTAGGTTAAAGACCAATCCTGATCGTATTGAATGGCTGTGCAGGCTCGAGGGGTCTTATGGCTTACTCTTGCACCTTTTTGTTATGTTCTATGTTCTCTTTCCTTGGCTTTCTGTATTGTTCTGGCGAAGCTCAATGTAAATGTGAGGAACAGCAGCTCATCTTTCAATTAGACACTTTACAGCTTTCCGCACTCAGCTTTGAGTTCATTAATTTCAGGTCTATAAGACCATAGGAGCAGAAATTAGGCCATTCAGCTCTTTGAGTCTGCTCCGCCATTCGATCATGGCTGACAAGTTTCTCAACCGCATTCTCCCGCCTTCTCCCCATAACCTTTGATCCCCTTACCAATCAAGAACCTATCTATCTTGGTCTTAAATACACTCAATGCCCTGGCCTCCACAGCCTTCTGGGGCAATGACTTCCATAGATTCACCATTCTCTAGCTAAAGAAGTTTCTCCTAATCTCTGTTCTATAAGGTCTCCCCTTTACTCTGAGGCTGTGCCCTCGGGTCCTGGTCTCTCCTACTAATGGAAACATCTTCCCCATGTCCACTCTATCCAGGCTTTTCAGTATTCTGTAAGTTTCAATCAGATCCCCCCTCATCCTTCTAAACTCCATCGAGTATAGAACCAGAGTCCTCAAATGTTCCTCATATGTTAAGCCTTTAATTCCTGGAATCATTCTCGTGAATCTCCTCTGGACCCTCTCCAGGGCCAGCACATCCTTCCTGAGATACGGGGCCCAAAATTGCTCACAGTATTCTAAATGTCCTCTCTATTTTTTTTGGATGGCAGCTATTGTTTATCATCCTGTTTTCCCATTAATACATCTTCTAAACCCACCTTTTTTTTTTACTTGTCCCATTACCATCTCCTTTTGCCCTTTACCATCACCTCTTTGTCTTTAATTGCCCTTGTGTTGCACCCAACACAGACCCTCCTTTTTGTTGTTCCCTACCCCACCACCCTTTCTTTGTGTCTGTACCTACTTAAAACCTGTCACACCTCTAACTTTTTTCCAGTTCTGGCAAAATCTCATCCACTTGAAATGTTGTCTGGAATTTTCCAGCCCCTCACTCCAGCGAGAACTTCTGGTTCTGCCAGAAGAATGGAGATTTCAATGGCTCGCTGGACCCGCCACAGGGGAACCCGCTGCAGGGTTGGAGGGATTAGCTGGAAAATTCTGGCCACTAACTCTGTTTCTCTCTGCACAGATATTGTCAGACTTACTGAGTATTTCCATCACTTTCTGTTTTTATCTTAGATTTCCAACTCTACCGTGTTTTGCTTTACCCCACTTCTATATTTTTAACTAATTTTCAGATTATGCTCCTTTATGCCCACATCCAAATTATTTCTGCATCCGAGCAAAAGCATATCCAGTTCTGAGCCCTAGTTTGAATTTAAAACTCATCTCACCTTGCCATTCAACAGCATTACCAATGCTGAATTCCCCCACCATCCACATCCTGGGGAGTACCATTGACCAGAAACTTAACTGGAGCAATTTAAAAACTATAGCTACAAGAGCAGGTCAGAAGCTGGAATCCTGGAGTGAGTAACTCACCTCCTGACTTCCCAAAGTCTGTCCACCATCTACAAGGCACAAGTCAGGAGTGTGATGGAATTCAACCACGTTGAATCCTTCTCCAATCTGAGCCATTCCTTGTTCCCTGTCCACCAACCAACCTTCCTATTCCTATTGTTACACTTCCTTTTTCTCACTTGTTCATGGGGTGTGAATGTCACTGTAAAGGTCAGCAGTTGTTGTCCATTCCTAATGCCCTTGAGAAGGTGGTGGTAAGTTGCTTTCTTCAACAATGGCAGTTCATCTGGTGTTGGCATATCCACAATGTTTCTGGGGAGGGTATTGCAGAATTTTGTTCCTTTACTGTTGGTGGGTCAGCGATATATTTTCAAGTCTGGGTGGTGTGTGATTTGGAAGGGGAATTGCAGGTTGTGGTGTTCCCATGTATCTGCTGCCCTGTCCTTCTAGGTGGTAGAGGTTGTGGGTTTGGAAGGTGCTGTCAAAGAAGTCCTGAAGAGCATCTCACAGATGGTACACACTGTAGGTATGGTGTGCCAGTGATGGAAAGAATGAACTTTTAAGGCAGTGGATGTGCTGCATATTGAGCGGGTTATTCTGGATGGCAGCAAGCTTCTTCATTGTTGTTGGAGCTGCACACCCAGGCAAGTGGGGAGTATTCCATCACACTCCTGACTTGTGCCTTGTAGATGGTGGACAGACTTTGGGAAGTCAGGAGGTGAGTTACTCACTCCAGGATTCCAGCCTCTTGCCTGGTCTTGTAGCTATAGTTTTTAAATTGCTCCAGTTAAGTTTCTGCTCAATGGTACTCTCCAGGATATGGATGGTGGGGGAATTCAGCATTGGTAATGCTGTTGAATAGCAAGGTGAGATGGTTAGATTCTCTCTTATTGAAGATCTTCATCACCTGGGATTTATTTAGTGTGAATGTGATTTGCCACTTAAGCAGGTCAAGCCAAAATGTTGTCCAGGTCTTGCTGCATGCTAGCGTGGGTGGCTTCAGTACGTGAGGAGCTGCAAATGGTACAGAACATTTTGCAATCATCAGCAAATATCCCCAATTATGACATTATGATGGAGAGAAGGTCTTTGATGCAGCAGCTGAAGATGGTTGGGCCTAGGGTACTACCCTGAGGAGCTACTGCAGTGAAGGCCTGAGCCTGAGATGAATGACCTCCAACAATCACACCATCTTCATTTGTGCTAGGGATGATTCCAACCATTAGAAGGTTTTCCCCATGATTCCCATTGACTTCAATTTTGCTAGGGCTCCTTGAAATCAAACTTGGTCAAATGCTGCCTTGATGTCAGGGGCAGTCACTCTCACATCACCACTTCTTCCATATGTCTGAATTTTTTGAACAAACCTTTTGTTGAAAACTTTCCAGAAATCTGGGTACATTACATTTTTGTCTCTCTCAGGAGATTACATGGCTGTGTATTGTTTGACTTGGAGCTGTAGCAAGTGTCTAGATGTGGTACTTTGGCTATCATAATTATGAGTAGGCTTGATAGACCAGCCAGCTTGCCACTTCTTACCTGTTTGTATGTTCATATATCAACTGTGTTTTCTCTTTCCATTCAAGCCACCACCTCTTCAATAAAAAAACTATATTCAGTTTGTCAAACATAACTTACCTTGAGAGTAACAGTGCTACACTGAAAGGAATTTGAACAATTCTGTTCCCATGAACATGGACTGACACCACAAACTACGCCTAATTTGGTCTAACTTGGCAAATTCTATCAGACAGGCCACAGGGTGACTGGTGTAGGAAATGGAAAAATGTCACACTGCATTAGAGTATTCTTCTGAAACTGGCCTAAGGGACGTTGTTGGAGCATATTAAAGGGATTTGACTCTAGATCTAAAATGCTATGCTGACACTGGTGACTGAAAATGCTCCATTAACCAGCAATGACAACCGTCTCTCTGATCAGAGTATGTGCATGCAAATACAGGTGCACATACACACACACACACATTTACAAAGAAGCACAAGGAAAAAGTAATTACATGACTGATTGCTGTAACCCACTGCTATTATACATACATTTTAAAAATAACCTTGTCCACCAATATATTACACATACACCAGATTGAGACAATTCCAAGCAGACATCTTGCTTAGGAGAGGAACGCTTTTGTAATTGTTCACACTCAAATTAAATGAGTTCTTTATATCAGCCAATTGTAAGTAGCACAATTTTCTGGCAATGAAAGGAACTTTTGCATTGCGATTACCATGACAATGTCCTTAGCTTTTGGCATTTTTGTCTATTCGACCTGGAAGGAGTTTTGGCTCATTTTGTATTAGGTTATTGGTTAAGGTCATGTTCAGTTTACAAAGGGTAAACCCCAGAGATACGAAAGTGATTTGGTTGTTTAGGACCTGGTATTATAGCTTTGAGACAAATGAAAAACTCTAGGCATCAATCAATAAATGGCCATATCAGAAAGCATATGTCTCTAGTCATCTGTATAGATGGCCTCCGTTGTTTTCAGCTGATGTGGTTGGAATAGCCAGTGTAGCTTAATAAGAACATAAGAAAAAGGAGCAGGAGTAGGGCATTTGGCTCCTTAAGCCTGTTCTGCTATTCAGTAAGATCATGGCTGATCTGATTGTAGCCTCAACTCCACTTTCCTGTCTGCCTTCCAAAACTCTTAACTCCCTTGTAGATCAAAACTTAGACTTTTTATTTTAGGAAAGCCTTTTACACAGACAGACAGAGATATCTTCCTGGAGAAGTTCATCTAGGGAAGTCTGGAACGTTTAGAGCCACAGAGATCTCATACTCTAGTCAAGGAGACTGAAAATCTCCAAGCTGAAGTTTGAACACAGGCAGCCTGTAAGAGAAAAGCTTTGTGCCAGATAGTTCAGGCTGCTAACATGTGACTGGTTTAATCCATAGTTAAGGCAAAGTGATGTATTTTGTTGCTTTATGGCTCAAGAGGCGATTATAAATTAAGTATCATTTTGAAGCTCTAACAATAACAACTATCTGCATTTGTATAGAGCCTTTAACCCAGTAAAACATTTCAAGGCACTTCACAGGAATGATTATCAAACAAAATTTGACACCAAGCTGCATAAGGAGATATTAAGACAAAGATAAGTTTCAAAGAGTGCCTTACAAGAGGTAAATAGGCAGAGGGATTTAGGGAATAAATAAGGCCCTTACAGGTTAGGGCCTAGACAGCTGAAAACACGGCCTCCAAGAATGGAGTGAAGAAAATCAGGGATGCACAAGAGGTCAGAATTGAGAAAACACAGAGTTCTCAGAGGGCTGTAAGGCTCGAAGAGGTTACAGAGAGAGAAAGGGGTGAGGTCATGGAGGCATTTGAAAGCAAAGATCAGAGTTGCATTGCTGGACAGGGAGCCAATGTAGGTCAGTGAGCACAGAGGTCATGAATGAACGGGACTTGATAGATTTGTTAGCATATTGGAAGCAGAGTTTTGGATGAACTCAAGTTTACAGAGGTTATAAGGTAGGAAATCAACCAGAAAAATACTAGAATAGTTGGGTCTATAGGTAAAAAAGACACAAATGAGGATTTCAACAGCAGGTAAACTGAGGGAAGGACAGACACAGATAATGTTACGAAGGTAGAAGTAGACAGTCTTGGTGATCAAGGGGATATGGGGTTGGAAGTTCACCTCAAGATCAAAGAGAATGGCAGGATTGCAAGCGCTGTAGTTCAACTATAGGCAATAACCAGGGAGAGGGATGGAGCCGGTGGCTAGAGAATGGCGGTCGTCACAGACCTAAAGGAAATGGCTTTGGTCTTCAATATTTAATTGGAGCAACTTCTGCTCATCTGTTAATGGATGTTGGATTAGCAGTGTGACAAATCGAGGCAGTGGAGGGGTTAAGAGAAGCGGTGAAGTAGAGCTTGGTGTCATAAATGTACCTGTGGACCCCAGCATTGTATTTGTGGCGGAAGTTGCCACTTCACCATATAGATGAGAACAGGAGGAGGCTCAGCATAGAAAAACAATAATAAGTTGCACTTATGTAGCACCTTTAACAAAGGAGGAAAAAGGCAGGGATTTAGGGATGGGCTCATGGCCCAGATATCTGAGGGAAGAGCAGCTAACATTAGAGCAGAGGAAGTCCGTGATACAGAAAAAGCTAGAGTTAAAGGAACGTAAAAATGGAGGATATTGTAGCACTGGTGAAATTACCGAGAAAGGGAACGGTGAAATCATAGAGTGTTTTGAATATGAGGATGAGAATTTTAAAATTAAAGCATTGTTGGGTCTTCTGTAATCTAGGTCAGCGAGTACAGGTGTGATGGGTACAGGTTATGATAAGGGCTGTAGAATTTTTGATGAACTTAAGTTTATGAAGGGTGAAAGATGGGTGTCCACTAAGAGAGCATTTGAATAGTTGAGCCTGGATGTAGCAAAAGCATGGAAGATGGTTTCAGTAGCAGGTAGCTGAGGCAAGAGACTCTGGTTATGCATGGGCAGGTCTTCTTCCTGGTCGAGTGGGCGGGCCAGGGAACAGCTGCGAAACCCACCACTGCCCGTGATTGGCTCCCAGCCCCGATTCCACGCTGGCGTACAAATTAAGGCCCGCCCAGAGTGAAATGTGGCTCCACAGTGGCTGAGGAGGGCTGAGCCGGGGTGGGGGCCAGATTAAAAACAGCCCAGCTAGCCCCAGGAAGGCTGCCAGGGATGGACATCTCTCTGCCGTTGTAACGATGGAGTTGGGTGCAGCTGCAAATGCCAGGTGGGAGGGCAGGTCTGGTTGGCACTCAGCACCCCCCACTTTTCAGACGGTGCCTCGCTGTCCTCCTGGAGGAGGTGGCTGCCAGGACGGTCAGCCTTGTGATGGGGAGGAAGAGGCCACTGCACCCCGCAAAGAGGGAATGGGAGGAGAAGGCAACCTGGTGAGCAGCCATGACATGGTGCAGCACACGTGGGTGCAGTGCCAGAATTGCCTCACTGACCTGCTGCGTGCAGGAAGGGTGAGCACCGTGTTGGCATGGGTCAGTGTGCAGAAGTGTTAAGGTGTGACCATTCCCCCATGGACCTCAGATGTGCTAGAGTCTGAGTGCTAACTGTGAATGTCGCCGGAGCGGGCCAAGGGGGTGAGCACTGGCTGCTTGGACTGAGTGCCTTGCGGCTCGAGGGCCATGACTCAAGATGTGCCCTGGGAGGTGTTCCCCAGCTGAGGTTGGCCAGGATGCAATGGCGCCGCAGGTAGAGAGTGGACTAATCAATGCTCCTCTGTCCTTTCAGGAGAAGATGAGCCATAATGACATTGAAAGGTTGTGGACAGGCAGAGGCCACCCAAACCTTCGAATCCTATCCAGATACGAGCAGGATGCCCTTGAGCTGGAGAGTCAGCACGCACCTCGGTCAACTGTCCCTTGTGACTGCGCCTCTCCTCCAACAGGACCCTTCCCTGGAAGCTGCATTTAGACACCTGGCCTCCTCTCCCTTTTGCCCCTCTCTTCCTCCTCAGAGGAAATGCCACGAATGGAGACCCCAATCCCCATTACCAGAGTAAAAGAAGGCTGTCTGATAGCTGGAAGGGTCAATGCGGTTTGAATCCTCCGGGGACCTGGCGTACAGCAACGAGTCCTGAAATGAGGCCTGGAAATGCTAAGAATGAAGCTCTGAACAGTGATAAAGCTGCCAAGTACCAATAAGCAACCAGCTGCAAACTATCTCCAAAACTGCTCAATACTCACACTGGCAATGCTGCTGACCCTTTTTATCCCGCCCTTAAACGAGGCTTGTGAAGATGTTGGCTGGCCGCCTGCCCATTTTGTCCATACAACAAGCAGGCAATTGCACAGGCAAGGAAAAATCACAGCCAATTGGCCTGACTGGCCTTAAGTTGCCTGTTAGGTAATGGCGGGCGCCACTCTGTCACCCGCACGATGCTGCTGAGTGAGATATTATGCGAGTGCGTGATGATGTCGGGACGCTTACCCAGCGTCATCGTGATTATTTTACTCCAGTCCGGGCTGGGTGCTTGCCCACCCATGGGACGAAAAATTCTGCCCCATGTATTTTGTGGAAAATGAACTAGTTTGTTGCTCTAGAATCGGTCTCATCGCACTGAAGTGTTTTTCAATCCACCTTCTTAAAAAGTAGGAGAATGTACTTGTGCGAGATTGTAGCATCCAGTAGTTAATGAGGGTGGAATCATCGCACATTTGCACTAAGTGCAGTAACAGCCTGGAAAAAGGATGTTTTGGCTGCAATGGCGGCTCTTCACACCATATCGTCCAATCCTGCCTCATTAATAATTAATTCCTGGGAAACACAACGGGTCACAGGCAGGATGGACTCTCATTTGCCTGCCCCGCCGTCACCTCAGGCCTTCAGTAAACCAGCACCATGTTTAAAGGCCGCCCCTGCAAAGAGCAAGTTCTCTCTAAGGGATCGGAAGCTGCTGCAAAGTCATGGTTGCCAAAGGGAGGAAACATTCTGACCCCAAATTTACCGATGCCTCCCTCGAGCACCTATTGGATGCAATGGAGGCCCGCCACGATGACCTCTACCCCCGATCTGGGTGAAAGCCAACAAGCAAAGTGGCAAATCGAGCATGGGAGGTGGTGGCAGCGGTGGTCAGTGCAAAACAGGACAGCCACCCAGTGCCAAAAATAGATGAATGATCTCCATCCTGCCAGGGTAAATCACTTCTCATCACACTCAATTCACACACTCATAAACCCATCACACATCCACAGGGATCTCACTCACTGCAGTTCAAAGGACATCACCATTCATTCTCTCAATTACACCTTCATCTGCCCTGTGGATCGTGTCCTCATCCCGTCCATGGCACCACTCCCCACCCACACATGCCAGGCATACTTATAATCTGGCCTGACAGGCGTCCTGCATCTCTCCAATGTATTCATGCAAGACAAGCTGGCACACACTAAAAGGAAGAGGTCGCAGACTGGTGGAGGAATGCCTGAGATCAAGGTCCTCACAGTTGCTGAAAACAGAACCATCCAGCTGGCCAGTGAGGATCTGGACTGTTCCTGTGCTGACTGTGAGGTTGGCGGTGCTCAACCAAGTGAGGATCCAGCAGTGCAACATCCATCAGGCCACTGCCACACACTAATTATCTCTCCTTGCTTTTGCAGGCACATCTGGGAAATAGCCGAGTCCACGACCCAGGTCCTTGGCTCAAGCCCTCAAGAAACCTCAGAAGAGGAATCTGCTGAAACCCTAATTAAACATCTGTCACAGCGCTCACCCACACCCTCCACCAGTGTAGAGACACACACCTCAGTGGGACCTAGCTTTAGAGTAGCCTCGGGATCACAATATGGTGAGCACGTCGCACTGTCTGATCCACAGCAGGCAGCGACAGGGATTTCCCAGGTTTCTGACACTTGGAGGACTGCTGGAGACTAGAAATTTGCTGAGTTAAAATCAGATGACATGCCTCTGGACACAGTCATACCTCAGTTGCCCAAGCTGCAAAGGCAAGCTTGGGAACATTATGAAGGGCTAAACTCCATTGCTGATGCCATAGTTGGCTCCAACAATATCAGTGCAGGAGGGGTGTGGGGCGGCTCAATCCCACTCTTCTCCTCAAAGAGTCAACCAGGGGCCCTTGGGCACCCATAGGCAGGAGGATCTGCAGGTGCACACACCCAGGGCCATCCACCCAGGTGACTTTGAGAGAGTCTGGCACATCCAAATCCCCTCTTCTTGTGACCCCAGCAGCCTCAGCTCCATAGGCTAAGGAGGGTGCCACTGCCTCACAGCAGGACGCCGAAAGCAGGTCGGGGCCCTCCAGGTCTCAGCCCTCCAGAGGACGCCCATCAAGGTCATCACAGATAGGGTGTGGCTGTCAACAGCTGCCTCCATCTCTGCTGTGGATGTCGAGGGTTAGGAAGGTTAAGAAGGTGTGCTTGCACAGCCTGGGCATGGGTGTTAATCACTTGTAATGTTCACTATTGTAAATAAGCTTCCAAGAATGTCTCCCTGCCTATGGCTCCTTGTTCTGATGAGCAGTGTTTGTGTCCCTTAGATGTGAAACCTTGGTTTCTGCATTTGGTCCCTGTGCTTTGTGCAACTTTTCCAGCATGCTGATGGTGGGCCTTCACAGTCACTGGACACATCAGTCATGCCTGCACCTCGATGGGGCTTATTATTGCAGCTAGAATATCCTAGGCCAGCAGTACAGAGTTCCATCATTCTCTCCGTGTGCTCTCAGCACCTTTGAGGTGCAGCTGACCCCCCCATCTTATCAAATCTGTATCCGGTGATAGTCTGGCCCCAAAAGGTTCAGCTCATGAAGGATGCCATAGGATCAAGAGAAGTTAAAGTTTCCCCACTGCATGTCCATGATATGACCCTGTTCACAGAGCACAAGCGAAGTAGCTTCAGTCCGACAGGAGTCAGACATTCACATAAGCTATATGAGATCTATAGTGTCTCCTCACTGCATGTTATCATCATCCTCCATGAATCTGGCAGCTATGAGGGCTTCCTGAGCGCACTTGCCACATCTGGCCAGTGCAATAGCCTCATCACTGTCATCCTTACCTTCAAGTAGCTCCTCACCCACATCCCTGTCGACATCCACCTCATTGGCGGAGACGTGCAGCTCCTCCATCTCTTCCTCATCCAGCTCCTCTCCCCGTTGCAGTGCCAGGGTTGTGAAGGGCACAACAGGCGACAATGATGCATGACACCCTCTGTGGACTGTATTGCAGGGCTCCACCAGACTGGTCCAGGCACTGGAACCTCATTTTCAACATCCCAATGGTTCACTCCACCAAGGTAAGAATTTCAGCATTAGCTTCCTTGTACCTTCTCTCTGTTGCATTCTGAGGCTGCCACATGGGTATCATCAGCCAAGTCCTCTGCATGTAGATCTTGTCACCGAGGAGCCAACCACACAGCCTTGGTGGACCCTGGAAGATAAGAAGGATCTGAGACCTACCGTGAATGTAGGAGTTGTGGACACTCCTGGGAACAGTGCGCAGACCTGCAGGATATGCTTCTGGTGGTCAAACACCAGCTGAACATTCAGTGAGTGGAAGCCCTTGTGGTTGATGTAGTTGCCCGCTTGTTGCAGGCAATGGCACCCTGCACCTGTGGGAAACCTGATATCTGGGCAAATCCCAGTGGTCTTGTTTCCTGGCTTTCCTGATCCTGGGCAAAATGCACAAAGCTATGTGTCTTCGCGAAGGTGGTGTCCGTGACTTCATGGATGCATTTGTGCATGGAGGCTTGCAATACCCCACAGAGGTAACATGTGGGGACCTGAAAGAAGCACTGGTGCAAACATTGAGCACCGAAGTCACTTTCACAGCCACTGGCAGAGGATGCTCTCCATGACCCTATGGCGCTAAATCCTGCAGTAGCTGGCAGATGTGACTAACCAGTTCCCTAGACACTTGCAGTCTTCGGTGACACAAGTTCTCGGTAATCTGCAGGAACAACAAGCACTGTCTATAGAACCTGAGTCGTGCTAGGCGCCAACCAGCGATGGTTCACTGTGGCTCATCAGTGGCATGCGTGGGAGCCCCAGCCGCCCCTTCTGAGGGTGCTGCTCCTCCCTCTGCCCAGCCAGGTGCCTCCTTCATTCTCTTCTCCTTCACCTCTGCTCTCTCTGTAGGCCATCAGGCATACAGCTAGGTCACCAGGCTCCATGGTCCTGATGTACTCCTACAGGATGAAAGCGAGAGCCACATTGGTTAGCATGGGTGTGCTAAGAACCCCTCTTGGTTAGGTCTGGAAACTCCTTTAACACATCCCAGAGAGTGCTGCAACCACTTGGATGGCCAGAATTTAGCGTGCTGCATGGTTGCCCAAAACCCCACACACCTCCGCCCCACTCCACCTGACTGGTTGGCAGCAACTTTGGCCACTGGACCGCATGCTGTGCTCTCAATCAGGCGCAGACATTCTCCTAACCCAGACTGCAAGACTGCACTGTTAGCTTGAACCATGGGGAATATTGGTCCAAACTTGATTGTTGACATTGCAAGGGGCTGTGAGCAGCTCCAGCAGTGACTGCTCCATGGCCAGCTTTAGCAATGAAATTGTATAATGCGCTCAGTCATCCAATTGTTCTGCAGTTCACTAAAATGCTCATTAGTTTACAGCCTCTGCCTGAGGGACACCAAGCTCTGGAGCATTTGGTGGCACTTTCAGGTTCTGCGTTGCTTGAGTGAGCAGATAAGCTATATGCCCAACTCCAGGCATGTCCATATAAAAGCAAAATACTGCGAATGCTGGAAATCTGAAACTAAAACAGAAAATGCTGGAAAAACTCAGCAAGTCTGGCAGCATCTGTGAAGAGAGAAACAGAGTTACTGTTTCGAGCCTGCATGACTTTTCTTCAGAGCTAAAGAGAAGTAGAAATATGATGGATTTTATACTGTTTAAGAGGGGGGTGGAGCAGGTGGAGCAAAATAGAAGGCCAGGGATAGGTGGGAGCTAAGGAGAGATTGACAAAGATGCCATGAACACAGGACAAAGGGAGTGTTGACGGTAGTGTTGAAGACTAAATGAGGTACTGATGGTGGCATACAGGTATGATAGCAGAATGTGTTAATAGCAGAATAAGGGTCAGCACTCTGTGAAAGCAGAACATAAAAACAAGTGACAGATGGCCTTGTGTGCTGTTGTGGGGGGTGGGGGGGAGGTTGGGGAAAAGGGATAGAATTTTTTTTTAATTAAATGGATAAAAGAATAAATGTAAAAATAAAAAAGGAATAAAGATGGAGGAGAGAGTCCATAGTCTGAAGTTGTTGAACTGAATGTTAAGTCCAGAAGGCTGTAAAGCACCTTATCAGAAGATGAGGTACTGTCCCTCTAGTTTGCGTTGGGCTTCACTGGAACAATGCAACAGACAAAGGATGGACATGTGGGCATGAGAGCAGGGTGGTGTGTTGAAAAGACAAGTGACAGGAAGGTCTGGGTCATGCTTGCGAACTGAGTGAAGGCATTCTGCAAAACAGTCACTCAGTCTGCTTTTAGCCTTCCAAATGTTATTCAGGTTACGATGAGAAGGAAAAGAGAGGATTTTAGCAGGTACAAGGGTGGCAAATCAGTGGAGGCATTAGTGGAGTACAGAAAGTGCAGGATGGAGCTTAAGAAAGCAATTAGGAGAGCAAAGAGGAGATATGAAAAAGCTCTGGCTGGTAAAAGTAGGGAAAATCCCAAGATATTCTATAAGCATATCAATGGGAAGAGGATAACCAGGGAAAGAGTAGGGCCCATAAGGGACCAATGGGGCAATCTATGGGTAGAGCCAGAGGACAACACCAGAGTGTTGAATGAATACTTCACATCTGTCTTCACTCAAGAGAATGAGGATGAAGGTATAGAACTTGGGGAGAGAGACTGCGATGTTCTTGAGCAAATTGATATAGGGAGTGACAAGGTATTGGAGGTGTTGGCAGGTTTAAAAGTGGACAAATCTCCAGGTCCAAATGATTTGTGTTGCAGACTGCTAAGCGAGGCAAGGGAGGAGATCACAGGGGCTCCGATCTGATTTTTTAATTCCTCTCTGACAATGGGGAGGTGCCAGAGGACTGGAGAACAGCTAATGTGGTTCCACTATTTAAGAAGGGTTGTAGAGATAAGCCAGGGAACCACAGGCCAGTGAGTCTCACGTCAGTGGTAGGGAAACTATTGGAGAAAATTCTGAAGGAGAGAATCTATCTCCACTTAGAGAGGTAAGGTTTGATCAGGGATAGTCAGCATGGCTTTGTCAGAGGGAGGTCATGCCTAACAAATTTGATTGAATTTTTTGAGGAGGTGACCAGGTGTGTAGATGAGAGTAGTGTAGTTGATGTAGTTTATATGGATTTCAGCACAGCCTTTGACAAGGTCCCACATGGGAGAATTATAAAGAGCAAAAACAGAATTACCTGGAAAAACTCAGCAGGTCTGGCAGCATCGGCAGAGAAGAACCAAACTGACGTTTCGAGTCCTCATGACCCTTCAACAGAACTATAAAGAAGGCAAATGGGCATGGGATACGGGGTAATTTGATAAGGTGGATTGGCTTAGTTGCAGGAGACAGAGGATGATGACAGAAAGATGCTTTAGTGACTGAAAGCCAGTGTCCAGTGGCATAACACAGGGATCTGTGCTGGGTCCCCTATTATTTGTCATTTATATAAACGACATAGATGACCATGTGGGGGGTAGGATTATTAATTTTGCCGATGACACAAAGATTGGCCGGGTGGTTAACAGTGAGGTTGAGTGTCTTGGGCTACAGGAAGAAATAGATGGGATTGTCAAATTGGCAGATAAGTGGCAGTTGGATTAACCATAAAAAGTATGAGGTGATACACTTTGGAAGGAGTAATTTGACAAGGAAGTATTCAATGAATGGCATGACACTAGGAAGTTCTGAGGAACAAAGGGACCTTGGCATGTGTGTCCATAGTTCTCTGAAGGCAGAGGGGCATGTTAGTGGGGTGGTGAAAAAGGCATACGGGACACTTGCCTTTATCAATCAGGGCATAGATTACAAAAGTAGGGAGGCATGTTGGAGTTGTATAGAACCTTGGTGAGGCCACAGCTGGAGTGCTGTGTGCAGTTCCGGTCGTCACATTATAGGAAGGATGTGATTGCACTGGAGGGGGTGCAGAGGAGATTCACCAGGATGTTGCCTGGGATGAAACATTTAAGTTATGAAGAGCGGTTGGATATACTTGGGTTGTTTCCATTGGAGCAGAGAAGACTGAGAGGTGACCTGATTGCAGTGTACAAAATTATGAGGGGCATGGACAGGGTGGATAGGGAACAGCTGTTCCCCTTAGTTGAAGGGTCAGTCACAAGGGGACATAAGTTCAAGGTGAGGGGCAGCAGGTTTTATGGGGGATGTGAGGGAAAACTTTTTTACCCAGAGGGTGGTAACAGTCTGGAATGCGCTGCTTAGGAGGGTGCTGGAGGTGGGTTGCCTCACATCCTTTAAAAAGTACCTGAATGAGCACTTGGCATGTCAAAACATTCAAGGTATGGGCCAAGTACTGGTAAATGGGGTTAGGTAGGTAGGTCAGGTGTTTCTCACGTGTCGGTGCAGACTCGATGGGCCGAAGAGCCTCTTCTGCACTGTGTGATTCTGTGATTCTGTGAATGTGGAGGAGACCGCATTGGGAGCAGCAAATAAAAAACCCTAAGCATGTCAATATGGCTGCGCCTGAAGTGTTTCAGCTATGGAGGAATGGTCACTTTATATAAAGTTTCTCTAATGCATGGCCGCTTCCCTCGCACATGTTTGTGCAGCATCATCAACCTCGGTGCAGTCCTTGCCCTCCCACCCCCCATCAAACCCCACAACTCACCTCAACCGCAGTGCAGCCCTTGCCCCAGCACTGCACTGTCAGCCAGCCGGGAAAAAACAACTTGTCTGTGTCTTCGCCTGAATGTACGGCGCCTCGACCTTGAGGTCCATCAGGTGACCCTAGCGAATGCTGCACAACGTTGCTGTTAATTCACCTCCAAATTCCCCTCAAAGTGCAGCTCGCCAAATGCATGTCTTTTTAATGCTGTTGTGAAACACATCAGCATGCAAACATGTCAACATGCCCAGATGATCCACTGTGGGAGGATGGTTCCAGTAAGCAGAGTTTATAATGATATGCAGATGTACTAAAAGTTTCCAACGTGCGGTGGAAATACAGCTCGCCATTGACAGTGGAGCAGACGATTGCAAACTAGACGCACGACGTCGTGAAACCAATTTTTGACCTTCCCGCCATATTGTCCGCTCATGCCTGCCAAGACGCCCGATGCCAACAGGCACGGAAAATTCCACCCTGAGTGTTCCACTGTGCATATTGCACCTTTCATTACCTCAGGACATCCCAAAGCACTTTACAAACAATCCAGTAATTGAGGCCAGTTATATGCCATCACAGATGAGGCCTGCTAACTCAGTGAAGGGTAGGGGTTAAACAAGGAATTTCCTGAGTCTTTCAGGCTCAGCAACACAATGACTACCCCTGCAAAGCCTGCTTATACGAGTGCCTTCATATACTTAATTAGCGGCTGCTGCTAAAGGGAGGAAGGGTAAAACTTTTAATATTTTAAAAACAGTACTTTTACTCAGTCCCGTCGGATTCTGAACACACACTGCACGAGAAAACCAGCAAAAGATAACCAACAGCTTCAAAAATTTGATAAAGCTTTTAAAAAGCTGACAAGTAAGAAATAGTATTGAGTGTGGGCCCATGAGATGGGATGCAACATATTGTATTGTGAAAAATGGGCTTTCCACAATTTATGGCACAAATATACCTAATTATTTACATTCCAGGAAAAAAAAAGAAAGTAAACGAAGCATGAATTGGGAATGTGAGTCTAGAAGATACAAGATTTATTTCAATATGGATCTGGTGTAGGCATTTTGAAGTCCATTATATTTCTGTCCTTCAAGTCTTCACCTAGAAGTGCTAAAAGAAGTCCAGAGAACTCAGTTTCTTTTGAAGATTTATTTTTAAAATGAAAATGAAGTAGCCTATAGATTTCAAACAACATTACATCAGCTTATCTTGTCTGCCCTCTCAGGTGGATGCAAAAGATCCGATGCACTATTTCGACCAAGGGAGTTTCCCATGCCAATATTGATCATTTAACTAGCATCACTAAAACAGATTATTGGGGCATTTATCAAATTTCAGTTTGTGGTCTTGCTGTGCAAAAATTGGTTGCTGCATTTTCCACATTAGAGGAGGAACTATACATCAAAGTAATTCATTGGCTGTAAAGCACTTTGGGACCTCTCAGAATTATCAGAGCTGATATAAATACAAGCCTTACTACTTTTAAAGACAATCCACAGTGGATTGACCTCTGAAGTATCTTGCTAATAGTTGATCAAACAAGGCTTGCAAGAAATAGGCACCATTATAATTAGCATGTTGAAACAAAAAATGTCTTATAAATTAAATTAAAAGCAAAGCCCAAATTCTATAACAATGATGTGAAATAAACCACCTTCTTTTAGTTCACTTTCAAATACAAGGAGAAACAATTTTTTTCACATTTTTGGATTATGAAAAAAGATTACATTAGATTAAGAAAATAACATTTTTTATCCCAGTTTGACAAGCCTGGGAGAAGGTCAGGTTTAAGAATACAAAGTGTGCAGAAGGCAAACATAAAGGCAAAAGTGCTAAAAGAAGCCCAGAGAACTCAGGTTCTTTTGAAGATTTTGAACAGTTAATTTAGCAATATAATTTTGGAATGTATAAAAGTTAAAAAGTGTATGTATTGGGCAAACTGGGAGAAAGAGAGAAGACACCTGATGCATCAGAGTAATAGATAAATGGAGAGAATTAACAAAAATCTCAATACGGACCAGGCCATCAGTGGGGAGTGACTGTTGGGAAATTGTGGGTGGGTTTCTGCTTCCTTTCATCCATTAATTTTGAAAATAACAAACACTGCCATTTGCAGACTTATGTTCTAGCAGGTGAGGCTGCATGCCATTAGCGTGAAATCCAAAAATGTATTTTGTAGTTTAATCCCGCAAAACAATTCTCATTGAAATATTAAGATATAAGGTGTCCCAACCAATTTTTTGTAATGATTGCCTTACTTTCTATCTTTGAAAGTGTGCGATTAGAAATCGGAAGGAGTGTTCGAAAGATAACTTTGTGTTGTGGTTCATCATTTGAGTTTAGGTACATTGAGAATTCAATGGGCATGGTTGCATGAGGTAGAATCCCAGCAAGGGAGTGTGGGAGGCGGGGTGGTAAAATCTGGTGGAGCTATGGCGACTCAGTTTCCCAACCATGTCCAGCCATCAGGAAAATTTACTGATGGTGGGAATGGCTTCCACAGTCTTCTGCCAGAAGGATGCAAGAAGCAAATAGATAAATGGAGAGGATTAACAAAAACCTCAATCCAGACCAGGCCAACAGTGGGGAGGATTCAACTCCATGGGTAACATTTTCCCTCCGTTGGTGGGGGAAGTGCGGGAGCAGGGGCAGGTGGGTGGGCTTCCGATCGGTGCCCCCAGTTTGGGGCGTGCCACCATTTTACGTGGGTGGGCCAATTAAGGCCCGCCCAGTGTGATGTCTGCCAGGATGCGCTATGCGCTCCCTGTGCGGGCCGGGGGGGGGGAATTCCCTGAGTCGGGAGTGCGCTCTTTCGCACATGCATGCGAAAGAGCGCACAGATCTCCTTGAGGCAAAGTGCCGTCTCAGGGTGATCGGATCTAATTTAAGATTTTCAATAAAGGTGATTAAAAAATTTTCCTGCCATGTCCCCTCATGTGACACTGTCACATGAGTTGGGACATGTCCATAACATTTATTTAAACATTTAATAAAAATTTAAATACCTTCATGAAACCTCACCCTGCCCAAGGATGAGGTTTCATGTTTTTTTCAAAGCCCGCCTGGGCTCGTCGCCTGCCCGCCAAGCTTAAGGTTGCATGGGCAGGTCCATTAATCATTTTAATTAGTTTTTTAATGGCCTTAATAGGCTATTGACAGTTCAGCTGCGCACCCGCCGAACTGAAAATCTAAGTGACGCGGGGTGGATGTTGGGACACACGCCCGACAGAACACTGCGTCATTTTACACCTTGGTGAGCAGGCCCTGCCCCCACTCGCCGATCAGGAAAAACTTGCCCCATTAGTGTATACTGGGAAATTGTGGGTGGGTTTCTGCTTTCTTTGATCCATTAATTTTAAAAATAATTACCACTGCTATTTCCAGACAACTGTTCTAGCAGGTGAGGCTGCATGCCATTAGTGTGAAATCCAAAAAATTATTTTGTAGTTTAATCCACAAAACAATTCTCATTAAAATATAAAGATATAAGGTGCCCTGGTCAATTTTCATCCCTCAATCAACATCACAAGAAAATCAAATTATCTGGTCATTATCACAATGCTGTTTGTAGGAGTTTGCTGAGCACAAATTGGCTCCCGCTTTTCCTACATTAGAGACTACAACAGAGACTTTGCATCAAAACATATTATTTATTTAGCTTCAAAGCACTTCAAGATGTCTGATGATCATGAAAGGCACTATATAAATGCAAATCTTTTTTTCTTTATGCAACATTATATTAATCTGAACTAAAGTTGAGTCAGTCATGGTAATGAGTTATGGCAATTCATATGCTACTTTAATTCTAGAATCAAGTTATTGTATTATTTGTAATGATTGACTGGCTTTCTATTTTTGAAAGTGTGCCATTCAGGATAGGAAGGAGCATTCAAAAGTTAACTTCATGCTGTGGTTCATTTGAGTCTTTTTGAGAATTCAATGGGCAGGGTTTTCTCAGATTGCGTGAGGTAGAATCACAGCAGGGGAGTGTGGGGGGGTGGGGGGGTGAGGGGGTGGGGGGAGGCGGTGCAGTGGTAAAATCTGGTGGAGCTATGGCGAATCAGCTCCCCAACTGTGTCCTGCCATCAGGAAATTTTACTGATGATGGAAGTGGCTTCCACAGGCTTCTGCCACAAGGATGCAAGAAGCAAATTTAGATATTCAAATGGCCGATTAAGGGCCTTTTTACCAGACCATCTGCATTTTGCGGGTGATAGATCAACCACACCTGTTGGCTAGAGAGGCCACCAGCTGAATGCATGCAGTCTCGCAGCAGTTGCCTGGGGCAGGAGTGGGAGGGGGGGGGAATACTTTTTCAGTCAAAGAGGAGGTGGGAAGTCAGCCATCATGGCCCCAGTGATTAGCTCTGATGAGGTTTCCTCTTCATCAATATAATTTTAAGTTTTGTTTCACTTTTCTTCGGCCTACCAGGCGGGCTGCAGGGTCCTTGCCTTCATCAGCAGTCCATGATTCCTGGTGGTGCTGCTGAGCTGGGCCAGCAGCTCTAGGGGGGAGGCAGCCATCCTAAACAGGAAAACAACCCCAGAGGCAGCTTATTCATGAGCAGCTCTCTGTAAAAGCAAGGGGCAAGTCCCACCAACCGGCCACGCGTTTTGCTAACACACATTTTCGGTCACCTGTTGGGGCTCCAACCTTGTTGATTAAACCCGGGCCTATAATTTTAACAACTTATGTTGCTGACAAAATATATTTTAAATTAATATCATTATTCAGATTGATATAATGCATGACAATCCATTAAAAATCAATTATGAAATCAACTATTAAGTCTAAAGGTGCAATACGCTGGACCCCTTAACATAACATTTATCTTGTCCAAGCCAAGGGTAAGAAGTGCTCTAATGTAATTTTTCAATAACGATGTACCTTGTTTCTGTAGATTTGAAATCAATGAGAATAAAGAATGCTTTGACTACACAAAGCAAATTAATATGTTCTAAATAAATAAACAGCAAACAGAGACAAATGATAAAATAATTCCCACAAAAGCTACAAGCACTGAATGATTGTTGTCCCAGCACACCATTCCTATCTTAATATGTGTTTGGGTGCCAACATTGAATTTCAATTTTAATGGAGGTTAGGGTCCAAGTCATGAATTAATCATTCCTATGCAGGGAAAGTAACAGTGCCTGTGATTATTCTTTCTTTTGAGATTTTTTCCGATTAAATATATTGTTATGGATTATTCTTTTAGCAGCAATAGCGGCATAACTTCAGTGGAGTTGGGCTGCTCCATGATATGCATTCAAGCCTCTGTTCCTGGACTAATTTCCATGAGTCAGGTTCATTTGAAGCATACTCCAGTAGGGTTTCCATTGCTCCTGGGAGGGAGAATGGGGAGGGTATTCTCTGTGGTATAGGAAGGAGCTAAATTTATATGGAAAAAATAAATACTTTGATTTAAAATGTGATTGCACACCTTACTGAATACGAGCAGTTGCTCTGTGATCAACTGTACTAAGCACAACAGCTGTTTAAAATTGTGCAATAGTATAAAAGGGGTGTTAGCAAATCAGCAACTGTTTTACAT
The DNA here is from genome assembly GCF_017639515.1 of Carcharodon carcharias. NCBI lineage: Eukaryota > Metazoa > Chordata > Chondrichthyes > Lamniformes > Lamnidae > Carcharodon > Carcharodon carcharias. Next base: position 106,621,209 of record NC_054477.1, read on the forward strand.
GCCTCCAAATTATTGTTTCTAATGCCTTCATTTCCAACACACCAAGTCAAAATGACCCCAGTGGTGTTCCTTGCAATAGCTTTGTGAAGGTACAAATGATATCATGGACAGAATTTTCTGCCTGTCGGACGGGTGGGACCGACCCAATCTCCGGCGGGCAGGGAACCGATCCCCGCCGGAGAAGCAGGCCCCTCCACCATTTTATGTGGGTGGGCTAATTAAGGCCCACCCAGCATGATGTCCGGCAGGAAGCGTTATGCGCTTCCTGTGGCGTGGGGCTTCCCCAAAAGCGAGAGTGCGGTTTTTCACTCCTACGCACGAAAGACTGCACATCTCCCTGAGGCTAGTGCTGCCTTAGGGAGATCGCTTACACTTTTAAAAATATTAAAAATAGAAAAAAATAAATTCCCTAACATGTCCCCCTCATGTGACAATGTCACATGAGGTGGGACATGTTCTTAATTAACATAATAACTTTCTTAAAATTTTTAAAACCCACCCATTGATGAGGTTTCACGTTTTACCTGTTTGCCGCTGGGGCTCCTGGCCTGCCCGCCAGCTTAAGATTGGACGGGCAGGTCCACTAAGTACTTTAACTGATTTGTCAATGGCCTCAATTGGCCATTGACAGGTCGGCGGGCCCACAGCTGATTTTGCTGCAGGCCTGCTTTCCTGAAAATTTAAGTGAACCGGGATGATGTCGGGGGTTCCACCCAATGTCATCCCGCGTTATTTTACACGTCGGCGAGTGGGCCCCGCCCCCTGCTCGCCCACAGCAATATTCTGCCCCATGAGTTCTCTTCATTTGCAATGACAAGGTGTTTGATTTAGGTGAAAAATTATACCAGTGTCACTCCCGACAGGAGCTTGTAAAGAATTGGATTGAGAAAGCAAAAAAACAAAAATGAATGGAAAGTTACAAAAGAGTTTAAAATTATTTAAAGCTCTAACATTAATTTACTAAAGGTGGAACAGTTTACTTGGTTCCTTATGGGCAGAGAGCATCATTGACATTTTGTTAACAATGCTCATGTCATTTTTCTCTCTTAATCCAATCTTTCTTTCCTATTTGTTTTTCTTGCTGTGCTTGATTTGACTCGAATTCACTATTCTTCTCTGTCATTCCTCTGTCCTTTTCTCAATCCTTAAATCTCAGTGACTAAGGAGATACACTGTTAATCCAATCATTCACTAAGGCTTCAGATACCCTGATGTCCTTAGTCTGCCATTATCAGTTCACACTTCCAGCAAATTACAGCGCAGATAATTTGAGTGGAAGGGAGTAGGAAAAAGTCAAATCAATGACATACACTGCAAAATGCCCCACTCCAGCAACATACAACTCAATGGGCGTCAGAAAGTGCCGGCCTGCAGGAATTAGAAGAAGTAAATGCACACTTACCTGGTCTTGAAAATTACACTGGCCCTTCTGTTCACCAGAGCCGCTTGGGGCTTGCACCGAAAGACTCCTCACAGACCCCAAGCAAAGTCTAGCTTTGTGGATTCAAGGAGGCTATGCCTCCTTTTTTTACAGCATTTGCTGCCATAAAGGTTTAAAGGGCCAGGGGAATTAACAAGCCGGGGGAAGGTCAGTGACTAAGGTAAGTAGGTAGGATTTGAGGGTGGGGTGAGGGGTTGGTCGAGATCCGTGGGTATGTGGGCGGGGAGTGTCATTGGTCTGAGGTCTGGGAGGGTGGGGGTGTCAGAGGCCTGGGGGGCATGGCGTCGGTCAGAGGTCCTGGGAAGCAGGGGTGGGGCATAGGGTCTAAAATCCAGAGGGATGGCGGGGGTTAGGGGGGCAAGTCGGTCGGAGGTCTTGGGGCATGGTGTTGGGGGGAGTTGGAAGTCGGTGGGGAGTGTAGGGGATCTGAGGTCTGGGGAGGCATATGGGGGGTCCAAGGTCCAGGGTGGCGTGGGGGAGGTATGAGGTCTTTGGGGGTGTGAGGGTGTCATGGGTCAGGGGTTTGGGGAGGATGGGGGAAGGAGGGAGAGGTTGGTCACAGGTCCGTGGGGGTGGGGGGGTGGTGTTGGATTTTTGTTGGTCTGGAGCAGGGTCAGAGGTTGGGGAGACAGGGGGGGGATGTGGGGTGTAGGGGTTGTCCAGGGTCTGAGTGGGTATGAGGGGGTCCAAGGTTGGAGGGTGGTCCAAGGTAACTGGTAAGGGGGCTCATAGGCCAGGGGTGTGGGAGGGGTGGGGAGGTGGAGGGTTCTGACATTGGAGAGGGTGGGGGTGGTTCGGCGGTCATAGGGGTGGGGGCTGTCAGAGGTTGGGGGGATGGGGGTTAGGCTTGTCGGGGGAGTGCATGGTCAGGGGGGTGTGAGGGAGGCCCCTGGGTGGGGGTCGGGGGGGGTGGGGGGGGGTTCTCACGTGGGGTCGGTTTTAATTCTTCTAACTTTTTCTGAGTAACTATTGGTGTAACCCTAGCAGAATCATCTGAAGTTTATGATTTAAATTACATTTTCAGATGGTTCCCAGCACAGGGCAATTGTCCAGCGGAAGTGTGCACTTCTGAACAATTGCCATTCAAACCCTTACCTGGGAACTTCCGGGAGGGATTCCCTAGCATACCTTTGGGCTACCCCAAATCCGATGTTGGGGACCTCAGAAGTTACAGCCCAATATTTGAGAAAACACACCAATTAGTGTCATGCCCAAGTAAACAAGCAACACACATCAAAGTTGTGGAACTTAATGAAAATAGACTCCAACATATTTTTTTCATTCAGACAATGTGTATTGTGAATCTTCCTGTGTGGTTCAGTTTTATTTTAATCCTCATACAGGATCTTCCCATTTTATTTTAAGCAACCACTGTGTATGGACATCATTTTTGTCCCAGAGAAACCCAACAAAATTGCAGTTGTAATCATTTAAGTTCGCTAACATAATCAGTGGCAACAAGGCCTATGGTTTACAACAAAGAACATGATTTTTGCCTTCCTCTGCCAGGACAGTAATCTAGTCGAGCCTATCTGCTGCTAGTTGTAAACCCATTTGCTTTACATTCTATTGATTTCAGTTCGGACGGATTATTAACTTGCAGAAACGCCCTCACCAGTTACCTCCCAAGCAGTGAAAATTTACTTCATGATTAATGAGTGGAAACCAAAAAGCAAAGTGAATATATAAACATTTCTTATCCTTCAATCAATTAATCAAAGTAAAATGCCTTTTTTTCACTCAGGTAAGTCTTTGCAGCATATAAATTCAATAAAGTTCTCATAATTCCACAATAAACATTGAACTGCAGCAGGCCTATTGATGACCCTCAAAGGGTCTCGAAGATTTGCTTCAATGGTCTACACAAGTTAAAAAATCCTGAACCTCTGAAAGAATTATGGCCTGCTTAGAAATTTGATGAATAGTTCAGTCTACTCAATGAGGGCATAAAATTCATATGGCCCAGTTTTTGGGTTTGGGGCCCACAATTCACAGCGTGGGTATGCCTGTGAGGTATGTAAAGCACAGAAGTCTCATTTCCATGATTATAGCATTGCCACAAACATCTCCTGTGCAGTCCTGGACTCCATTTCATTGCAGGTGTCCCCTGCAGACTCCATGCATCTGTATAGTGTTCTTCAGAAGATACATGCCCTGGGCAGTCTTCCTTTCTTAAAGTCACAGTGCAAAGAGAAAGAGAAGTTGCAGTCATGAAATACAGGCTGCTGGATTTTTTTTACAATGTAGGGATAAGCAAGGGAAGTAGAGGGTTCTCAGATGTTTTGATGCCACACTGGACTCACTGCTGAGAAGCAGGTGAAGAAAGAGCCCATATTTCCAGCAGGGGCAGGAAGCTCAGTCAGTTTATGAACATGAGACCACAAACTTGGGAGAAATGGCAGTAAAATGTTAATGACCTCACTCAGGTGGTCAAGGCAAATGAAAGTATCTGCACCTCGTGTCTAAGACCCACCACACCAGCCACCTCTCACACTACTCATGCACCATACCCCCATCATTATTCAGCAGCACCTTATACTGCACCTCACCTACACACACTTTCCAGTTATGCCAGCCACATACACACCTCTCACCACCTTCACACACCTCCAGCTGTTCAGACATGACAGTTACATCACCCAAACACACTGAGTCGCAGGATGGAATCTTGTGCCCTTCCCCATCACCGGTGGGGGACATTTAGTCAGGTGGGAGGGTGGCAGGTGGGGACCGATCCTTCCCTGTTTCGGGAAGGCCAGTGGATGGCCTTCCTGTCCCACCACTTATTGAGGCCCTTAAGATGCAATTAATGCTCACTTAAGGGCTTCACCTGAGTGCTGCTGGTATTAATTCAATGGTGAGCAGGGGCCCTGTCATACAGGTAGTATGACAAGCAAACTCTGCCCGTTTTGCTTGCGGGCTCCTGGTTGGGGGTGTCCCTTGTTCAAAGGCTCTCAGTGCTTGATTGAGCAACCCAGCATCAGGAAGGTCGGTTGCTGAGAGCCAAACCCGTCCTTGCTGCTGACCCTACTCCATCACTACCTCCATTCACAACCGCACCACCCCACCCCCCACCACTGTCACTCACCTCTGGCATGGAATCCAGTGATGATCCTAGGCTTTAGTGGTTGCTGTACCGGCAGCAGCTCCTGCCTTCCTGTGGGTGCTGCCATTCAAAAGAGCTGCTGGTCTTTGATTGGCTGTATCTGTGGAGAGAGAAACAGTTAATGACCCAGATTTTGTGGAATCATGGAAACTCAGTGGACCACTAAAAATGGTGGGCAGGAGCCAGATTCGGAAGGCCCACTCTCATTTCCAAAAGACCCCAGTTTCACTAGTAGGGGAAAAAGGGCAGACGTGACTCACACATGAGAGAAACTCGAAATCAGCAGGGTTATTTGAAATCAGTGCTGAGTACCCCAATTTCATGATAGCAAGGGATTTATCCTGCAGTAAGGAGTATTTATGTAGGAGACATAAATGGTCATGAGGAGTGGATAAGATACACAGAAAAGTCAAGTTGTGAAGTTATTCAAATCCCCAGCTCTTTAAAATTTTGGGGAAAAAAAAACAAAGCCTGCCTGTGACCAGTGAGAATTGAATAAAATCTCTTCTAACAGTTCCAATAGCCATTTTCAGAATGCAGTACTTGTAAAAATATGAGACATTGATGAAATAAGTATTCTTGTCTTTTTAACCACTTTAAGACAAATACTTGAACAGTTAGGAACAGGACTACTATAGCACTGCACATACTTTCTTTATTTATAATAATGCTTAAAGTAATTGTGAAGGTAACTACAGTGATAGCAATGCTTGTTTTCAACTAAAATGAAAAAATACTTTTTCCATGGTTCTTTAAGTGCTATTTTTCGCTGTTTTTCAGCTGTCATTGTCAATTTTTCAGCCCCATTTCATTTGTTGATTTATGTCCTAGCCACATTTCATGTATTTTAACTTGTAGCTTTCACTATCATTCGAACGTTCTGGACTCTAACTTGACATGTCTTAATGCACATTAGTTGTTCCATGAGAATTTTATGCTTGTAACAGTTTTCCATAAGTAGAATTTTCCACTCAGCATGCGGGCACATGCCCAATACGCTCGAGCATGAAATAAAGTGTGATGACATTTGGTGGGTATCCCAACGTTATTGTTCGGCGGGCACGCGCAAGAGTTGGCAACACGCCTACTGACAATTAAGTGGCCTATTAAGGCCATTAAAATAGCAATTGACGGCGATTTTTCGCTGCCCGTCCAACGTTACGGTTCACGGGTGTGCAAATCGGCCAGGCGGACTTCGCCTTTTTGATGAAACCTTATCCAAGGGTGGGATCAGGTTTCCGCTATTAATTAAATAAAATAAAAATGTTTGGACAGAATTTTCATCATCTATATTTTCATGTGAGTGAACCTGATGTGTGGACATTTCTTTTCTGTGGTTTCAAATCTTTATTGATTGGTTTTAAGCACTTCAGCTCGCTGAGGCAGCTCTCTGCCTTCAGGGAGCTTTCATTGCAGGCCCCCCTGCCCCCCACACCCGTTAATTGGCCAGCCAGCATGAAATCGCGGTCGGGGGCCGAATGAGGTCAGAGGTATGTTCCCCAGCCGCTCCCAAGCCTGCCAATCATGGCCGCCCGCCGAAAATTCTACCCCACATGTCTGTTCAGAATGATATATTAATAAAATGCAGAGCAAACATAGAAACATTAAAAATATGTGTAGGTCATTGAGCATCTCAAGCCCGCTTCACCATTCAATTGGATTATGGCTGATCTACTGCTCAACTACATTATCCAAACTATTCTCTGTATCCCTTAATACCCCTGCCTAACAAATATCTATCAATCTCAGTCTTGAAAACTCCAGCTGCACCAGCAACCTTTTGGAGGCAAGAGTTTCTGATTTCTACTATTCTTTCTTTGCAAAAGTGCTTCTTAATTTCACCCTTAAATGGCCTAAAGGATAAGGCCTGCGTTGCCAGTGGCTGTGAAGATGATTGTAGCCATGATATTTTATGTGTGGGTTCCATCCAGGATGGATTTGGAGACATTTGCAACATGTGGCACTTTGCCATTCGCAGTTGTATAAGGGAAGTCACCGATGCTCTCTACTTAAAGAGAGCTGACAACATTTCATTCTATAGTACAGAGCGGGCATGTGGCTTGCAAGGGTTGCAGGCTTCTCCATGGTGAAGGCTGCCTTTGAGTTCATCCACTTTGCTCTGCAGGAACTGACATGCTTGCGGACAGACTGAAGGTTCTCCACAAAGCGGTCACCCAGTCTGCATTTGTTCTTTCTAATGTAGAGGAGACCACATTGGGAGCAGCGAATGCAGTAGATGAGACCAAACGCAGACTGGGTGACCGCTTTGCAGAACACCTTCAGTCTGTCCGCAAGCATGACCCAGACCTCCCTGTCGCTTGCCATTTCAACACACTACCCTGCTCTCATGCCCACATGTCCGTCCTTGGTCTGTTGCAATGTTCTAGTGAAGCTCAATGCAAACTGAAGGAATAGGATCTCATCTTTCGACTAGGCACTTTACAGCCTTCCAGACATAATATTGAATTCAACAATTTCAGATCATGAACTCTCTTCTCCATCCCCAGTCCCTTCCCGATCCCCCTTTATCCAATAATTTATAATTTTAATATATATATTTTTTTTCTTTTCCCACCTATTTTTAAAGTTATTGTGATCTATTGTTTTATCTCCACCTTTAGGCCCATTTTGATCCCTTCACCAACTCCACCCCCACTAGGGCCAATCTCTTCTTTGCCTCCACCTATCACTGGCCTCCTATCCAGCTCTGCCTTTCCCACCCCCCTCTACCAGCTTATATTTCACCTCATTTCTCTATTTCCTTAGTTCTGATGAAGAGTCACACGGACGCGAAACGTCAACTGTGTTCCTCTCCGCAGATGCTGTCAGGTCTGCTGAGTTTTTCCAGGTATTTTTGTTTTTGTTATAAAATTATGCTTCAGATATATAGGGCATTGGTGAGACCGCATCTCAAATATTGTGTGCAGTTTTAGTCTCCTTATTTAGGGAAGGATGTAAATGTGTTGAGGCAGTTCAGAGGAGGTATACTAGATTGGAATTATAGAGGGGTGAGGGGTGGCTTGATTAAAGTATATAAGATCATGAATGGCCTAATTATCTTATGAGGCTAGTTGGACAGGCTGGGCTTGTTTCCTGGTAGAGGGGGTGGGAAAGGCAGAGCTGGATAGGGGGCCAGTGATAAGTGGAGGCAAAGAAGAGATTGCCAAATATGTCATAGACAAAAGGACAAAGGGGTGTTGACGGTGTGATATTATCTAAGGAATGTGCTAACGGGGACATTAAGAGTAGCAAGCAGGACAAGCTAGAGGCAGATGGCTCTAGTGGGGGTGGGGTTGGTGAAGGGATCGAAATGGGCCTAAAGGTGGAGATAAAACAATAGAAGAGTGAGGGGTGGCTTGATTAAAGTATATAAGATCATGAATGGTCTCAACAAGGTGAATGCGGAAAGGATGTTTCCTCTTGTGGGTGTGCCCAGAACTAGGGGGTGCTGTTTTAAAATTAGGTGTCACTCTTATAGGCCAGTGATGAGGAGAATTTATTTTTCTCTCTGAGGGTTGTGCGACTTTGGAACTCTGCCTCAGATGGTAGTGGAGGCAGCGTCACTGAATATTTTAAAGGCAGAGGTGGATAGATTCTTGTTAGGCAAGGAAATCAAAGGTTTTCTGGGGCAGATGGGATTTTGGAACTAGAAACACAAACAGACCAGCCATGATCTTATTGAATGGCAGAACAGGTTCGAGGGACAGGATGGCTGATTTCTGCTCATATTTCGTATGTTTGTATTTTTAAAAAAGCATTACAGAAAAAACAATCCATCAGCCCTCATCCCTCACACCCGCTCATCCTCCCACACACTCCACTTGCCCAACAATGCCACCACACGACCTTCACCCACCCCCTGGCCCCTCATACCCTCCATTCTGCCTCATGCCATCCACCCATGGCCCTCCATATCCTCCATACTAACATAAGCCTCTGTACCCGTTCCCCATAATACTCATACCCACCATGCCAGCTTATGCTCCTCTCCCCACCTCATGGGCCCCATATCCTCCATGCCAACCAATGTCCCTTATCCACTCCCATGGCCTTTTATAGCCCTTGTGCCAACTCATGGAAACCCATTCCCCCACCCACCACCCCTTGCCCTTACACCTACGATGCCAACTCATCAAGAATCCACCATGAGCAGTCCTTAGAAGCCATAATGAGATTTAAAAAAATAAAGCTTTAAGTATGTTTTACAGACTTTATTTAAGAAAAACACTCATTGATAAAAACCAACTCATTACATTTATGTCCCTTCAACCACATAAGCCCCATAAGAATAAACATTTATTCAAATGCTTAATCCCTTATAAAAACAAGCATTGGAATTCATAGTCCCACTTCAAAGAGTTGATAACTATTTGGAGCTGTTAACCAAACTATGAAATGGAAGGAACCACATGGTGATAATGGAAGGTTGTGAAATCAGAATAAATCCAGTAATGATAGCTTTCAGGATTAAGTCAACAGAGTGAAATATCAAGCAATGATTTTTTAACACTCCACACATTTTTCAAGGATTTAAAGGGCAAGAGTTTTAAACACTTTGAAGCTTGACAATTGTTTTTGACGCTTTTGACAGTTCCTCTTGACATTTCCAATCAGGCTCTGCACTTCTTATAAGGTTATGCACTTTTAAGTGCACTATTAATAATCCCAAATGGCACCTTACCTCTCCTATTAGCATGGATAAAGGACTGGTTGGCTAACAGGAAGCAGAGAGTAGAGATAAAAGGGTCATTTTTAGATTGACAAGCTATAACCACTGGACTGCTACAGGGATCAGTGCTGGGGCCTCACTATTTACAATCTATATCAATGACCTGGATAAAGGGGCCGAATGTGTGGTAGCTAAATTTGCTGTTGACACCAAGATAGGTAGGAAAATAAGTTATCCAGAGGAGGTAACAAACCTGCAAAGTGGTATAGGCAAGTTAAGTGAGTGGGCAAAAATTTGGCAGATGGAGTATAACATGGGTAAACATTAACTTGTTTACTTTGGCATGAAGAATAGAAAAACAAGTTCAGAGGAGATTCACTGGACTCATCCCTGGGATGAAGGGGTTGTCTTATAAAGAGAGGCTGAACAGGTTATGCCTATACTCATTGGAATTTAGAAGAATGAGAGGTGATCTTATTGAAACATATAGGTTCCTGAGAGGACTTGACAGGGTGGATACCTGGGGGATGTTTCCACTTACGGGGAAACTAAAACCAGGGCACATTGTTTAAAAATAGAAGGTCTCTCTTTTAAGGCAGAGGTGAGGAGAAACCTTTTCCCCTGAAGGGTTGCTGGTGTGTGGAATTCGTTTCCTCAGAAAGTAATGGAGGCTGGGTCTTTGAATTTATTCAAGGCAGAGATAAGCAGATTTTTCTTAGGCAAGGGAGTCAAGGGTTAAGGGAGGACAGACAGAGAAATGTAGCTAGGACCACAACTAGATCAACCATGATCTTATTGAATGATAAAGCTGGCTCAAAGGGCCAAATGGCCTACTGCTGCTCCCAGGTTTCTATGTTCCTAGGTTTCTATGTTCCTAAAGGGCAACTTACCTCTCCTAAAGGGCACCTGACCTTCCCCAAAATATGGCCCGGAACCACATCCAAAGGGGTATCCTACTTCTCCAAAAGGGACCCCACTTCAACAAAAGACTCCAACAAGTTTAGATCTCCTCCTACCAGGACCAATCTGCTCACATCATGTTCCCCTCTCCTGGCTAACAAAAGTCAGATATGACTGGAGTAAGGTACTGTTTTATATCGGCAACTACCTCCATGAAATGTGCATGTGCAAATCCGACCTGGCCCCATTCCCACCCCCGTGAAAATGGTATGTGCCATGCTCCGGGGAAGGGCCTTCTGTATTTCGGCCTCTTCTGCCATTTTCGCAGGAACAGAGAGGCTCTCTGTCATTGCAAACATTCAGGCTTTGATGCCCAACCCTCTTAGATCTTTGATGTTGCATGCAGGCTTTCTGGCAGACCTACCAATTTGCTAATCATTGCATTGTATGTTCCTATCAACCTTCTTCTGCAGCTTTCCACATTGATGTGCTTATCTGAATCTTCTGTAGCAGACCATATTTCCAACAGTGCTCTCTAGGGAACCATGGTACCTGAAATAAAAATGCTGAAAATACTCAGCAGGTCTGGCAGCATCTGTGGAAGTAGAATATGAGAGAAAGCTAGCTAGTAATTTAAAGACAGATAGTAAACGTTTTTACAAGTATTTAAATAGGTAAAGAGTAACTAAAGCTAGCATTGATCCTCCAGAAAGTGAATCTGGGGAATTGATAGTGGAAAACAAAAACATGGCAGTGGCATTGAACTATTTTGTGTCTGCCTTCACTGTGGAAGAATTATAAAACTTTGCAAAGATACATTAAATCAAAAGGTAAAAAGGTGGAGGAACTTAAAACAATCACTAGCACCAGGGAAAAGATGTTTGGAAAGCCATTAGACCTACAGGTTGTCAGAAGGCTTGCATCCTAGGGTATTAAAAGAAGTGGCTGCAGAGATAGTAGAGGCATTTATTGTCATCTTCTAAAAGTCATGAGATACTATAAGCATCGCATTGGATTGGAAAATAGCAACTATTATAACTTACTTCAAGGAATGAGGGAAGCAGAGAGAAGGAAACTACAGGCCAGTTAGCCTAACAACTGCCATTGGAAAATTGCTAGAATCCATTTTTAAGGAGGTTATAACAGGATATTTAGCAAATCATAATGGGATCAGGCAGAGTCAACATGGTTTTGTGAAAGGCGAATTATGTTTAACTAATTTATTGGAACTCTTTGAGGAAGTAACAAGCAAGTTGGTTAAAGGGGAACCTGTGGGTGTGATGTACTTGGATTTCCAGTGGGCATTTGATAAGGGGCCACATCAAAGGTTACTTCACAAAATAAGTGCTCATTGTATAGGGGGTAATATATTAGTAAGAATAGTGGATTGGTTAGCTAACAGGAAACTTTGAGTAGGGATAAGTGGGGTTTTGTTTGGTTGGCAAGCTGTAAATATTGGAGTACCACAGGGATCAGTGCTGGGTCCTCAACTATTTACAATCTATATCAAAGATATGGATAAAGGGACCAAATGTATGGTAGCTAAATTTGCCAATGATACCAAGATATGTAGAAAAGTAGGTTGTCAAGAGGAGGTAAACACTCTACAAAAGGATCTAGATGAGTTAAGTGAGTGAGCAAAAAATTGGCGCCTGGAGTAGAAAAGGGGAAAGGTTTTACAGCAGCTGTACAGGGTCTTGGCGAGACCACATCTAGAGTGCTGTGTGCAGTTTTGGTTTCCTGAACTGAAAATGGACATAATTGTGTTAGAAGCAGCTCATAGAAGGCTCACCGGACTCATTCCTGGGATGAAGGATTTATCTTATGAAGAAAGGTTGAATAGGTTGAGCCTATACCCACTGGAGTTTAGAAGAGAGGTGATCTAATTGAAACATATAAGATCCTGAGGGTCCTTGATTGGGTGGATAACAGGAAGATGTTTTCGCTTAAGGGGGTCACTAGAACTAGGAGAGATGGTTTAAGAATAAGAGGTCTTCCTTTGACAATAGCGAGAGACGGCCATAATTTTGGAGATTAAAGCGTAGAATCAGTTTGGGTAGAGATGAGAAATAATAAACATAAGAAGTAATTTGTGGGAGGGTTTATATGCCCTGTACCAGTTACCACACTGTAGGATAGAATATCCAGGAAAGTATAAGGAGGCTTAAGAGAAAGTTACGGTGATAACCATGCAGATTTTAATCTACACATAGATTGGACAAATCAGATTGGCAAAGCTAGCCTGGATGATGAGTTCTACAGTGTTCACGGGATAATTCCTTAGAGCAGCATGTTCTAGTACCAACCAGAGAGCATGCTATACTATATCTGGTAATGTGCAATGAGAAAGGATTAATTAATGACTTCATAATGAAGGCGTCCCTAGGTAGCAGTTATAATAATATGATTGCATTTCACGTTCAGTTTGAGAGAGAGAGTAGTGTCAGATTAAGACTAGTGTTTTAAACATAACTAAGGGCAATTATGAAGGCAAAAGACAGAGTTGACTAAAGTGAACTGCGAAATTAGGTTAAGGGATAGGTCAGTAGAGGTGCAGTGGCAGACATTTAAGGAGGTATTTCATAATACCAAGAAAAGATACATTCCAGTCAGAAAGAAAGACTAAGGGAGGACGTCCATGGCTAACTAAGGAAGTTAAAGATAGTATCAAACTGAAAGAAAAACCGTACAAGTCCGCAAAGATAAGTGGCAGGTCAGAAGATTGGACAGAATATTAAGACAGCGAATAATGACTAAAATATTAATAGGAGGGAGAAATTAGAGGATGAGAGAAAGCTAGCTGGAAATATTAAAACAGATAGTAAGAGTTTCTACAGGTATTTACAAAGGATTAGAATAAGTAAAGTGTGCGCTAGTCTTCTAGAGGGTGAATCTGGAGAAATAATAATGTAAAATAAGGAATGGCGGATCAATTGAACAGGTATTTTCCATCTGTCTTCAATGTAGAGGGTACAAATAACATCCCAGAGATAATTGTGAATCAGGAAGGGAAAGGGAGGGAGGAACTTAAAATGATTGCAATCACCAGGGAAAGGATGCCAAGAAAATTATTCGAACTAAAAGCTGACATGTTCCCAGGCCCTGATGAACTTCATCCTAGAATCTTAAAAGAAGTGGCTGCTGAGATAGTAGATGCATTGGTTTTAATTTCCAAAATTGCCTCGGTTCTGGAGAGGTCCCATCAGATTGGAAAATAGCGAATGTAACTCCTCTATTCACGATAGGAGGGAGACAGAAAACATAAAACCATGGGCTAGTTAGCTTAAGACCTGTTGTAGGAAAATTACTGATATCTATTATTAAGGTGGTTATGGCAGGGCACTTAGAAAACCTCAATGCAGTCAGGCAGAGTCAACATGGTTTTGTGAAAGGGAAATCTTATTTGACTAATTTATTAGAGTTCTTTCAGGAAGTAACAAGAAATGTGGATACAGGAGAAATTGCAAATATGTTCTACTTAGATTTTCAGAAGACATTTGACAAGGTGCCACATCAAAGGTTACTGCGCAAAATAAGAGTTCCAGGTTTAGTGGGTAATATGTTAGCTTGGATAGGCAATTGGTTAGCTAACAGGAAACAGAGAGCAGGCATAAATGCGTCATTTTCAGTTTGGCAAGATGTGACAAGTGGGGTGCCGCAGGGATCAATGCTGGGGCCTCAACTATTTTACAGCTTATATCAATAGCTTGGATGAAGGGACCAATGCATGGTTGCTAAATTTGCTGATGCCACAAAAATAGGTAGGAAAGTAAATTGTGAAGATGATAAAAAGTGTCTTCAAAGGGGCATGGATGGATAGGCTAATTGAGTGACTGAAAATTTGGCAGATGGAATATAATCCAGGAAAATTTAACTTGTCTACTTTGGCAGGAAGAATAAAAAAGCAGCATATTATCTAGGTGAAGAGAGAGAGTGCAGGAATCTGAGGCATGGGGGGATCTAGGTGCCCAGGTACATGAATCACAAAAAGTTATTTATAGGTGTAGCAAGTGAATAAGAAGGAAAATTGAATCTTGTTGCTTATTGCAAAGGGAATGGAATATAGAAGTAGGAATATTTTGCTACATTGTGCAGGTGTTGTTAAGACCACACCTGGAGTGCAGTTTTGATTTCCTTATTTAAAAAAGGATTTAAATGCATTAGACGCAGTTCAGAGAAGGTTCAGTTGACTGATTCCTGGCATGGTATCTTATGAAGGAAGGCCATTAGAGTTTAGAAGAATGAGAGATGATCTTATTGAAATATATAAGTTCCTGTGGGGACTGGAGAGGGTGGACGATGAAAGAATGTTTTCCCTTTTGAGAGAGGCTAGAACTAGGGAACACAGTTTAAAAATAAGGGGCCTCCTATTTAAGATGGAGATGAAAATAACTTTTTCCCTCAAAGGTTGTGAGTCTTTGCATCTCTCTTCCCCAGAAAGCAGTGGAGGCAGGGTCACTGAATATTCTTAAGGCAGAGGTAGATAGATTCTTGACTAACAAGAGAGCCAAAGGTTATCGGGGGTAGGCAGAAGGTGGAGTTGAAGCCAGTCAGATAACCCATGATCTAATTGAATAGCAGAGCAGGTTCGAGGGGCAGAATAGCTTACTCCTGCTTGTATGTTTGTATGTTAAGCCAGAGATGAGGAGAATTTTTCATGAGATGTGGGTGTACTTGGAAGGCCAGTATTTGTTTCCCATCTCTAATTTCCCTTGCGCTGATTGGTGTGACAGGCTATTTCAGAGAACAATTAAAAGTCAACCACATTGCTGTGCTTCTGGAGTTTTATGTAGGCCAGGCCAGGAAAGGGCAGCAGATTTCCTTTCCTAAAGGACATTACTGAACCAAATGGGTTTTAATGACAATTTCATGTTCACCATTACTGAGACTACCTTTCAATTCCGGATTTATTTATTTGGTGAGTTTAAATTCTACTAGCTGCCATGATCTGATTTGAACCCATATCTCCAGAGCATTAGTTTCAGTCCCTGGATTACAAGTCTCGTAATATTACTATTATACCAAAATCTCTGACACTGTATATAATTTAGAAGACAACTTAGAGATGGGATCTGCACATGGTGAGACACCAGACATGAGTGGCCTGCAGTCAGAGGAGGGAATAAGGGTAGCACTGGTGCTATGGTCCTGGTGAAAGGTCATGACACGAAATGTTAACTCTCTTTTTCTCTCTCATAGAAACATAGGACTCAGGAGCAGAAGTAGGCCATTTTGGCTCTTCCAAGACTGCTCCGCCATGCAATAAGATCATGGTTGACAATATGGCCGGAAGTCCAAAAATCAGTTTCACACCGTCTTTCCCACTGCCTGATGTCGGGAATCTAATGTCAATGAACTTGCATCTTATTATCTTGCCTGCTCGCCAGAATCATCCCCTCAATGTCAGGTTTACCACCCACATCAGCAGAAGATCATGTCAGTCCAGAACACGTCTTGACAAATGTCAAGTGCAAAAGCCGGGACTTATCGTTAGGACCTAGTTCACATCGCGGATGTCTGAGGAGCAGAAGCCCTACGTTTACCCCACCCTGGAGAAACACATGCATCGTATGCTGGGTGGATTTTCATGGTCTTGGCTCCACTGTGAAGCAGTTCACGGAAGGGCAGAGGTCTCGGTTGATGCCTAGGTTCTGCTTCAGGGCATCACGGTCTTGGCCATGGGCTGCTCCAGATGATCGTCGAGGTGCGGGAGAGGAAGCTGTGAGTGGAAGAGGAAAGTGTATAGGGGGTGGGTGGTAGGAGAGGAAGGTATAGGTTTGACTGGGAGAGGAAGGTGTACTGGGGAGGTGAGTTTGGTAGGGGGGGTATGAAGATGTTGGGGAGGTGAGGTTGGGTGGGGGGGTGAGGGGTGTGGTTGGTGGGGGTGGTGGGGTGGGAGGTGGGGGGGTTGTGAACAGGTATGAGGAGGTGAGTCTGTAAGCTGTAACAGGGAAGAATGCAGCAATGGGGAGGTAGGTGTAATTGGGAGGAAGGTGTAAGGGGTAGAGTTTGGGGGGGAAGGAGTTTGGGGGGGAGGCAGGATTTCAGGGGGAGGAAGAAGCTTAGAGAGGGATGGAGTCCAGGGACAGGGGGAAAGAGTTCCGAGGGGGGAAGGAGACCAGGGGTAAGAAGGAGTCTGGGCGGGGAGAGGAGGGAGTGAGTTTGGAGGAGGGAGTAAGAATGGTCGAGGGAGTTGGAAGGGGTGGGATATCCAAGTGAATGCAAGGCAGGGGTCTGTGGCATCATTTACTGCAGCATGGGGAGCGAACTAAGTGTGGACGTGGTAGGAGGGAATGGTGAGAATGAAAGAGGGGAGAATGATGTGGAAGTGTTGGAGGGTGAGGGTTCGACAGTAGCGGTAGAAGGGACAGCAAGGGTGGTTGGGAAATTGGAGACAGACATGGACCTTTGGGGTTGGAAGCAGGAGGTCGGGGTAGTCAATGTGGGTGGGATTCTCAGGAAGGTAGGGAATGTGCACGTTCACCTGGACATCCTGGAAAGAAAAGGTTTCTGATTGGTAGGTGATAGTGGTGAGATGGAAGGTGATGCCAGCAAGGTCAAGAGTGATGGGGGAAAGGACATTGTTGACTGGGGGAGGGTAAAGGATGGGGCAGCGGAGAAGAAACTTTAATATGACCATGTTTTCGAAATCGAAAGTGAGCGGAGCCTTGTGTTGAGTGGGCACAGGTGCTGCATGGGAGTATGATCAGTGGGTGGGTGGAGATGCAGGTTAGCTCAGATGGACAACCAAAAGCGAACCCCAGCAGGCAGCATTGAAAATGCTCGGGACATTGAGATAAGTGTGATGGAGGGAGGCTCCGCATGCATGGGAGAGTGCTTGCACGAGGCTCTGAAAGGCCTTGCCACACCCACAATTCTCCCTCTGGAATCACTGGTCGTCCAGCTGCATGCAGCTGGACTGCTAATGGGGGTTGCAGGTAGAGGGCTCACGAAACCTGTAAATGAAGCTGAAAGACACCATTGCATATTACTCAGTGAAAGTGAATGTATTTTCAGATTATAAAGTCACAAAATGCATTTGCCCGTGCAACCACTTGTGATCAGAAATTCTCATCTTTTCTATGCCTGCCACTTCTTCTAGGCGCTGCCCTGACATCTGCAGCAGGAGTGGAGACTGTCTGTGCAATGGTTTGGCCCTGGTACCTCTGATGACTCCAGCATGGATCCTCCGGAAGGCCAGGACTTTGAGGGCCCCCACTTTCTTTGGCTGTCCTCCAATGGGCCAGCTGCTTCCTCTGCGGTGACAGAGGATGCGGTTGAGGGGCTCGCAAGCAAAGGGGTCTTGGAGGGAGAGGACAGCCACTGAAATTCCTGATTGAATGATTCCGGGGTATCCAGCTACTGCTCCTCCCCCTGCGGGCCCTTGCCTGACTCCTTGAGAGGAAGGAACACCTGGAGGGATGTCAAGGTGTCTTGTTTTCCTGACGTGAAGCTACTACAGGAACTCACCCGTGGCTACTGTGATGGAGTGCAGGTCTGCACGCATCTCCATGGCACCTGCCATCCTTCCCATGGAGACCTCCATATATGCACATGTGGGCACCACTTCATCAGAGAGTAGGTGGACACAATCTGACTCGCATCACACTCTGTTGAGGGCTTCCAACACCTCTGCTATGATTTTCCCCTCCTTCTGCTGACTCTCCACGATGAGTAGGAAGGCCAAATCCAGAGGCTCATCATCTGATTCATACCTCACAGATGCCTCTTTCCCAGCAGTCCTCCAAGTGGCGGGGAGCTCGGCTGAACCTGCTTCCTCCTGCTGTGGACATGTGTCCATACTGTGACCACCAGATTGTGAACCTGAGCCTGTTCTAGATCTAGGTCCCACTGAGGTGTTTGCCTCTGTGCTGGTGGACGGTGTGGTTAAGCGCTGTGACGGGTCTCCTGGGCTGTTTATTTCCAGCTCTTCAATGCAGGAGTTGTTCAATTGGCTGGTGAATGGAGCTGAGGGACTGGCTGAGGGTATTGGTAGCTTAGTAGAGCTCCCTGTGAACCAAAGTAGAGACAGTTAACGCATGGCAGCAGAGTCAAAAGCAGTAGAGAGAGTGCTCACATTTGCGTTGAAGGACAGATGATGTGGTGCAGAATCCTCACGTGGGTTTTCACCGTCGACCTCACCGTCACCACAGGCATGGTCCACGTTCTCACCAGTCAGCGCGATGGCATGCTCCTCAAAGTGAGTGGAGGGTTTAATGTGGGCCACTCCACCCCAGGCCTGGGACCCTCCCTGCTGTTTTGAGCCAGCTTCTCCTGCATGAATACAGATGCAGAGAGTATGACCAGGATGCATGGCACTGCATGGAATGTTTGTGTGGTGAGCGGAGCCATATACGGATGAGGACGCGAGCTCGAGGGGATAGGAACCTGATGGAGATGTAAGGGTGTGTGTGAGTTAGTGCTGTTGTTCTTTGAGATCCCTGTGGATGCGTGGTGGGTTTGAGTGTGTGAGTTGAGAGTGATGACAAGAGTGACTTACCCTGGCGAATGGAAGAGATTGTTCATCCTCTTTCAGCACTGGGTGGCTGTCCTCTTTTGCAGGGCATTGGTGCTGACCACTGCTACCACCACCCTCATGCTGGATTGGTGACCTTGCTTGCTGGTCTCCTCCCAGAGCGGGAGTAGAGGACTTCACCGGGCCCTCACTTCATCCAGTTGACGCTCAAGAGAGGCATTGCTAAATTTGGGGGCAATATGTTTCCTCCTTTTGGCAGCCATCAGTTCCCAGCAGCTTCCTATCCCTTGAAGACTGTTAGCTCTGTGCGGGGCGGCCTTTAAATATGGCGCCCGGTTTACTGAGGCCTGGGGTGATGGCAGGGCGGATGGAACAGAGGCTGCCCCACCAATGACCTGGCCTGTTTCCCAGAAATGCATTATTAATGAGGCCGGCCAAGCTGGATTGGGATGATACAGCATGGAAAGCCGGCCTTGGGGCCAGCAGGAAAAATGTCCTTTTCCTATCCACTATCGCACTTAATGCAAATCTGGGACAATTCCATTGTATGGCTTGAAGTGTAAGTGGGATGTGAACAGAAGGACTAGGTATGAGGATACCCTCATCCTCTATTGCTTCAGGCACCCCACTGGCCCTCCACCACGTCAGCAATGGCCAATTTAATGATGGCAAGCAATGACTTCTCCATGGGGTAAGATCACGCAGCCTCACCTGTCCCCTGTCGATTAATGCATGCTACCTTTGCTTATGCGTTAACTTGTCCTGTGCTGAAATCTATTTGGATGATGTGGCTGTCATGGATGAATAGCTGGCAATATTTGCAAGCTTTTAGATCTGGGTGTGAGGCTTGCAACAGTGCTAAGCACATGAGGGTGAGATGAAATCTATGAATGTTAGGTGTGAGTACTGATCGATAGAGATTGTTGTTCAGTGAGTGATGAGGGTCTGATACAGTGAGTTGTGTCTTATGCTAATGGTTCAGTCAGTAGAATATGGCATTTAAGGACTCATTAGCTGACCTTGACCACTTGCATGAGGCCATTGAACAATTTGTGGCATTACAACCAGGTCCTCATTGACTACCATGGGTATCTGCTTCCAATGCCTTCTAAGAGTTTGTCAAGAGAGTCTTATGGCCTCTTGTGGATGGAGCACATCCCTCCCTCTCTCCCCTGCACCTCCTCGACCATGATCTCCAGTGCAGTGCCAGAAATGTGGAACCTTCCGAGGTAATCTATTTTAGGTGTTGGTTGAGGGATAATTGTCTAGCAGGGCACTGGTAGAATGCCCCTGCACATTCAATAGCGTCATGGAGCCTTTCGCATACGCTTTTGAGGGCACACGGTAACTTGGTTCAACAACTCATCTGAAAAAGGCATTGAGAAAGGTAGATGCTGAGAAGCTGCTTCCCTGGCTGGAAAGTCTAGAATCAGGGTCAGAGTCTCAGAATTATAGGTTTCCCACTTAGGATTGAGATGAGATGAAATTTCACTGCGTTTGTACTTAGTTCCCTTTGAAGTTTTGTATTCTGGCATCTGTCCTGATAAATGCAAGATAAAAAACTTTGATAGCATGTTTCATTTATTCATTAAGTAAATTTAAATTCTATCAGATCCCATGATGGAAATGGAACTTATGGCTTGAATTTTTCAGATGGCTAGTGTTGTGTTTCCCGCCATCCAAAGAGTCGGTGGGGGCTGTATCCCTGCTCACTCTGAACGCCCCGCAGCTTATTTATTCCCCAGTGAGCATTATTTGGTTGCGGGTAGAACTTCCTCCCCTCACTTGGGAGGAATTCCTGCCTTAGCGACAGCCCTTCAGTCCCTGAGTTGTCAAAGTTCAAGAAGGCATCAAAGACTCAGTCCGGGAACCAGAAACCCAGGTAAGTTGAAGAGGTCCCAGGTGGAGAAGATAGAGAAAGCCTGGGGGGATATGAGGGGGCAATCAGGGGAGAGGCTAGGGAGGGAAGGAATTCTGGAGGCCACCAGACCTTAAGGATGGCAGGAGGGCTCCTGACTTCAGAAGGGGGCTTCTGTTGGAGGTGCACCCCCCACACCCCCTTCACCCCCACCTTCCCACACACACTGTTACTTTGTTGTATTTCAGGCTTCCCCCACAGAGGTTCAATCTTCTTCGCCAGCCTAAAAATTGAGGCTAGGCAGGAAACGTCCCTTAAGTGGACATTAATTGGCCACTTAAGGGCCTCAAATATGGCTTTCCATCCAAGGCCGTGTCCACCACAGCATAAAATCGCTGTCCAGTCGGGGTGGGTGGGAACTCGCCTAAAAACCCACTGGTGGGAAGGTGTAAAATTCTGGCCTCTGTCTCTGAAACATTATTCTGGGTCTCTGGATTTCTTGTCTAGTAACATTAACACTATGCTACAATTTCTGCTGCCAGTACTGGACCAGGAGAGAAGAATTTGGGCTTAGACAGGACCAGCAACCTTGTGTGTAATGCGCCTGCCTTGTGCCAGAGCAGAAGCTGCAGTTTGTAGAAGTCGACTGTTATTTCAACCAGCGCAGTTGTGTGAGTTCAACATTTACCAGGATCTGATAAGGTTACTGAGTCACTGAGTAAGCACCTAGCAATGCTCTTAATCAGCTGAAGTCTGTCAAACTTTGCTAATACCGCAAGTGTAGTGTGCATTACTCTGCTGATTGTGCTGATTGCCTCGACTGAAATTTTGGGAAAACTAAGACATACATATGCGCTCAGCCCCATAATGACACCTTCTACTTTGTTTAATTCGAGCCTGTATTCAAATGATTGCTTATGCAAATGCCTTTTGGTGTTCATTTGATATGATTTATCATCAGAGCTAGGTATATCTCCATTGCTTCCCAGATGAGCTGAGTGATTACTGTGAACTACAAGAGGAAATTAAATCAACAGGAGCCGTGTGACTGGAGTGAAAGGTTTTATACTGAGAACATGCAATTAAGTTGTACCTCTGAGGCTGGAGACGTATAAATCGCAATTGCATATTGATCGGACTGTATAGAATAAATATCATTCATTATTTTTTAGTGGAAGTAATGAAGTGATGAAGCATGCTTGTTATACCTGCACTTAAAATGATAAAACAATTTTATAGGGGAAATACTGTCTCTTCTGGTTGGGAAACCCAGAAAATGGGGCCATAATCTTAAAATTAGAGTCAGGCTATTTGGGGCTGAAATCACGAAGCACATTTTCACATAAGTAGGAGCAGCAACCTGGAACTCTTACCCAAAAGGATGGTGATGCTGGGACAATTGAAATGTTCAAGATGGACTAGGCAATTGTATGGAGGGATATAGAGGTAAGATAGGTAAACTGGGTTGAGGAGCAGATTAACCACAATCTAATTGAATGCCGGACAGGTTTGAGAGGCTGAATGAACTGCTTCTATTCCAATGTTACTGCACTTGAAAAATGTTAACAATAGTGTGCATAAAGCAATAACAGATATTTGTTGTGCTGTTTGTTACCTTCCCTTTGTATAGATTTCCTGTGAAAGGCCTCAGTTGAGACCTGGGCCTTGAGCAGGTAAAGTGTTGGTGGAGAACGGAATGGAAGGAGAGGCAGTTACAACATGGGCATTGGGAGCAAAGCGTCCGTAAAATTCCTGGCTCTGCAAGCCTAGTTCCTGAAAAACTCCAGCAGATGTTCAGGCTTTGGTTCCCGTGATTGGGGTGTTAATGGATGTTGGGTCTACCACCCCTCAAAACAATGCGAAGGCAGCCACAGGGGCTGCCAGATGCAAGATAGGTTATGTGAAAGCTCCACCTCAGTGCACATATACTTGTAAGGAAAAAAAAAACAAAAAAAGCCCTCTAGTCCTTACCCTTCAGGCCCCATCACACAACCTCCACACACTCCCTGTGCCCCACTGATTTTTTAAACTGCAGACTGCTTTTTTTAACATCTAAACGGGGAGGAGATTTAAATGCTTCAACAACATTCCCACTTCTGACTTTATGATGTAAGGAAGGCCATTGATGAAACAAGCGAAGATGGCTGGGCCGAGGACACCACCCTGAGGAACTCCTGCTGTGATTTCTTGGAGTTGAGATGACTGACCTCCAACAACCACAACCATCTTCCTTTGTGCTAGGTATGACTCCAACCAGTGAAGACTTTTCCCCCCATTCCCATTGACTCCAGTTTTGCTAGGGCTCCTTGATGCTACACTTGGTCAAATGCTGCTTTGATGTCAAAGGCAGTCACTTTTACCTCACCTTGGGAGTTCAGCTCTTTTGTCCATGTTTGAACCAAGACTGTAATGCGGTCAGGAGCTGAGTGACCCTGGCAGAATCCAAACTGGGCATCAGTGAGCAGGTCATTGCTAAGCAAGGGGGTGACACTTGACAGCACTGTTGATGACCCCTTTCATTACTTTACTGATGATGGAGAGTAGACTGATGGGCAGTAATTGGCTGGTTTGGATTTATCCTATTTTTGTGTACAGGAGATACCTGGGCAATTTTCCACTTAACCAGATAGATGCCAGTGTTGTAGCTGTACTGGAACAGCTTGGCTAGGGGTGCGGCAAGTTCTGGAGCACAAGTCTTCAGTACTATTGCTGGAATATTGTCAAGGTCCATACCGTTTGCAGAATCCAGTGCCTTCAGCCGTTTCTTGATATCACGTGGAGTGAATCGAATTGGCTGAAGACTGGCATCTGGGGACTTCTGGAGGAGGCCGAGATGGATCATCCAACTGACACTTCTGGCTGAAGATTGTAGCAAATGCTTCAGCTTTATCTTTTGCACTGATGTGCTGGACTTCTCGATAATTGAAGGTGGGGATATTTTTGGAATCTCCTCTTCTAGCGAGTTGCTTCATTATCCACCACCATTCACGACTGGATGTGGCAGGACTGCAGAGTTTAGGTCTGATCCGTTGGTTTTGGGATTGCTTAGCTTTGTCTATCATTTGCTGCTTATGCTGTTTGGCTTGCAAGTAGTCCTGTAGCTTCACCAGGTTGACGCCTCATTTTTAGGCATGCCTGGTGCTGCTCCTGGCATGCCCTCCTGCACTCTTCATTGAACCAGTGTTGACCCCCTAGCTTGATGGTAATGGTAGAGTGGAGGAAATCTATCCCATTTAGCATGGTGGTAGTGCCACACAACATGATGGAGGGTATCCACAATGTGAAGGTAGGACTTTGTCTCCACAATGACTGCAGTGGTCACTCCTACTGATAATGCCATGGACAGATGCATCTGTGGCAGGCAAGTTGGTGAGGATGAGGTCAAGTATGTTTTTCACTCTGTTGGTTCCCTCACCACCTGACGCAGACCCAGTCTAGCAGCTATGTCATTTAGGACTCAGCCAGTAACGTGCTACCGAGCCACTCTTGGTGATTAACAGTGATGTCCCCCATCCAGAGTACATTCTGAACCCTTGCCACCCTCAGTGCTTCCTCCAAGTGCTGTTCAACATGGAGGTGCACTGATTCATCAGCTGAGGAAGGACCGTACGTGATATTCAGCTGGAGGTTTCCATGTCAATGTTTGACCTGCTGCCATGAAACTTCATGGTGGCTGGAGCTGATGTTGAGGACTTCCAGGGCAACACCCCCCTGTACTTCACTGTACCTTCACCTCCGCTGGGTCTGGTGGGACAGGGCATACCCAGGGATGGTGGTGGTGTGGTGGTGTCCCGGTAGGATATGATTCCGTGAGGCTGATAATGTCAGGCCGCTGCTTGACTAGTCTGTGAGACAGCTCTCCAAAATTTTTGGCACTAGCCCCCCCCAATGTTAGTAAGGAGGACTTTGCAGGGTCGACAGAGCTGTTATTACCATTCTCGTTTCCAATGCCTATGTCAATGCCAGGTGGTCCGTGAGGTTTTATTCCTTTTTTGCAACTTTGTAGCAGTTTGATACAGTTGGGTAGCTTGCTAGTGCATTTCAGAGAGCATTTAAGAGTCAACCATATTACTGTTGGTCTGGAGTCACATGTAGGCCAGACCACACCAGGTAAGGATTCCAGATTTCCTTCCCGAAAGGGCATTAGTGAACCAGATGGGTTTTTACAACAGTTACAATTCCAGATTTTTAAGGCCAGGATATTGAGGTTGGCGAGCAGGGGGTGGGGCCCACTTGCCAACATGTAAAATGTTGCAGGATGATGTCATGCGGTACTCTCAAAATCACCCTGTATCACTTCAATTTTCAGGTCAGCGGGGGCACTGCCGAATCAGCTGTGCACCAACCGACCTGTCAACGGTCTATTGAGGCCATTTAATAAGTAATTGACATAATTAATGGACCTGTCCGTTCAAACTTAAGGTTGGCAGGCAGGCTGAGAGCCCTGGCGGGCTTCAGAAAAAGTAGGAAACCTCATCCACGGGCAGGGTTTCATGAGGGTTTTTATAAATTTAATAAATGTTTGATTTAAAGCGATGGACATGTTCCAACTCAAGTGACAGTGTCACATGAGGGGACATGTCGGAAATTTTGTTTGTGCACCTCTACCATATTTAAATTTGGCGCCGATCTCCCTGAGGCAGCACTTAGCCTCAGGGAGATGAGTGCACTCTTTTGCGCACATGAATGAAAGAGTGCACTCTCCTCTGAGGGAATACCCCCCCACCACACCCGCATAGGGCGTGCATAGCGCTTCCTGGCGGACGTCACGCTGGTTGGGACTTAATTGGCCTGCCCACGTAAAATGGTGGCACACCCGTGACCAGGGGCACACCTGCACTTCCCCCCCGCCACCGCTGCCCAACAGGGAGGGATTCTTCCCTATTGAATTCAAATTCATCAATTTAAATTCCGTCATGGTGGGATTCAAGCCCATGTCCCCAAAGCACTACCCTGGGTCTCTGGATATTGTGTAGTGACAATACCACTACACCATCGCCTTCCCTGGTAGAACCCAACCACTTTCAGCTGCTTCATCAATGACACTCCCTCCATCATAAGGTCAGAAAAGGGGATGTTCTCTGATGATTGCACAATGTCCAGCATCATTCATGACTCCTCAGATACTGAAGCAATCCGTGCCCATATGCATCAAGACCTGGACAACACTCAGGCTTGGGCTGGTAAGTGGCAAGTAAGATTCAAGCTACACAAGTGCGAGGCACTGACCATTTTCAACAAGAGAGAATCTAACGGTCAACCCTAAACATTCAATGGCATTATCATCGCTGAATCACCACAGTCAACATCCCGGGGGTTACCATTGACCATAAACTGAACTGGTCCAGCCATTTAAATACTGTGGCTACAAGAGCAGGTCAGAGGCTGGGAGTAACTCACCTCCTGACATCTCAAAACCTCCACCACCTACAAGGCACAAGTCAGGAGTATGATGGAATACTTTCCACTTGCCTGGATGAGTGCAGTTCCCACAACACTCAAGAAGCTCGACACCATCCAGGAAAAAGCAGCCCACTTAATTGGCACCCCATCCACCACTTTCAACATCCCTTCCCTCCATCACTGACGCACAGTAGCAGCAGTGAGTACCATCCACAAGATGCATTGCAGGAATTCACCAAGGTTCCTTCAACAGCCCCTTCCAAACCCACAACCTCTACCACCTAGAAGGACAAGGGCAGCTGGTACATGGGAACACCACCTAGTCACACACCATCCTGACTTGAAACTATAATGCCATTCCTTCATGTTGTTGGGTCAAAATCCTGGAACTCTCTTCCTAACAGCACTGTGGGTTTACCTACACCACATGGACTGCAGTGCTTCAAGAAGGCTGCTCACCACCACCTTCCCAAGGGCAATTAGTGAATGGCAATAAAGGCCTAGCCAGCAATGCCCACATCCCATGAATGAATAAAAAATTGCTAAAATAAGATTTTAAATATAAGACAAATAAAATGAAATAATAAGCCAAGATATTAGCTCTACAGACATATGGACTCAATATCCAACAGGTTTTAATCAATATTTCACTCAATTACCTTTTTTCACACAATTATTTTTATTAACAATTTTAATCCCACAAATACCTACATTCACAAAAAATTATTATACTCAAAAACATTATTTGACAAAAAGATTTATTTTCACAATGAATTTACTTTCATTCATTTTACTTTACTCTAGAATTAGATTTACAATTTTTACCATATGGTTTCTATTACTCATTTTCTACATCCTCAGTATCACTCTCGAAATCCTCAGGATCAAAATCTACACCCATTTCCTCAACGTCTGCTGATAATTTGAATAGTTCATCCTCAGTATCAAAGGAGTATAGTGTCACTCTCTACATTTTCAGCATGACTGCCTACATTTTGAGTGTTTGTTGAAACATTAAATATTTGATGATAGATCACATTAGAAGTTCTTCCTTCTTGAGTCAAAATAAAGAGATTTCTTGACAGTCCTGCTCAGCTCTTATATTTTCTGATGCTTCTCAAGTGTTTTGATTTTGTTGTTGTTTCTATTATGTCATCTCCATCCAGTTATACTCATGGATTTATGGAAAGTGGACACTATACTTTTAAAACGAAATGGGGAACGGGCAAACTGCATTGAAAAAAAATGGAGTTGAGAAGTCAGGTGACTCATTTCTTGTCAGCCAATATACAGGGAACTACATGAGGCTAGAAGTTATCCTGCCTGTCTAGACAGGACATTAAAACAGAAATGACCTTTTGGGACATTCTATTGAGATGACATTAAAATGCAACAGATCTTTCCTGTGGATTTAATGGCTGCCATTGTCCAACTAACAGCAGAAGTTAGTTTATGTCGGACTTGCAGACTTCTTGGCTGCAGAATGAAATTCCATAGAAAGGGTGTGAGGAGAAATCGATTCTATCACAAGGAGATGCAAATGGATGAAACTCAAATACCACTGTATGTCAACGCTCAAGTCGTCAGTGACCATTTATGCGAGCAATGGAAAACAGATACTATGGTCACCTGGCAGAAACAATGGACAGAATTTTACGCCTCTCTGGTGGGTGCACACCCTATCCAATCGGGCATAAATTAGTATGAGAAAATGTTCAGGGCGAGCGTTCCAATGTCATCCCACATGCGCGCAATCTTCAGGTCAGCGGTCACGTATGAGTGTTGGAGCCGCATCCGCCATCAATTAATAGGCCATTTAAGGCCATTAAAAACCCAATTGATCCTGATTTTACATTGCCCATGCTCGTCGCATGGGCAGAAAGGGCAGGCAGGCAGCCCACATTTTGCAAAACCTCATCCAAGGGCAGGATAAAAAGGGTCAGCAGCATTGCCAGTGTGCGTAGTGAGGAGTTTCGCAAATAGTTTGCTGCTGGTTGCTTATTTGAACTTGCCAACTTCATCTCAGTTCTGAGCTTCATTCTTAACATTTCCAAGCTTCATTTCAGGACTCATTGGAGTCTCCAGGACCCCCAGAGGATTTTGATCATGAGGCCTCTTCCAAGTATAAGCCTGGTAATGGGAATTGTGATCTCCGCTGGAGACAGCTCCTCTGAGGAGAAAGAGAGGGGCAGAAGGGAGAGGAGGGCAGGTGTCCCAATGCAGCTTCCAGGGGAGGGACCTGTGGGAAGGGAGGCGCAGGCATAAGAGGTGCAGGGCCAGCAGGTAGTCCAAGGTGGTAGGGCTGCAGAAGATGCCACTATCCTGTGCCAGGGTTTACAAGCAGCGAAAAAGCTACCTCAATATGTCCAAGGTGCAATGCCGAAGGAGACTCCACCTCTCCAGGGAGACTGTGACCCCTATTTGGTATATGATTGGGCCTGAGATCACCTCCAACTGTGTGGGTAGAAACCACACCAATGGTGGCTCTGATGGTCATAGTGGCCCTCAACTTCTATGCCTCCGACTCTTTGCAGCCTGACCAACCCCACCTGAGGAACATTCATTCCAAGCAACCAAGGCTCACCCCCGTGGACAGCTCCGACGTGATTGATAGTTGGCACACAGGCTCTAACACTCCTGAGCTCTACAGCAGGATGGCCAGCCCTTAACACTTCACCATACTGATCCATGCCAACATGATACTCACCCTTCCCGAGAATAAGGGTGACCCTCCTGGCAGCCACGTCCTCCACTAGCACCCTGAGGCACTCATCTGAGAACCGGGGGACCGAGTGGCCATCCAACCTGCCTTTCCGCCTGACATCTGCAGCTGCAATTGAGGCCATAGCTTTGGTCTCCAGAACGTAAAAGATATGTTCTTCCCTGGCAGCCTTTAAGGAGCTGCCTGAGCCATTTTTAAACTGCCTACTGTGTCACCACTGGACTCAGTGCCCAACAGGCTCCCGCCCCTGCCCAGCCCTTCCCGAACATTGGAAGACACATTTCACGCTGACTGGCCAATTCAGGTCGTGAGCAGTTGCAGGCTGGAGCCTGTTTCCTGTTCAATCCCTGGCCCACTGATTGTGTGCGGCCACCAAGGGTAAAATTAAGGCCTAGGTTGTGACAAGGTGAGGGTAGAGTGACTGTCCTTGACTTCAAAGCCCCATTTCACTGAGCATGGCATTAAGGAACTCTAGCAAAACTGGAGTCAATGGAAATCAGGGGAAGACTCTCCACTGGTTGGATTCACGCCTAGCACAAAGGAGGATGGTTGTGGTTGTTGGAGGTCAATCATCTCAGTTCCAGGACATCACTGCAGGGGCTCTTCAGAGTAGTGACCTAGGCCCAACAATCTTTAGCTACTACATAATGACCTTCCTTCCATAATAAGGTCAGAGCTGGGGATGTTTGCTAATGATTGCACGATGTTCAACAATGTTAGCAACACTTAAGATACTGAAGCAGTCCATGTCCAAATGCAGCAAGACCTCAACAATATCCAGGCTTGGGCTGACAAGTGGCAAGTAATGTTCGTGCCACACAAGTGCCAGGCAATGATCATCTCCAACAAGAGAGAACCTAACTAGCACCGCTTGATATTCAATGGCATTATCATCACTAAATACCTCACTATCAACATCACGGGGGTTACCATTGACCAGAAACTGTACTGGACCAGCCAAATAAATACTGTAGCTACAAGAGCAGGTCAGAGGCTAGGAATCCTGCAATAAGTAACTCACCTCCTGACTCCCAGAAGCCTGTCCACCATCTACAAGGCACAAGTCAGTAAATGGACCAAAATGAGGTTATCCAATTTGGTCGGAAGCAAAAAAAGGCGACTTATTATTTAAATAGAGAGAAACTTCAGAATGCTTCAGTGCAGAGGGATCTGGGTGTCCTCGTGCATGAATTGCTGAAAGCTAGAATGCAGGTAAAGCAGATAATAAGGAAGGCAAATGGAATTTTGGCATTTATTGCTAACGGAATAGAGTATAAAAATAGGGAAATGTTGTTGCAACTGTACAAGGCATTGGTGAGACTACACCTGGAGTACTGTGCACAGTTTTGATCCTCTTACTTGAGCAAGGATGTAGTTTCACAGGAGGTGGTTCAGAGGAGGTTCACTAGTTTGATTCCAGAGAGGCAGGGCTTGTCTTATGATGAGAGATTGAGCAGTTTAGGCCTATACTAGCTAGAGTTTAGAAGGGTGAGAGGAGATCTAATTAAGGTATATAATATGCAAAAGGGGATAGACAAAGTAGACGTGGAGTGGATGTTTTCCCTTCTGGGGCATTCTAGAACAAGAGGCCATTGTTTTAGGCTGTGGAGTGGTAGTTTTGAAACAGAGATGAGGAGGAATTACTTTTCTCAAAGGGTCGTGAATCTGTGGAATTCACTACCTCAGAGTGCAGTGGATGCCGGGACGCTGAATAAATTTAAGGAGGAGATAGACAGATTTTTAATTAGTAACAGGTTGAAAGGTTATGGGGAGAGGGTGGGAAATTGGAGCTGAGGCCAAAATGATATCAACCATGGTCTCAATGAATGGTGGGGCAGGCTCGAGGGGCTGAATTGCCTACTGCTGCTCCTAGTTCTTATGTTCTTATGTCCGCTTGCCTGGATGAGTGCTGCTCCAACAACACTCAAGAAGCTTGATACCATCTGGGACAAAACAGCCCGCATGATTGGCACCCCATCCACAAACATACACTCCTTCCACCACCAATGCACAGTGGCAGCAGTGTGTATCATCTACAAGATACACTGCAGGAACTTACCAAACCTCCTTAGGCAGCACCTTCCAAACCCACAACCACTATCATCTAGAAGGACAAGGACAGCAGATAGATGGGAACACTGCCACCTCCAAGCCACTTTCCATCCTGACTTGGAAATATATCGCAATTCCTTCACTGTCACTGTGTCAAAACGGTGGAACATCCTCCATAACAGCACTATGCGTGTACCTACACCACATGGACTGCAGCGGTTCAAGAAGGCAGCTCACCACCACCTTCTCAACGGCAATTAGAAATGGGCAATAATGTTGGCCTAGCCAGTGCCAACCACATCTCATGAATGAATAAAAAAAAGGGACATTTATGAGCGCACGTTTTGAGAGCAGCCTCAGCCTGGGAGATAAGTAGAGTCATTGGGAACAGATCCAGCCCAGCAAAAGAAGGGCCCTTCCTAAGATCCATCAGCATGCAGAGAATTGGGGCTAGCCTATATCCACTGATTTGAGTAAGAAAACCAGATTTCCACTGCAGGGGTTCAACTGCATCTCAACTGGAGTAAAGCTGGAGACCTGCTGTTCACGACTGCAATTCTTCAAGCTTCCATCTTGAATCAAGTATAACTGTGTTTTTTGGGGGGCTTTTAAGACCTAAGTGCATGCTACCTCTTTTGTAATCATCTGTACTTTTGTGTATGTGTGTGCTTGTGTACATGTGCATGTGGGTATGCTGCAATTACATTCAGGCGCTGAGAAATAAATATTTATTCGTTTTTTAAACTTACGAGAAAACCTGTCTTTTGTCTATTCTTGAGAGTTACTGCATTCAAGGCAGTTAAAACACTTTCTTTTAAAAACACATCTATCTGTGGTTATTCAAGTGGTGGCAAAATGGGGAACCACCCTCCCATCTCTCCCTTGTCTAATAATAAGCAGAACATTTGGGGAAACAGGTGGTTCACTTAAGGGTCGCGATGATACTTTGCCTTTTGTGAAATACATTGAAAATGGCTTTTCTTTCCTTGTTTTTCCACCATAATATTCACATACCTCTGACCTACTGTCAATATCATATTCTGGGTCTTGCTTACAATTATGTTGAGGATCAAAGATGAAAGCTTCCATAAAAAATCTTGAATGGTTACTTGCAGCAATGGAACTTCTTGCATTCTGTCGCTCTTTTGTCAACTGCTTGCCTTCTTTCTC
Organism: Carcharodon carcharias; assembly: GCF_017639515.1. Classification (NCBI taxonomy): domain Eukaryota; kingdom Metazoa; phylum Chordata; class Chondrichthyes; order Lamniformes; family Lamnidae; genus Carcharodon; species Carcharodon carcharias. The sequence continues at coordinate 106,653,006 of NC_054477.1, forward strand.
TAGTCTCTTCATCCTCCCTTTCTCTAATTGCTGACTGTTGTTTTCTGTCAATTTTTATCCATTTTGTTCTGGCCTTTTCATCTTCCTTGGTTCTGTGTGGTGTCTGTAGCTTTCCCTTACTAAGGAACAATGTGTAGCGTCTCAAAACAGTACTCACATGAAAGAAATAAAACATGACAAATGAAATGAAATATGAAAGAAAGTCGAGGATTTATGATGTAAATTTGACGCAGTCTTCCTTGGAATATATGGTTAAAGTTAGTTAAAGCATGTTGACTTATGGTGCCACTAGGGACATAGGGGAAAATTTTCCCCATGTCGGGCGGGCTGAGCGGGAGTGGGTGCAGGCGGGCGTGGACCCGATCGCCACCTGTGATCGGGTCCGCGCCACCATTTAACACGGGCTGGCCAATTAAAGCCCTTTAAAGCCTGTTTAAATAAAGCGCTGACAGCCTTTGCAAGGCTGCTCATGATGGCAGGTAGAAGGGCTCATCAGAGGGCTTCTGGTGAGCAGGTCAGTCCGGAGGGTAGGCCAGTGGAGCAGGCCAGGCTGGAGGTTAGGGCAATGGGGCAGGCCAGGCCAGAAGGTAGGGCAGCAGGACAGCGTGCCCCTCGTTTTACGAATGAGTGCCTAACTGCCCTCCTGAAGGAGGTGGCAGCACGGTGGAAGGTCCTGCTTCAGAGGGATGGGAGGCAGAGGCCTCCTTACCTGACCAAACATGGTGGCAGGAAGTGGCCGAGAGTGTGAGTGCCCATGATGTGGAGCAACACACATTGGTCCAGTGCCGCAAAAGGTTCAATGACCTCCTGTGCTTGGGAAGGGTGTGTACCCTATTGGTTGAAGTCACTTAATGCAGGCGTCACCCTTTCCCCACAAAGCTCCACCCTCGTCACCCAACAACTCTGAGTGGAGTAACAACATTGAATCCTTCATGACATGTTTCCCTCAACAGATGGGCCAGCAGATATTGCCCATGCCTAGTTCACCCTCACAGGGTAGTGCTGAGATGGGTTCTGCACCCACAGCATGTGTGACACTAACACCCAGAGCATAGAATGGGGGGAAACTCTGCACCCAGGCAGAGTGCTGGAACTGTGAAGCATGTCAAAGTCAGGGTGCTGATATGCGGGGAGGAGAGCTTCCGGGTAGCAGGGCACCAATCCATCTCCTGGTCATTGCATTCTGCATGCTTTGCAAGGCTATACCTTGTGCTGCCAAATGTGATGGAGGAAGCATTTGGGCAAGGGGGGGGCTCAGCCCTGGCTTCTTTGTGAGAGCGTGTGGCAGCTGCAGGGTAATGAAGCACTGGAGCCCTGCAATGTCCCACTCTGGTTGGGATGGCAGGGATACAAAGGGAATCCAGGTAGAGGCTGGACTAATCAATGCTCTTTTCTCCTTTTCAGGAGAAGACTGCACACAACTCCACCGAGCAGATGTGGTCTTGCGGAGGCCAGGCCCAGTTGGCAATCTTGGCTCCTTTTGAACAACAGGTCATGGATCTGGAGAGACGCCGTGCGTTCAGGTCCACCGGTGGTGGTGAGGCTAGGGTGCCACGGGGAGGTATGTTTGCCGAGCACTGAGATCACCATGTGTGTCCCAGCAGCCATGGCACTGCAGAATGCTCAGTGATTGAAGTTTGCAATATGGGTTTGCCATTGATTATGCAAGGATGAGCGCATAATAATCTGGGGGACAGGGATGCACATTGACATTGTCTGCACTGTAACTAATCAAATGTCCTTGTTCTTCCTTTAAGCATTTCAGCATCACCAGAGCAGGGCCGAGGAGGAGGAGGCAGAGGGGCCACATCTTTCACCTGAGGCCTCTGAACATTTTGACTCACCAGCGTCACACCATCTCTGCCAGGCAGGCTCCAGCACAGATATTAGCACCTTGGTGGGAATTAGATCATCGACTAATGTCCTGGGGCACAGTGGTGAAGGCACTTCACAGTCACTTGAGGTGCAGGCGGAAACAGAGAGTGCCCAGGGCACCGGCAGTCAGAGGACTGCTGGGGGTCAGGTACTTGCCCGGTCAGTGGCTGATGATGTGCCTCTGGAGTCGACCATGAGGCAGCAAAAGTTGGAAGTGCAGCAGGGTATGCGGGAATATCTGGCGGAGATACATGAGGTGATGCGTAGCATGGTCTCTGTGGTGGAGGTGTCTAGGTGGAGCATCACCGATGCAATGAGCCTCATGGCTGAGCGCCATGCTTCCTCCATGGAGAGAGTGGTGACTCTCGTGGAGAGGCTCCTCCAGGAGAACAGTCAGGGCCTGCTGGGTTTGCACTCGGATCTGCAAGCCCTCCCAGCTGGTCAGTGTCGGAGTGAGAGATGATTTGGGCACCAAGTATCCCAGCTCAGTGCCGATCCGTCTACAGTAAGCATGGAGGTCCGAAGCGACCTCACATTGGCGCAGCAGCTGCCTGTCGTCTCTGTGGGCTCCTCTCAGGGCACTCCGGATGAGGGCAGCAGCTCCTCCACCCCTCTGCCAGTGACCTTGGGATCCGATGAGGCTGCGGGTGACTGGGGAGAAACCAGCTGTGGAACTGGCCGCTCCCTCCCAGGCGGGACCATCAAAGGCTCCACAGGCCACAGGCAAACAGTGACTTGTTTGACATTGAGTTTTATAGACAAGGACCTTAGTTAATGTTCCTATCCAGGCAGATTTTGCACTCAGGTATCGAGTATGGAGCCTGCAGCCCTGCCGTGTGTTGAACGTCCATCTGTGGTGTGCTGGCTGAAGGTTCTTTGGATTAAAGCCTCCCAGGTGTCCCTGCCTCCCTGGAGTATGCCCGGGTCAGCATCTACCCCCTCAGCATTCTCCAGCGCGTGCTCATCCTCGGACTCACTGCTGGACTCATTGTATGCATCTGGAGCAACTGCATCTACATCCTCTTCCTCCACTGCTTCACCCCTTTCCAGTGCCAGATTGTGGAGGGCGCAGCATGCAATCGCTATCAGTGACACATGATCTTGGGGGGCCTGAGTGGTCCAGGAAGCGCATCTTGAGAAGACCAATGGTTCTTACCACCACAGCCCTTGTGGAGGTGTGGCTCCTATTGTACCTCTGCTCAGCCTCCGTTCTTGGATGGCGGAGAGGCGTCATGAGCCACCTTCTGAGGGGATAGCCCTTGTCACCCAGCAGCCATCCATCCAGCCGAGCCAGAGCACTGAAGAGCCCCGGCACCTGGGATTGTCTGAGGATGTAGGCTTCGTGGGAGCTGCCTGGGTACCTTACACAGACTTGTAGAATCAGCATCCTGTGATCACACACTATCTGCACGTTCATGGAGTGGAAGCCCTTCCTGTTGACGAAGGCACCGGGCTCACCTGCTGGTGCCTTGATGGCCACATGTGTACAGTCTATTGCACCCTGGACATGGGGGAAGCCAGCAATGGCCGCGAAGTCTCTGGCTCATTCTGTCTGGCTGGCTTTTTCCCAGTGGTAGTAGATGAAAGTTAATGCATGCCTGAACAGAGTGGCTGTCACTTGCCTGACACAAGTGTGGACAGCTGACTGGGAGACTCCGCAAAGATTATCCACTGACCCCTGGAAAGAGCCGGAGGCAAAGAAGTTGAGGGCAGCTGTAACCTTCAGCGCCACTGGCATAGGTTGCCCAACCACACAGTTGGCGCAGATCTCAGGGCCTATCATCTGACAAATGGAGGAAACTGTCTCCCTTGAGAGACAAGGCCTCTTTCAGCACTGCACCCCAAACATATTGAGGTAGCTGCTTCGCCGCCTGTAAACCCTGGCAGCAGGATATGGCATCTTCTGCGGCTCCTTCCGCCTTGGGCTTCCTGTTGGCCCTGCGGCCCTTGTGCCTGCGCCTCTCCTCCCAAAGGTGGCTCCCCTGGAGGCTGAATGTGGACTCCCGGCCTCCTCCTCCTTCTCGCCGTCCCTTCCTCCTCAGAGGAGGTGTCTCCAATGGAGAGCACAACTCCCATTCCTAGGCTAAGGGAAGGCTTCCTGAAACCTGCAGGCCCCAAAAATGATACTTACTGAAGATTCTGGCCTGAAGGCTGTTAATCCTGTCCAAGCAATTGGTTTGAGTTTTGAAGTATTTCTGCTCACACAGGCAAGTAACAGTAACATTCACAACCAAATACCTAATAGATACCACTCACGACCCCACTCACCTCTCTTATCCAGTCCATGGATGAGGTTTATCCAAATGTCTCCTACCTGCCTGCTCGTTGCACCCATGCGACGTCCTGAAGATCACACTGGCCCCGAAATATTGCAGACAATTGCTGCCTCAAGGGCCTTAACTGGGTGATTAATTAATGGTGGGCGGGCATCTGAGAACATCGTGCGTCTGCCCACCTAAATATCGTGATGACGCATGGTGACGTCGGGACGCTCGCCCAACGTCACCGCGCATCATTTTATGTCCTGGCCCCACACACCAGTGAGAAAATTCTGGCCACAGTGTAGGCAGGGTTGAGGGAACCCTTGCTCGGAGACCAATGATGCCCCCCACCACACCCTGCCTCTAGCGGAGGTGGTTAATGTCAACTCCGCTACAACATGCCCGTTAGTCCAAAGTGTCATCCCACCAAGTTTCATTGAGAGTGACCCAAGGACCTCAGAGGTGTTTGCCAACAAACAAACAGATATTTCACTTTATATATAGTTGAATTTAAATTCCCCAGTTGTGCTAAGATTTGAACTCATGTCTCCAAATCATTAGTCCAGATTTCTGGATTACATACCAGCAACAATACCACTATATTACATTTCCTGCTTCTGCACTATGCTTTCTCTGTTTTAACTTTACACTCCACAGAGCATCCATTCTGCTGATCTAATACCAGTTCTGTTCAGATGAGCTGCATACATTTGCCATGGGAAATCCAAGCCTGAAATCAGTTTAACTGGCCGTTAGCAACAAGAGGTACACATTCACTCGATCCCTAACACCAGGTTAAGCATTGGATGACTGGTGGGTAAAGTAGTCGAACTGATGAACATATGTTTGTACAAACTTCACAAGTGTGAAAATATTAAATTTACACACGTAAACATGAAATAATTCGAGGGATTTCTCCCCTTGAAGAATGAAGAGGCAGGTTTCCAGCAGATAGGATTAACAATTTCAATTCTTTGCTGTTTCACAGCCGTTGCCAGAATTACAACTGACACATTAATCAAATCTTTTTACTGCCAACAGGCCTAAGCCAAGACAATTACTTTTCACTCTTTCTATGCATCTGTGGGAAACTCCAATTTAAAATGAGCCTTACTGATGCCTTGTGATAAATCAAGAGACATTACTAATGAATTTCTTTATACTTAAACAACCTACTTGCATTACATAGTGTTACTGCAGTGTTCAAAATGGACATTTGGAAAAAGTTTACAACTGCAACAATTTATGGAATAAGTAATTGATATATATTTTAATTGACACAAGCCTATATTATTTTCTATAAGAATAGATGAATGAAACCAGAAACAATCGAATGAAAGGGCATTGCAAGTGACAGAATATCCCAGAAACAGCAAAAGCTTCAATAAAGTGTATTCATGCAACATGATCAGAATGGGAAATATGGTATGCTACAAAGTAACCATTTAATCAGATAACCTTATAAACATCTGGCTTTGTCAGGCATTGAGTATATGAATGGTAAGTGGATATAGAGTACTTATGAACTGTAGTCACAAGTATGAATTTGGATTTATGTACATGGTCTTCACCAACCAACAATAAGATGGTCTTATTTTATCAAAGTAATTGGCTTGTTGCAACATCATATCTAATACACTTCCTCCCTATTTATGCAGCTGATACTTTCAAATTGTGCCAACACTTCCCATTCATAGTTCCTAAGCACATTCCTGCACATTCCATTGGGCATTTACATCATTAGTTTTTCTGTGTTAGAAAAAAATGTACTAGCAATGTATGTGAAGAATAAAATTGGGCTCCTAATTCTTTAATCTTAAAGTGGCAAGTCTAAGAGCAATTAATCAAGGATATGTGAACTCTACTGGTGCGTTAAAAAGATTTCTCATGTTTCCAGAAACAAAAGGTCAGACTTGAAATCTGTAATGATAAGGTAGTCAATGTGTGATATTGGTTTTATTACACTGAGCTACCCCTAGGAAGGCAGGATTGAAATTCTTCAGTGCTGCCAATGATATTTAGTATCACCCTCAACTATTTAACCAGAATAAAAACAAAAAACTGCAGATGCTGGAAATCCAAAACAATCTGTTGAAGGGTCATGAGGACTCGAAACGTCAACTCTTTTCTTCTCCGCCGATGCTGCCAGACCTGCTGAGTTTTTCCAGGTCATTCTGTTTTTATTTAACCAGAATGTTTATCTTTAGAGAAATCCAAACATTTGGCAGCAAGACTGTCACCTGTATATCACAATTGGAATAACGGAATGAACCTCGCTCTATTTTAGGAATATTTATCAATGTTTAAACATTGAAAATCAAGGGATTAGTTTGCAGGCTTATAATGGTTTCACCATTTTTATACTTTACAGCAGTAGTTGACGGAATTGGATTATAAAGTTACAGTGCTTTCAATACTCTACCTTGGCCAAGAAGAATTATAACATTTTTCATTTGAGATTTAATTGAGAAAATAAGTAAACCAAAACTGGTACCACTTATAGGCTTCTGGTTTGAAAATAGTGTCATGAGAAAAATAATTTCACGGAGTCCAGCTAAAACGATAACTGTTCTTGAAATTGGGAAAATAAAATTGATGAATTTACATTGCTTACTCTTCAACATCTGTTAAAGTTTGTCAATAGTATTTCTATGCTGTCAAATGCCCCATATTTGTAAAATTGTGTGTTCATTGATATTGTTAATTCTGAAGCTGTCAGCTTTAGTTGAGCAAATTCTGGAATAGTCATGCTGGAACATCTGTAAACATCATGAATGTGGACACCTTTCCAAAGTGATAAAAAGGATTGTAAAATAATTAAGTTGAATGTAACTTCCATGGCTGTTCTCAGTGAACATGTATCAAAGGTCATCAGATGCAAATTTCCAATTGTTCAAGTATGAAATCTATAAGTAGAACCCAATAAAAATAAAGCTGAACCTCTTCCCAAATGTTTTTCTAAAAGTACGCATCTGACAATCTTTCTTGAACATCCATGCAATGTCCTAACCAAAGCCAAGTTGAAAAAAACATTTAAATAAATCAAGTTTATCAACTTAAATGATGGAAACATCAACAATGTTCTCCCTGGAGATCAAAAGAAAGTGCAACCTTGTGTAAAAGTCATTGGCTCTCTTCCATTATGTGACAGAGCTTAATCTACTTAACAACATTTGCAATTGTCATAATTGAATGATAAAATGCAATCAAGGAATAATAGCACAAAAGCCTTTTCAGTGTGGAGATGCAAGAAGGGGCTACGAAAGGCAGTCTGAACAATTTCACCCATTCCAGAAGGAGCTTTTTTCAGATCAAATTATCTGGAAAGGTGGATGCAATTGCAAATGAATCAAACATGCTGGATCTGGGGGAAGGGGTAAGGGAAGACTACATTTTGGTCATGGACTGAATGAAGAAAGAGAGACTTTAACATATAGAATAACCACTCCGTGGTCCTCATTCTCAAGTGAGAGTAACAGAGGCCCTAATACAAAAGCAAAGCACTACAAATGCAGAAAACAGAAAATGCTGGAAATATTCAGCAGGTCTGTCAGGATCTATGGAGAGAGAAAAACAGTTGAAGTTTCAATTCAATGACCCTTCATAAAAAAAATAGGGATCTGATATTTTAAAGTGAAATAGAGGTAGAGAAAGGGGGAAAAGGGCAAAAGAACAAAAGGAAAAGCCCATGATCAGATGGGAAACAGGAGTGTTTAAAAGGACAAAAGGGATGATGATCCAAGGCGAGTGCGAGAGGAGGACTCTGGGACAGGCAGTCAGCAGCACCTAGAGGAGCCCGGAGTTGAAGAGAAGCACGAGAGGAGTCGGGAGTTGAAAAGAAGCTGGGAGATCAGAAATGACTGAGGGAGGACGATGAGGAGGGAACGAGGTGATACCTTGAGTACCATGTGTACAGCTGGGTATGCATTTATTACTTTTATTGCTTATAGTTTTTAAGGTATAATTTTGTGTTTCATCATTTGTAGGGGCTATATTCTGTAACAACGAGGAGCAGGGAAGAAGGGCCCAAGAGTAATCGATATTGAGTATCTTCCAAAAGGTTTAATTTAATTTAAAGGGGAAAGTCATGGCAAGGGAGCTCAAAGCTGTAATGTGCTCCTCCTGCTCTATGTGGGAAGCTGGGCACATTTCCAATGCCCAGGGTCAGCATGTGTGTGGGAAGTGTCTCCAGCTGCAGCTCCTGGAAGCCTGGGATTTGGAGCTGCAGCAGCGGCTGGGGACACAGTGGAGCATCTGCAAGGTGGAGAGTATCATGGATAGCACTTATAGAGAGGTGGTCATACCGCAGGCTAAGAGTCCACAGGCAGGAAGGGAATGGGTGACTACCAGGCAGAACAAGAGGACTAGGCAGGCAGTGCAGGAATCTCCTGTGGCTATTCCCCTGCAAAACAGATATACCACTTTGGATACTGTTGGGAGGAATGGTCTCTCAGGAGAAAGCAGCAACAGCCAAATTCATTGCACCATGGTTGGCTCTGCTGCACAGGGGAGGACTAAAAATTGTGGGAATACAACAGTTATAGGGGATTCAATTGTAAGGGAAATAGATAGGCATTTCTGTGGTAGCAAACAAGACTCCAGGATGGTATGTTGCCTTCTTGGTGCTAGGGTCAAGGATGTCTCAGATAGGCTAGAGGACATTCTGAAGGGGGAGGGTGAACAGCCAGTGGTCATGGTACACATTGACATAAACGACATAGGTAAAAAAAAGGGATGAGCTCATAAAAGCAGAATATAGGGAGTTAGGAAGTAAATTGAAAAGTAGGACCTCAAAGGTAGTGATCTCAAGATTACTACCAGTGCCACATGCCAGTCAGAGTAGAAATAGCAGGATATATCAGATGAATATGTGGCTGAGGAGATGTTGTGAAGGGGAGGATTGCAGATTCCTGGGGCATTGGGACCAGATCTGGGGGAGGTGGGATCAGTACAAACTGGATGGGTTAGACCTGAGCAGGCCCGGGACTGATGTCCTAGGGGGCACATTTGCTAGAGTGGTTGGGGAGGATTTAAACTAAAATGGCAGGGGGATAGGAACCTATGCAAGGAGTCAGAGGAAGAGGAATCAAAGACAAGAACAAAAGACAGAAAGCGGAATAAGAAAAGTGATAGTCAGAGAAATCAAGGGCAAGAATCAAACAGGGCCTCAGTGAAAAATAGTGGGAATGGGACAAGTAATGTTAAAAAGACAAGCCTTAAGGCTTTGTGCCTTAACGCGACGAGCATTCGCAATAAAGTGGATAAATTAATCACGCAAATAGATGTAAACAGGTATGATATAGTCGGGATTATGGAGACAAGGCTGCAGGGTGATCAGGGATGGGAACTGAACATCCAGGGGTATTCAGCATTTAAGAAGGACAGACAAAAAGGAAAAGGTGGTGGAGTTGCATTGCTGGTTAAAGAAGAAATTAACGCACTAGTGAGGAAAGATATTAGCTCCGACGATGTGGAACCTGTATGGGTAGAGCTGAGAAACACTAAGGGGCAAAAAAATATTAGTGGGGGTTGCATTCAAACCCCCAAACTGTAGTGGTGATGTTGGGAATGGCATTAAACAGGAAATTAGAGATGCATGCAATAAAGAAACATCTGTAATTATGGTTGACTTTAATTTGCATTAGATTGGGCAAATCAAATTAGTAGCAATACCGTAGAGGAGGAATTCCTGGAATGTATATGGGATGTTTTTCTGGACCAATAAGTTGAGGAACCATTGAGGGAGCAGGCCATTCTCAACTGAGTATTGTTTAATGAGAAAGAAATAATTGGCAATCTAGTTGTGCGAGGCACCTTGGGGATAAGCGACCATAATATGATAGAATTCTTCATCAAGTTGGATGGAGAGTGATACAGTTGATTCTGAGACTTGGCTCCTGAATCTTAATAAAGGAAACTACGATGGTATGAGTTGTGAGTTGGCTATGATGAATTGGGAAACGTTACTTAAAGGGATGATGGTGGATAGGCAATGGCAAACATTCAAACAGCGCATGGGTGAACTGCAACTGAATTGTTTACTCCTGTCTGGAGCAAAAGTAAAACAGGAAAGGTGGCCAAACTATGGCTTACAAAGGAAATTGAGATAGTATTAGATGCAAGGAAAAGGCATACAAATTGGACAGAAAAAACAACAGACCTAAGGATTGGGAGCAGTTTAGAATTCAGCAAACAAGGGCCAAGTGATTGATTAAGAAGGGGGAAATAGAGTGTGAGAGTAAGCTTGCAGGGAACATAAAAACTGACTGTAAAAGTTTCTATAGGTATGTGAAGAGAAAAAGATTGGTGAAGACAAATGTAGGTCCCTTACAGTCAGAAACAGGGGAATTTATAATGGGGAACAAAGAAATGGCTGACCAACTAAATACATAGTTTGGTTCTGTCTTCACAAAGGAGGATTCAAATAACATACCAGAAATGTTGCAGAACACAGGGTTTAGTGAGAGGGAGGAACTGAAAGAAATCAGTATTAGCAGGGAAATGATGTTGGGGAAATTGATGGGATTGAAGGCTAATAAATCCCTGGGCTGATAACCTCCATCCCAGAGTACTTAAGGAAGTGGCCCAAGAAATAGTTGATGCATTGGTGGTCATTCTTCCGAGGTTCTATAGACTCTGGAACAGTTGCTACAGATTGGAGGGTAGCTAATGTAACCCCACTATTTAAAAAGGGAGGCGGAGAGAAAACAGGGAATTATAGACCAATCAGCCTGACGTCGGTAGTGGGGAAAATTCTAGAGTCCATTATAAAGGATTTAATAGCTGAGCATGTGGAAAACATTAGCAGAATCAGACAGAGTCAACATGGATTTATGAAAGAGAAATCATGCTTGACAAATCTACTGAAATTTTTTGAGGATGTAACTAGTAGAGTTGATGAGGGGGAGCCAGTGGATGTGGTTTATTTGGGCTTTCGACAAAGTCCCACATAAGAGATTGGCGTGTAAAATTAAAGTGTATGGGATTGGGGGTAGTGTATTGAGATGGATAGAAAACAGGTTGGCAGACAGGAAACAAAGTGTAGGAAAAAATGGGTCTTTTCCTGAATGGCAGGCAGTGACTAGTGGGGTACCGCAGGGATCGGTGCTGGGACCCCAGTAATTCAGAATATATATTAATGATTTAGATGAGGGAATTAAATGTAATATCTCCAAATTTGCAGATGACACAAAGCTGGGTGGGAGGGTGAGCTGTGAGGAGAATGCCGAGATGCTTCAGTGTGATTTGGACAAGCTGAGTGAGTGGGCAAATGCATGGCAGATGCAGTATAATGTGGGTAAATGTGAGGTTATCCATTTTGGTACCAAAAACAGGAAGGCAGATTATTATCTGAATGGCTATAAATTGAGAGAGGTGAATGTGGAATGAGACCTGGGTGTCCTTGTACACCAGTCGCTGAAGGTAAGCATGCAGTTGCAGCAGGCGGTAAAGAAGGCAAATGGTATTTTGGCCTTCATAGCCAGTGGATTCGAGTACAGGAACAGGGATATCTTGCTGCAATTGTACAGGGCCTTGGTGAGACCACACCTGGAATATTGTGTGCAGTTTTGGTCTTCTTATCTGAGGAAAGATGTACTTGCTTTAGAGTGAATGCAGCGAAGGTTTACCCGACTGATTCCTGGGATGGTGGGACTGACGTATGAGGAGAGATTGAGTCAATAAAGATTATATTCGCTGGAGTTCAGAAGAATGAGGGGGGATCTCATAGGAACCTATAAAATTCTAACAGGACTAGACAGGGTAGATGCAGGAAGGATGTTCCCGATGGTGGGGGAGTCCAGAACCAGGGGTCACAGCCTGAGGATATAGGGTAAACCATTTAGGACTGAGTTGAGGAGAAATGTTTTCACCCAGAGAGGTGTGAACCTGTGGAATTCACTACCATAGAAAGTAGTTGAGATCAAAACATTGTATGTTTTCAAGAAGATATAGCTCTTGGGGAGAAAGGGATCAAAGGGTATGGGGAGAAAGCGGGAGCAGGCTACTAAGTTGGAAGATCAGCCATGATCATAATGAATGGCAGAGCAGGATCGAAGGACCAAATGGCCTACTCCTGCTCCTAGTTTCTATGTTAAGGCAATAGGGGATTATAATAGGACAAGTAAATGAAACAAAATAATTGTCTAAAGGTGTAACTGGGAAAGCAAAATAATTGCTAACAGCTGCCATCCATACAAAGCTAAAAACCTCAAAACAAAATGGGGGCAGAGGTTATGATCTGAAATCTGAACTCAACATTGAGTCCAGAAGCTGCAAAGTGTGAATCAATAGATTCTTTGACTTTACACTGGGCTTCATTGGAACAGTGTAGGAGGTCTCAGGCAGAGAAGTCAGAGTGATAGTGGGGCAGAGAACAAAAATGACAGCCGGCTGCAATCTTGGAGTTGTGGTTGTAAATTGAGTGCAGGTGTTCGACAAAGTGGTCACTGTTGTGTATTGCATCGAGTAAGAGTAACATATACTCAACTGCAGGCAGCCATTATTGAACTAATTTTATATACACCTCCCCAACAGAGAAAGCATCAGAGAGGGCAATATAACAAATGTTCAGATCTTGCAATGTACTGCATTATCTTCACACTTAAAAAGAAAACAACTTGTACATTAAAATGTGAAATAAGTTCCCAGAATACAATGTGACTAAACCAACATAAACAAGTTCTGAAAAATTAACAGCTTGAGTAGCATATTTATTTTTACACTAACACAACCAAAACACATATGAACAATACTTCCAGAGTAACATGTAAAAAAAAAAATGCTTTTCCTTAACACCAGTATTAGCCTGACAAAAATATCATCATTTGACAGGAAATAATGAAAAGAACAACTCATTTCTTTTTCCTTCCTACATACTTTCCATTAAATCATCTGGCTTCTCTCTCTATCTGTCTGGGTATCTCCTTCCATTTCCATTAGCTTGATTCTGTTCTCTCAACATTTCTGGCCAGCAGATTTGAACTTTGACTACCAACCTAATGGTTGGGACTGTCACGTTAATTTATTTGGCTTAATCAAACATCTTGGATCACTTTGCTCTCATGGTGGATTATATGATCGTTTTAGTTTAGTTCTGACTTTCACTTGGGACTGTAGGGGATTTGGACTTTATAGGAGGTTTATCATGATCTCGTTTTGCCAATTTCCTCTTTCAAGCAAATGACCTACATGATATTAACAGCACCTCGCTACAATCTTCACATGATATGTGAATGCACCTAGTCTCTTTACAACAACTCCAATCCCACACTTTGTATCATCTTGATGGTATTTCCCACCACCTTCTGACCAGGACTGGGCTCCCTAAGTGCCTCATGTAACATAACTCATCTTCAATTTGTCTTTCTTCTCTCATACTTTGCTATTGATATCAGACTTAAGTAAATTGAACCTTGGGCAGAATTTTATGGTCCTCACACTGGCGGGATCTTTTGGCCCTGATCGGTGAGGTGGGGGGGAGAGGAAGGTCTAGCTGGGACTGGGAGAGTAAGGTGTACTGAGGGGATGAGATGGATGGGGAGGAGGGAGTACAGGGGGAGGAAGGTGTTACTTGGAGGAAAGCAGCAAGTGGGGAGGTACCTGTAAGAGGGGGAGGAAGGTGTAAGGGAAGGAGTTCGGAGAGGGGAAGGTGTCCAGGTGGGTGGGGGGTGGGGGGGGGGGGGCGGTGGTGGCGGGGTGGGGTGTCAGAGTTCAGAGAGGGGAAGGATGGAGGGTATCCTCAATGGGAAGATGGGATTTTGTCTTTACAAGGACTGTGTGGTGGTCATTCCTTCTGATATTATCAGAGACAGATGCATCTGCTGCAGGCAGATTGGTGAGGATGAGGTCAAGTGTATTTTTTCCTCTTGTTGGTTCCCTCACCACCTGCTGTAGACCCAGTCTAGCCGTTATGTCCTTTAGGACCCTGTCAGTTTGGTCTGTGTTGGTGCTAATGTGCCACTCTTGGTGATAGACATTGAAGTCCCCCAGCCTGGAGTACATTCTGCACCCTTGCCACCCACAGTGCTTCCAAGTGGTGTTCAACATGGAGGAGTGCTGTTTCATCAGCTGAAGGGTAGGGGGTGGGGTAAACAGTATGCTGTTATCAGCAGCATCCTTGCCCATATTTGACTACTGATCTAGGTTCCACCGAGGTGTGTATCTCTGAACTGGTGCAGGGTGTGGGTAAGCGCTGTAATGGGTCTTCCAGGGCTTCTTATTTCCAGCTCTTCAATGGAGGAGGTGTCCTCTTTGCTGGAGGTGAGGACCTGGATGGAGCTGAGGGACTGACTGGCCAAAAGCATTAGTCGCTTGGCAGACCCCCCTGTGACCCAAAGCAGAGATAGTTAGGGCATGGCAACAGAGTCAAAAGCAGGAGAGAAAGCACACACACTTGTGTTGAGGAATGTTGTGACACAGAATCCTCATGTGGGTGTTTGCTGCCAATCTCACTGTCGCTGCAGGCATGGCTCACGCCCTCACCAGTCAGTGTGATGGCACACTCCTCAAAGTGAGTGAGAGGTCTAATGTTGAACTCTCCATGCCCATTCTGGGACCTCTCCCGGCTGATGTGAGCCAACTTTTCCTGCATAGAAGCAGATGGAGAGAGTGTGAGGAGGACACGTGACACTGTGTGGAATGTTTGTGCCATGAGCGGAGCCATGGACAGGATGAGGATGTGAGCTCGGATGGGTATGAACCTGATGGAGATGTGAGGGTATGTGTGTGGGTTAGTGGTGTTGTCCCTTTAGGTGTGAGATCCCTGTGGATGTGTGATGGGCTTGTAAGCGTGTGAGTTGAGAGTGATGAGGTGTTTGACTTACCCTGGTGGTACGGATGAGAGCATTCATTCTCTTACCGCGCTAGGCGGCTGACCTCCTCTGTGGTCCGGTGGTGCTAACTGCAGCTGCCACCACCTTCCAGGCTGGATTGGTGAATCAGGTGGACCTCCTGCAGCCAGAATGGGGCTAGAGAATGTCACGGCGGCCTTCCACTGTGTCCAGCAGGCGCCCCAGAGAAGCGTCACTAAATTTGGGCGCTGCTGTCTTTGCTTTTGGGGCACCTGTCACCTGGACCATTCCTGGTCTGTAGACATGAAGTCAGCTGTGCTTTGGTGCGCTTTAAATATGATGGAGCAAGGATGCCAGCAATTCAGAGTATTTCCCCTAAATGCATTATAAATGAGGTGGAGAAGGAGATGATGTGATGAGAAAAACCTACCATTGTGGCCAACTGGAAAAACAACTTTTTTCACACCCACTACCGCACTTTTTGCAAATCTGGGATGATTTCGCCCTCAGTTGCTGGTTATCCCTCAAAGAACAAGATAAGAATGTAAGGTTTCCTTCATTAAAACAAACCAGTTGGGTTTTATGATATTCTTACAGCTTCATGGTCACTTTTCTGTTCTTTGGATTATTAGCTCAAGTCTCTGGATTAACAGTCCAGCAACATGACCACTGTATTGTTGCAACTATATATGTTTAAATGTCAAGGGGCAGTGTGGACAGTGTACTAAAACTAGACTCAAAGGATACTGAGTGAACAGCAGGTGCCAATAGTGGAAAAGCATTTCACTCCACCACACAGATCGCTCAACTTAACACAAAATGTACAAATAGGGTTAAACACCTCCAACTCAACGGGTTTATTCAATAAATAGTTGAGACATTCCAATCAGACTTGCAGCTCCATCTTAAGCCTAGGTGGTTGAATCATGGAACCATAGGATTGGATTTACAGCCCCTCCCTCTCCCCAACACCACCAACAGGGGCTGATAAAATAAAGCGGGTGGCCTTCCCGCTGACCTGTTTCCAATATTTTGGTGGACGTGGAAGGTTTCAGGCACTACACCTGCCCTCAGGCCTATTGAGGCCCTTAAGTGGTCAGTTAGTGGCCTCTGAAGGATCTCATTCTGCCTCTGCTGCTATTTTACATGTGGAGGAGAAGGCGGAGGCAACGCGAGTAACCCAGCAGCTTCCAATGCGCAGGCTACTGTCAGGCAAGAAGTGCAAGGTACCTCTGTCAGACGATCCCCTGTGCCCATCACAGGCACACCGCCCAAGATCTTCCCCTGCTATCATCTCTAATCTAGCTCCCCAACCTCCTCAACTACTTACAGGAGACTCCTAGCCAGGCCCATCCAAACTACCGAACTTATCTCTGAGTCCTGGCTCCATGACTCTTCTTCCTCGGGGATTGTTTGTACTCCCAGCAGTGGCAATCACACGACCCTGGCGCTGTTGGAACTACAGAGATGCTGGCAAATCAGATTGGTCAGCAGCATTCTAGGGTGAGGTTTCCTCCCAGACGGTGGCAGAAGGCCCACTCTGAATCGATTAAGGCTGCTCCCAGCATAATATCACCGTGGGACAGCTGGTTTTTAAGTCAACAGGCTCAAAATGTACTTTATGTCACGATGGGGGAGAGGTTTGGCAGAGCTACTCACAGTTCACTACACTTCCAAGTTTTGAGTCACCTGTAACTTTTGAGTCACCTGTAACTTTTGAAATTGTGCTTGTACACGCAAGGCCATTAATAAAGATCAAGAAGAGTGGCCCTAGCACTGATCCTTGGTGAGCCCTACCATATACCTTCCACCAGTTTGCAAAACAACCATTTACCATTATTCCGTTTCATGTCAATCAGCTAACTTTGCAACCATGCTGACACTGTCCCTTTGATTCCATGGGCTTCAACTTTGCTGGCAAGTGTGGCAATAGTAAATCGATGAACGCCATGTGAACCATGTTACCTTCATCAGCTCTCTACATTCCTCATCGAAAAACTTAATCAAGTTAATTCAACATAACTTACCACTAGCAAATCCACATTTGTCCAATTTACTGTTAATTTTATTCCAGCTTATTGCTCCTAAAAGCTTGTTATTAAACTGAGTAGTGTGGTGCCTTACTTGGAATATCATTACCCCCTTTTCTGAGCAAGGGCGTAATGTTTGTAAACCTCCTGTCATCTGGCACCGCTCCTGTTTCTGAGGAGGATTGTAAGATGATGGCTAGCACCTTTGCAATTTCCTTCCCTATCTCCCACAATATCCTCAGGTGCATCTCATCTGGTTTAAGTACAGCCAATCTTTCTAATAGCTCTTATTTATCAATGTTAGCCCACCCAGTATCTCAACTACATCCTCTTCCACAATGATTTTGACAGCACCTTTTTGTTTGATAAAGTCAGAGGCAAAGCACTCATTTAATACATCTGCCTCCATGTGTGATTCTTCTTGTTGGTGCCTATTGGACTCAATCCTTTTTTTTAACCACTTTTTTATATGCCTATAGAAGACTTTTGGATTCCCTTTTATGTTGGCTGCTGGTCTATTCTCATATTCTGTCTTTGCCTCTTGTTTCGTTTTTCATTTTCCCTCTGAAATTTCTATAGTCAGCCTGGTTTTCACTTGTAGTATCAAATTGATATCCTTTTAGTGCTTCATCTTATTCTCTATCTCATCATCCAGGGAGCTGCTATTTTGGCTGCCCTACATTTCCCTGTTGTGCAAATGTACCTTGACTGTACCTGAACCCTCTTCCCTTTAAAAGCAGCCCATTGTTCTGTTACAATTTTGCCTGACAATCTTTGATTGCAATTTACCTGGGACAAATCCATTCTCATCCTCCAGGACTTGTTCCTCCCCCAATTAAATAGCTTTCCTCTAGATGGGTCCTTATCTTTTTCCACAGCTAACCTAAATCTTATGATAATATGATCAACATTCCATAAATATTCCCCTATTGACACTTGACCCACCTCATTTCCACAGTGTCAGATTCAACAATGTCTCCTTCCTTGGATACAGATCAAGGAAATTCTCCCGAATACACTTCAGAAACTCTTCCCCCACTCTGCCCTCTACACTTACTATCCCAGTCTGCATTAGCATCTTTAAAGTCTCCCATTATCACTATTCTATAGTTTTTGCACCTGTTTTTGTAATTTCCCTGCAAATACACTCCTTTATACATATCCTACTAGTCGGTAGCTTATCCAGTTCACCAAGCAATGTTGTGGTACCTCTAATGTTTCTTAACTCTAACCAAATAGATTCTGTCCTTGATATCTCTGCAATAATCTTTCTTTCCAGTACTGGAATATCCTCCTTCAACAATACTGCCACCCTTCCTTCATTCTTTTTCTTCTCTACCTTCCCTAAACACCTTGCACCCAGGGATATTTATTACCCTCTTTTGAGCCAAGGTTTGGATTTTTGCTCCAGAGGTCGGTAAGCAAAGTTGGAAAATCTCCCAGTTCACTGCACCCGCATTGGGAAAAAGTCCCCTGAATTGAAGGATCTGTGTTCCTGGGTGGGGGGAATGGCAGGTGCAAGATAGGGTCTAGCCGCAGCCCCCAGGTGCTGAGCAGAGGTGGCCAGATGGGCTGCCAAGTGTTGTTTAAAAGGCCCGCTTTGGTTCCTGGTTGTCCCAGCTGTGTTGTTAAATATTAGGCCCTGTGACCCTCACGACCCACCCACCCCCATCCACTCCCCATGTCATACATGACAAATGATGCCCCCACTCACCCCCAATGGTCTCTCATGCCCTCCAAGCCAACCTGTGCCCCCACCCATCCCCATGGCTCCTTACAACCCCATGCCTAATTAGAGTCAACCCATGCCAACTCATGCTTCCCACCCATCCTCATGGTCCCTTGTAGCCCCTATGCCAACTTATCCAGCATCCACCATTGGAAAACAACAGGAACCATGTAGAGATAAAACAAAATAAAGTTTTAAATATCTATTACGGACTTAAAAATATAAAAAGCTCTCGTCCATGAAAGCCCATGCAATACATTTAAATCCACTTGTGCTTAATCTGTTATAAAAACAAACATTTCTGTTCATAACCCTACTTCAAAGGCAGCTAACCCTTTAGTAACATTTTTTAGCTGTCAATCAAACTGTGAATTTACAGCTCCCACTGTGATAATGATAGGTTGTGGAAAACAGTCAACTATAATGCTATAATTATAGCATGTAGGGTTATATCGACAAACAATTACTGAAATTGCTAGAACAGATTTTTTTTTCATCTCTCAGACACATGGAAGCAGTTTATTTCTATTTTTAAAGGCTTGGAGATTTAAATAATGTGATCACTTGACAGGTCTACAGACATTATCCATCTTTTAAGAGAGTTTACATCTACTCTAGAAATTTGTAACTCCCACACTGTGAGGTATGGCCCTTGCGCAAAAATTCTTGCTGAGTTTGGGTTTCCTACATGCAGCAGCCATTTCCCATCCCGGTTCCCACCCCCACTGACAAAAATGGTTTCAGCCAGAAATGGCAGCAGGACTTTTGGATCCGTCCATCATTATGGGTACACTGTGGAGTCTCCATGACTTCATGAAAATCCAAGCCCCAGTGCCTGTTATCAGCACAACATGTGGCTATCTGTGCCCCTCAGCTCAGCAACCTTATTTAGCACACTAAATATGCTTACAAACATGTCATACAAACCTAATTTAGATCCTATTGCATTGCCTCTTACTTTGACCCGACGTAACACCTTCCTGTTTCTTAATGTAGTGTGTAATAATTGTAAATTAAACCATTTCACACTGTTATGGAGATCATGTGACTGTACAGATGAATCATCCAAAAGCACGGGGAATCTAAGGGGCAGACCTTTTTAGCCTTGGTCTTGGAACAGCCATGTAGCCTCATCAGGAGTCTATAAATAAAGTTTGCTGAGTTTTTTGTTTACAAGAAATTAGCTCTGCATTCCAAGTTTATTAAAAAGTGCTATCTGAGTTTTCTAATCCTCTGCACATATTGTTTTTCCTTTCTAAAACTACATCCTGGTACCCACTCCCTTCCTAGTTCATTTAAACCTTGAACTGCCCTGAATGATTTTTGCCCTAGCTTTGTTTCGGTTCAGCCTGCCTGGGCTGTAATGTCCCATATTCCCCAGAACTGATCCCAATGTCCCAGGAATATAAAGCTCTCCCTCCTGTACCATCTCTCCAGCCACATGTTCATCTGCTCAATCCTCCTTTTCATTTACTCACTAGTATTTGAAACTGGAATTCAAGTTCTTCTGCTGATGACACTTACTGCACATGTAGTAGTCTAGGGCATGAAAAGTGTCTTGTTCTAGTCCTACTTCGGCCCTCTTCCACAACTCTTTCTCCGGTACAGCGATGATTACTTCGGTGCTGCTTCATGCTCTCGTCGGGACTTGGAAAAATTTATTAAATTTGCTTCCAATCTCCACCCCTCCATCATTTTCACGTGGTCCATCTCTGACACTTCCCTTCCTTGACCTCTCTGTCTCAATCTCTGGTGATAGACTGTCCACCAATATCCATTACAAGCCTACCGACTCCCACAGCTACCTCGACTACAGCTCCTCACACCCCGCTTCCTGTAAGGACTCCATCCCATTCTCTCATTTCCTTCGCCTCCTTCACATCTGTTCTGATGATGCTACCTTCAAAAACAGTTCTGCTGAGGGAAGTTAGCATGCCTGTCTCAGATATATCCTTACCGAGGTTTTCCACCCACGGTCGTTGACAGGGCACTCAACCGTGTCCGGCCCATCTCCCGCGCATCCGCCCTCATGCCTTCTCCTCCCTCCCAGAAACATGATAGGGTCCCCCTTGTCCTCACTTATCACCCCACCAGCCTCCACATTCAAAGGATCATCCTCCGCCATTTCCACCAACTCCAGCATGATGCCACCACCAAACACACCTTCCCTTCATCCCCCCGGCGGCATTCTGTAGGGATTGTTCCCTCTGGGACACCCTGGTCCACTTCTCCATCACCCCCTACTCCTCAACTCCCACCTATGGCACGACCCCATGCCCACGCAAAAGATGTAACACCTGCCCCTTCACTTCCTCTCTCCTCACCATCCAAGAGCCCAAACAATCCTTTCAAGTGAAGCAGCATTTCACTTGCATTTCCCCTAACTTAGTCTACTGCATTCGTTGCTCCCAATGCTGTCTCCTCTACATTGGAGAGATCAAACGTAAACTGGGCGACCGCTTTGCAGAACACCTGTGGTCTGTCTGCAAGAATGACCCAAACCTCCCTGTCGCTTGCCATTTTAACATTCCACCTGCTCTCTTGCCCACATGTCTGTCCTTGGCTTGCTGCATTGTTTCAGTGAAGCCCAACGCAAACTGGAGGAACAGTAACTCATCTTCCGACTAGGCACTTTACAGCCTTCCGGACTGAATATTGAATTCAACAACTTTAGGTCTTGAACTCCCTCATCCATCCCCACCCCCTTTCTGTTTCTTCCCCCTTCCTTTTGTTTTTTCCAATAATTTATATAGATTTTTCTTTTCCCACCTATTTCTATTATTTTTAAATCTTTTATGCCCCCCCCACCCCCACTAGAGCTATACCTTGAGTGCCCTACCATCCATTCTTAATTAGCACATTCATTTAGATAATATCACCAACTTCAACCCCTCTGTGTTCTTTTGTTCTTTTGTCTGTGACATCTTTTGATTATCTGCTCCTATCACTGCTTGCTTGTCCCGACAACCACAACCCCCCTCCACTTCTCTCCCCCCACCCAACCCCCCACCTCCACCCCCCCACCCCCCCACCTTAAACTAGCTTATATTTCACCCCTCTCCTTGGATTCACCTAGTTCTGTTGAAGGGTCACGAGGACTTGAAACATCAACTCTTTTCTTCTCCGCCGATGCTGCCAGACCTGCTGAGTTTTTCCAGGTAATTCTGTTTTTGTTTTGGATTTCCAGCATCCGCAGTTTTTTGTTTTTATAACTGGTAAATGAGGCAACTCAAATCAGCAAATATACATGCCATATCCCCTTTCAAACTACCATTTTACTTCAATGCTAGAGTCTCTAAGTGATGTGTAGAAACACTAGTGCTTCCATTAGGGATAAGGTGTAATTTATTCTTGTGACCGGCCTCCTTTTAATGGAACTGCCATATCCCATAGTAACATAGGTGAAAGGCATTCAATCATCTTCATTGCTGAGGGAAGTTAGCATGCCTGTCTCAGATATCATCTGAGGAGCTGTACTGCTCAGATATTTTTTGTATTCTTATCGCTACCGCTCCAGTGTGACAATTCAAATTCCCATGCCAACTTCCTCAGTTTACCATGTGAAAATGACATCCTAGTACCAATTAGTGCTGAATTATGAGTCACCTCTTTTAATTGCCACTTAAATGAAAGATCCATTTGAATAGAATAGAAGTTGTAGGTGAAGGAGGTGAGTTTACTCTAAATCAAGAAAGTTTCCTGTAGCTATCTATTTCGCAATAACTCTTTCTCCTTCATTTCATTACATGGGTTCAGCAAAAAAGAGCTGATTGGTTTAGCCAGTGTCTTATAGGAGCCAATCTATGACAGAAGACTACACCACAAAGATCAGTATTTTACCATTAGCAACAGAAAGAAACGTTAAGGAAGGACCACATTGCAGTTCAGCTAAAAAAAAATTATCTTATTGCAATATTTCAAGGAACATTAAGGAACATTAACATTAAAGATTCATTAGTCAGCATTATTTAGGGTGCTAAAATGGGGATCTGATCAAAACCCGCATTACATTTCATACTGTTATTTAGGCATTAGGTCGATAAGTTATCTTTTAGAAGTGAAGATGTCTTTTCTAAAAGTTATGCTCCAAAGGACAGCAACAAGTTCATACCCATCACAAATTTGAGCAGTCATTTCCATGATAATTCCATTAAACTTCTATTCAAATCATTAATGCAATACTCTAAGTCCTTTAAACTAATTCTTTGCTCAAAGAGTTTCTATAAATTCCCACAGTCCTGTCAACCCCATTGATCTCCGATAACCTATCCAGTCAGACTGAATCCAAACCAAACCAAAGAGCTGCATATGTCATTTCTAACTTTAATGCCTGCATCCACTGGTCAAAATTATTTTGTTTTACTCTCTCAAACTCAACATAAGTTTGCCCAGGCTGCTTTCTCATAATCCTAAATTTTGCCTGTATGCCTCTGAAACCAACTCATATGCACTCAAAATAGTTTTTTTTTAACCACATGATAGTTCACCGATATTTCTTCTGTAAGTGAAGCTTAAACCTTATGTGCTCTACCCACCAACCTGGATTGTAACAACAATGTCCAGTTTTCCTTTGGCCATTTCATCTGTTTAGCTATCTTCTCAAATGAAATAAAGAATGCTTCAATATCTCTATCTTCAACCTTTGGAAGAGCTTGTACAAATTTAAACATCACCCCACTGGGTTTTGATCTGGAAATAAGTCCTTCTTCACCTTCTGAATGCAGTTGCTAAGACTTGTCTGGGAGTTGGAATTATACCTTTAGTTGGTTTACAAAAGGTAAGTAAAGCAAAGTTAATGGAATTGGCCGGTACATTACATTTAGGATTACCTGATATTTTTTATCCACCAGCATTTTACGCTGGAATTCTATCTCTTCTTTTCTCTTTCCTCCTCTTCCAGCCTCACCATTTCTAATTCCCTTTCCTGTTTTCCTTCTTTCTCCTGCATTTTAGCCTGTTCCCTTTGGACTGCCTTATTTTTCTTCCTTTTTTTTCTTTTTCTGCTGCCTCTAGTTCCAATTTTTTTCATTTGCAACTGAATTTGAGTCCATTTCAATGACCCATGCCTTGGAGAACTCAATTTCTCTGGCATTCCTTCCAATTTTAAATGCTGTGCTACACCTTCAATTATGTTCAATTTCCTTACCCCTGCAGGTGATCCTAATTGTAAAGTATCGGCCAATTCCATTGGCTTAGCTTTATTTATCTTTTGTAAACCAACAAAGTTATAACTCCAACACCCAGACAAGTCTTAGCAACTGCAAAAGCCATTTTGCAGTCTCACCACTTTAAAAAAAACCTTGCAAACCCCTGAATTCAAAGAGCTTCTCGTACTCATAACATTAAGATTCACCAATTCCAAACCAATCAAGGAATTTCAAATATATCCCACGAAGAGTCCCCAATTTTGTTATGGCACAGTGGACGGTAAATGCTAAGCGCCTCAAATCCTGGAGGGAGACTTGAAATAACTGCCACAACTGCTTTGCAATTTGTATTTTTATTTTGAGATATATGCCTTGAATTCAATCGTAATAAGTCCAACAAGTCTTAGAGGTTCTTTTTTGCAAAACTAAATTAAACATTTATTAATAAAATAAATAGTTTTAAGCACATACATAGGTCTACAAATTACAACCTTGCTAACTCCTAGCTTCCCTAATTAATCTGACTCCCAGTTACAGCCCCATTAAGCAATAGTAAAAACAAATTAGATTTCAACAGACCCAGGCAAAGACATGATACCCTGGACAGGGATATTCATGGTGAATTCTCTTAGCTTCATTTTATGTTTTGGGTAAATCAGTTCATTGGCCAACCGAACTCTAACTGCACACCTTCCCATGGTTTTTCTCAATTGCTACTTGCAATCAATAACAAGGAGAGACTGATGTAAGAATAAACAGTGCTGGTTTTTTGAGACATACAGCAGGGCACCAGATCATACATGCTCACTCAGAAGCCACCAGAACTAGACCTACAGTTCCCAGTTGCCCACGCTGTACAGTGATTCATCAGTGCTGTCACATAATCAGTACATTTGTATTTTCTTAAAGGGACAGGGTGCCTCGCTTTACCACATCCCTCCCCCTTTACTTAAAATTACAACTAACGAGCTTAAAACATGTATTTACACAATAACTATTTACATGTCAACTCTCTCAGGAGGCCTCCTTTGATGGGTTGAGCGGTGTAGCCCAACAACCTCGGCTGGTGTTTCCAAGGCCTCCTTTTCAGGGGCAGTTTCCCACTATGTCCCTCTGTGGATGATTTCACCATCTTCCAGGTGCAGACACGTTCACTCCTGTTGCTCCTCCCCTCCAAACTGAAACAGCTAAAGGGCAACAAGCTACAAAGCAATACAACGATGAGCTACATGATGCGTGAGGAGAAAGAGGAAAAGGGGAAAAAAACTCTTTCTCTTTTTCTTTCTGAGGATTGTCAATAATTTCTCTTTTAGTCTCTGTGTGTCCTTTTCTTGGGAGCACTGACTGGCATTTCTGTCTTCTCTCTAATTTCACTGTTAGCTGGGCTAGACTCAGGTGTGGGCTGAACGTGAATGAACTCAGTAATTGTGTTTTCCGACAGTTCTTCTGAGAATTCAGGGCCTTCTAGTTTTAAAACTTCAGAGCTTTTACGCAGCTGCTGTTTCAGCTCTTCCAAGTCTTTCCTATTGTCATTAATAGTTTCCTCGAGAATCGCATATCATTGCCCTTCTCAGCTAATTTGTTCCTTAACTCGACCAGAGACATTCCTTTTCTTCTTCATATCTTTTCTCGTGGCACAAATTGGGAACTGATTGAATTTTGTAGCACACGAAAATCTTGTAATAGATTTTCCATTTCCTTTCGAAGGCTGCAGACTTCAGCTTAAACTCTGTCCCATTCTAAGACTTCTACGAGCGTCTCCTGTTGATCTTTACGTGCTCATTTTTTCTTGCAGCAACACTTCTGTTTCGAATTGGGAACTTAGCGGACCCTCAAGATGTGTCTCTCCCAGCCAGTTCCTTCTGAGGAGACTCGGTCATCTGTCTGACATTACAAATAGGAGCAATTTTGCAGAATGTTCCCCATAGTGCACCTTGACTTGACATACCCCTTTCACATTTATTTCTTCACCAGTGTCTGTCCTCAGCTTTGTGTCTGAAACTTCTAATTTCAAAGGATGCGTTCCTTTACTCAGATATCGAAATGTATGCTCTCCAATGACGGACACTGATGCTCCCGTATCAACTTCCATCTTAATCGGTTGCCCGTTAACTGTAATGACTACTTGGATTGGCTCAGTTCTACCCACTTTGAGGTTATATAATGAATAAATGTCTGATTCTATTTCTTCTGGCTTTTCCTTGAGGCATACTGCATGATTTTTCTTCTGCCTTTATAGTGTTGTTTTAGCCTTTCTTTTCAATGCCACCTTATGTGACCATAGCAGTGGCAGAAAAAGCACTCGACTTGTTTGAGTTGTTGTTCACTCACTGAAGGACCGGTTGTATCTCTCTCATTCATTTTGCGGGTTTTCACTGCAGTATTGTTGTTTTTCAATGGTCTAGAGCTAGAGAGCATTTCCCGCCTTCCATGGCGTCCAAAGTTTTCATGCCTTTTGTTGCTGGATTGTCCTGCTTGACCAGATGGATGGCGTGATTTTGTGTCTCTGTTATAACTTTGAAATTTCTAACAGCAATCTCCATTGCGGTAGCTAATTCTAATGCCTATTTGAAGTCTGGACTAGGTTCCGCCCGCTTTTGGATAATATCATCTCCAATCCTACATATCAGCCAGTCTTTCAGCTTATCACTAATGGACATTCCAAATTTGCAGTGCTCAGTTAATGCTTTTAAAGCAGCCGCATAGTCAGCTGTTTTCTCCCCGGAAGCCTGTTCCTTGAATTGAACTTGAAGCGCTGCATAGTAACTGAGGGCTGTGGTCTCAGGTGGTTTTGTACAATTTTATTAACTCGCTGAAAGTGTTTGAGTCTGGGGCGCTAGGTGACATAAGGCTGCAGATCAGCCCATACGTTTTGCTCCCGCATGAGGACAAAAGAATCACCCTCTTCTTCTCCTCTCCTGCAATGTCATTAGCAATAAAAAAGAGCACTAGGCATTCGACATACTTAGACCAGTCGTCTGAAATGGGATCGAACGGATTGACACGCTCAAACTGTAGCATTAGGAACGACTGCAAGGGGGCTGCACTTCCGATAGGCTTTCCAGGTAATGATGAACTTAGGCGTTATGCTTCCTGCAGAGACATCCTTTATCTGGGGTCTGATAGTTTTCTGTTCATAGCCATTTTTCATGTATTTACCCTTTTAAATGTATTGCCATTTTAAGAGCAGTCATCAGTTTTTTTAACTCTGTCTCTGCAGCTGTTGGTTTTTCTCTGCTGGGTTTCCTGCTCTTTTTCAGTTTTGGCAAGATCCCCACAATCGCGATTCAACAGGTTTTTAAAAATATTTTAACTGCAGCACTGCTTTCTGCTCCAATTGCCAGCTGTCACCTATTTTATGAGTTAAGTACAGATGTTCTTTCAAATGCTTTGCTCATCCATCTTGAAATTTATTTTCTTTTGTTCTTTATCCTCATCCCCACTTTTATATCTTGAGTAAATGAGCTCATTGGCCAACTGAACTCTAACTGCACGCCCTTCTATGTTTTCCTTAATTGCTGCTTGCAATCAATAATGAGGAGAGACTAATGTAAGAATGAACAGTGATGGTTTATTGAGACATAGAGCAGAGGACCAGATCATACGTGCTCACTCAGAAACCTCCAGAACTAGACTTACAGTTCCCAGTTGCCCACATTGCACAGTGATTCATCAATGGTCTCATGTGATCAATGCACTTACATTCGCTTCAAGGGGTAGGGTACCTCACTTTAAAATGTTCTAGTTCCTATAGGCAGCAGCTTAATACATTGAGACTGGAGGCTTTTCACACTTATTAGGTTGTAGGATGCCTTCTTCTTATGCATAGTCTTCTCTCCCTTATACATATTTTCCCCTTTGAATGCAAAGTTCATTGTTTCACTATGTCTTTGAACTTTACCTTTCTAATAATAAAAAGCTTTCATAGTACCAATTTTATCAGTAAGCTTTGGAAAAAGCAAGGCTTCTTCTGGCTAAGTGTAACATTTCACACTTTCCATTGAAATTAAAACTACTCTGGCTTATCTAAAATGCAAATTTTCCTTTACACCTCACATTCTAAAACTTCAGCTATGTTTACTTATTTAGTATTTCAAACCTAGCTTTAGTTCTGATACATCAAAGCCTTCAGACCAGCTGTCTTTAATTCAATTAAGTCCACTCCCCCCCAACCCACCTCCCCCCTGCCACACACACACACACACATAGACACACACACAGGATATCCAGACCCTACTATTGCTACTTTATAATCAATCCCAAGAACATTATGAAAATTATTATATTTTCATGACATCAATTCATAGTTTTCCCATTGATTGCAGCTGGAGGAACACCAGTAATGTACCCACTGGAGAATCATAGAATCACTGACAGCAACCTTTAGATTTCCGTGTTTGACTAGGCAAACTCCTGATGTTACTATCAGTTTCAATGGGGTGATGACTGTGAACACCAGCAATTTTGCTGCCATTGCCACCGCAAAATCCTGGTCCATTCTTTTGTAATGTGAGGTGCCAATTCCTGGAACCTAGCCTGCTAACTAAAAGCCCTCTGAATAAATATCCGCAGCCTCAATTTCCTTCACCAAATGCAAGGACTGAAACTGGACACAATACTCCCAACTGTAGACATTGCAGGGAGATTATGGTTTTTAATAGCTAATTATTGACCAAGTTGTCTTGGCTAAATTACAATCATGCAATGAGAGGCTGAGGACAATGGGAGAACCATTCGTTCCTGTTAAAACATGCTGAAATGTAGTATTCCACAGTAATCTTGTTTTTTCAGACAGTGTTATCAAATTGAACAAAGCCTTGGCGTCCAGAGATGAAACATCTGTGTTTGAAATGAAGGAACAGATGAAAATTAATGAGTTCTGACCACTTCAGATAAGATACTAACAATTAACAATAGCTGGGAGGCTAACAAAACAAACTTGCTTGGAAGAATGCTAACACAGCTGAGTCCAGCTGAACATCAGAGGAACCATCCCCAAATAGCTGGAGCTGGTGGAAAGTTAATTGTATAAAAGACAATGGCCAGAATTTTCGGTCTGTCGGTTGGGCGGGCCTGACCGTCTCGGCAGCAGGCCATGCCGCCATTTTCCATGGGCAGGCCAATTAAGGCCCGCCCTGCGGGTAAGCGACTCCTGTGGATAATGGGAAAATAGTCGAGTGGCCTCAGACTGCCCGTTCCGATGGGGAACCAACAGCCTGTAGAAAGAGTGGCCAGGCAGCCTGCTTGAGGCAGTACACCATGGCCACTTGTGGAGAGAGGGGGGGAGGACCGAGTGGAGAGAAGCATGAACAGGAGGAGGGGGGCAGGCTGCAGGAGAGGCCAGCGGGGGGCCACTGTGTCCCCCGATTTTCCGATGCATGCCTTGCTGTCCTCCTGCAAGAGGTGTCTATCCATCGGCACATTCTGTATCCAGAGGATGGGAGGAAGAGGGCCCCCCATGTCACCAGTCAGGCGTGGAAGGAGGTGGGTGACGCTGTGAGCGCCCGTGATGCTGTGCGGCACACTGGCACCCAGTGCAGAAAAATATTCAATGATTTGCTGCGCTCTGGATGGATGAGTACCATGTCAATCTTGGCCATTTGACCCAGAAGGCAGCCTTAGCACCATGTCTTGCTGTCATTACTGCATAGGGCACCTGGTGCTCGCTGGGTGGGCAAATGGGTACTGACTATGCTTACACCAGCCTTAGTGGTTGAGGAGAAGAAGGGTTCTCCCCGCAGCATATGTTGGTCTTTGTGGCATTTGAGTAGTATGGGGGCAACCTGCAGGGGAGGCCACACAACACATACTCAGGACTCCAACACATGTCATATTGATGGTAATGAGATGGTGCAAGGGGTGCCTCAAGGCGTTTGTCCAAGTGCCATCTGCTGGCATCAGTGCCACACCTAGTTGTGCCTTGGGCGCTAAGACCCGTGCTCTATTCAAAGTCATGGACGCCGAATGTGTCCAAGGTGGCCGTTGGGAGAGGGGGTTGGGACCAGCTGTACTATCTTCTGGGGACTGATCACCAGTAGTGTGGACAGGGGCCGCTGGAGGCCTCAGATGGGCCACTGGGGTTGGGGTGCGGCTTGCGCGTGCATATTACTTGAGCGAGCAGCCCCAATAAATCCTCTTCTCTGTTCTGCAAGCAAAAAGTCACCACAATACCCGGGAGTGCCAGGGGACTGGAGCTGGGCACGCCCTCCTCCAGCGCCTCACAACCTGGCCATGGAGCTGGGCAGGGGGCAGGAGGCCAGCGTGGACTGGGGCGGCGAGGCTGGAGTCCAGCGGCCAGGAATTTGAGGTCCACAGTCCCATCCACTCTGTCTGCACACCATCCAAACCATTAATAGTTGCTGCAATCGTTAATGCTGAAACACTGCTCATTCACAGACTGACACACTCTAATGTGTGGGTTATACAGAAGGGACCCTCGTCCCCTTGAGGAATTGCGTCTCCAAAGTCACCTTATCCCATTTGTGACCTCTATCACTATGGACTTACATGCCATTGGATCACTGCTGCACAGCCAAAGACTTATTTCATCTGAGGGGGTTTGGGACCTCCAGCACCCTTTCAGCCAGTGCGCCCCACATTACTCTGTCCAAAAGGTCCTCAGCACCTGTGAACATCATGGCACTCAACTTAGATAAATGCTACCACGTTACTCATCCCTGTGCCAAGGGGAAATGTTGCCTTCTGCCCATCCGGTCTATGCCCCTCCTAACGGTATGAAGGTCAATAATGTGACCTCTCAATCTCCTGTGATCCACGGCAAATGTCGCAACTGTTTGCGATGTTTCCTCAGCACCACAACTATCCAGGCCACAATGTATCCAGGTCAGGTACCTCTGCACTCTCCCCACTCCAACGGTACATAACATGCCATGTGGCATTCCTTAGGTCATCTGACCAGCCTGTCTGCATGTGCGTTTAATGTTTGGGGCTCGTCTTGACTCTTTTTCACCTCACCAATATTCGTTTCCTTAGAGTCTTGAAGGGTGAGTGACTTATGAGGCTGGGGGGGAAAGGGATGAAAGGTTTAACTGACTGTACGCTAACTGATGCACTGTCCTTGTTGTTAATTTCAGCATCACCACCAGAGTGACCCGCATCTCAACCCCGTGGTCCCCCCCTCCACACCTTAGGGCCAACAAGTGCAACTTGCGGCACATCATTTCAGCCAGCCAAGCACCAGCGCGGACACACACACCTTGGAGGGGACTTTACCGTCGGCGAGTGTCCCAAGTCACAGTGGAGAGGAAATATCACAATCGCTGGAGGAGATGGTAGGGACAGAGAGTGCCGATGGCACCAGCAGCTGGAGGGCTGCAGGGGACGAGGCACATGCTGAGTCCGGCACTGATGACGTGCCTCTGGAGTTGTCCCCACTGCAGCAGCTGCAGGAAAGGGGCAGAATGTGCATTTGCATCTGGTAAGGTTGCATGAGGGAATGGTTCAGTTAGTCTGTGCGACAGAGGAGTCCAGGTAGAGTGCACATGAAGGTTTGGCCCTTAGGACAGAGCTTCAGGCTTCCTCCATTGAGAGCTTGGTGACTCTCATAGAGGGGGGCTTCAATCGAATGGAACATTTTATGATTGGGGTACAGTCTGTCCTGCAAGCCCTCACACCGGTACTGGCCACGGGTGGTCATTGCCAATGTGGGAGATGTTGTGGACACCAAGCGTCGGCGCTCGGTGCTCATGTATCTGCTGTGAGCAGGGAGGTCGAAAGGGACCTCATGTCGGCACAGCAGCTGCCTGTCGTCGCTGCGAGCTCCTCTCAGGCCGCTCTGGATGAGGGCAGCAGCTCCTCCACCCCTCTGCCAGTCAACGCTTCTTCCATTGAGGCTGCGACAACTGGGGAGGTGCCAGTTCAGGACTGGCCACTCCCTCCCAGGCAGGGCCATTACAGGCTCCATGGGCCAGAGGACGCCTGCCAAGCTCATCGAGGCCAACAGGACAGCAGAGTCAGCAGGCTGTCTCACAAGCCACTCCAAGCGATGGGGCAGCACCTAGACGTAGCACCCACAAACGAAACTATAAGGCACGTTAGGCACTCCATGGGTATGTCACTGGTGATTTTGTGCTGGCCTTAGAATAGGGACCAAATTTTTCTTATTGCAATGGAGTGTTGTTTGCTTTTCTTTTGGACAGAATAAAGTCCACTTTTGTTACCATGGCTGAGGGTGTTTCGTTTGTGGTGCATTTTTCGTTTTCACATATTTATCATGAGTGTTTGAGTGGACATTGATGTTTCTGTACTAAGCCCTTATTTGCAGCTGAACAGATGGAAGATGCAGCGCCTAAGTCCCACGTGTGGAAGAACCAGGCAATGCTGCTCCTGCTGATCTATGTGTGTGGAGCTAGCTGAAGGTTCTTTTGATTAAATTGTCGCGGGTGTCCCTGCCTCCTTGGTGTAAATGCGGGTCATCGTTCTGCCCCTCATCATTGCCCTGTGCTTCCTCATCCTCTGAGGCACTGCTGGATTCATCATGTGCAGCCTCATCCAGGGCATCAAGGTCTTCATCATCAACTGCATCCCCCCCTTTCCAGCGCAAGATTGTGCAGAGCGCAGCATGCTACCACTATCACAGAGACCCGATCTGGGGGGTACTGGAGTGCGCCCCTTGAGCAGTCCAGGCCACGGAATCGCATCTTGAGAAGATCGATGGCTCTCCCCACCACAGCCCTTGTGGTGCCATGGTTCCTATTGTACCGCTGCTCAGCTTCTGTTCTTGGATGGCAGAGAGGCGTCATGAGCCACCTTCGCAGGGGATAGCCCTTGTCACCCAGCAGCCATCCATCCAGCCGGGCTGGAGCACTGAAGAGCCCTGGCACCTGGGAGTGTCTGAGGATGTATGTGTCGTGGGTGCTGCCCGGGTACCTTGCACAGACTTGTAGAATCAGCATCCTGTGATTACACACTATCTGTACGTTCATGGAGTGGAAGACCTTCCTGTTGTTGAAGTCACCGGGCTCACCTGCTGGCACCTTGATGGGCACATGTGTGCAGTCTATAGCACCCTGTACGCGGGGTAAGTCAGCAATGGCTGTGAAGCCTCTGGTTCGTTGTGCCTGACTTGTCTGGTCGCAACGGAAGGGGATGAAGGTGGATACCCATCTGAACAGACCGTCTGTAACCTGCTTGACACAAGTGTGGACAGTTGATTGGGAGACACCACAAAGATCACCCACCGAGCCCTGGAAAGAGCCAGAGGCACAGATGTGGAGGGCAACTGTGAGCTTCAGAGCCACTGGCATGGGGTGTCCACCCACACAGTTAGGCGAGATCTCAGGGTCAATCATCTGACAGATATGGGTGACTGTCTCCCTTGAGAGTTGGAGCCTTCCTTTGGCACTGCACCTCAGTCATATCAAGGTAGCTGCTTCGCCACTTGTATACCCTAGCAGCAGGATAGTGGCATCTTCTGTGGCCCCTTGCACCTTGGACAACCTCTTGGCCCTGTGCCCCATGTGCCTGCGCCTGGCCTTCCAAAGGTGGTTCGCCCAGAGGCTGATTGTCCAGTCGTGGCCTCCTCTTTATTCTATCCCTTTCTTCCTCCCCAGGGGAGCTGTCTCCAGTGGAGAGATCAGAACCCATATCCCCAGGCTAAATGGAGGTCTCTGGAAAGCTGCAGGCCCAAGAGAGATTACTGTCTGCAGACTGGTTTCAAAGTATGCAAGAAGCTCTTGGAAATCGATGAGAACTAATCATCAAACAGGCAACTTTAAAACACTTTCAGCAATTAAAACTTTGTGTAAAACATGAACAACCCCTCTGAGTCCACATATCCCACCAGTGCATGAGTTTTCTTAAAAAATCTCCTACCCGCCTGCCCATTGGGGCCGTGCACCGACCCGGAGATCGCACGGGCCCCTCAAAATCCTGAACAACTGACCAGTTAAGGGCCTTAAAGAGCCCTTCAATTAATGGCGGGTGAATGCCCCGCTGCTGAGCGCGCCTGCTGACTGAAATATCGCCATGCTGCGCGCTGATGTCGGCACGCTCACGCGACGTCAACACATGACATTTTAAGCGTTCACGTGCGAGCTCCGCCACCTGCACGTCAGCCAAAAAATTCTGGCCAGTGATGTCAAGCTATGGCACTGAGTTGAAATGGAATGATTGCATATATAACTGTCCCTGGGCTGCAAACAGAAGAATATTTGCCAGTTATTGCGCCAAGAAGTCCTAGTGGTCAAGAACTGATCATTCATTGGTGAATGTATTTATGCTTATCTCTTGTAATATTATTGGTGTACTAGTCACAATGCAATGTTTGTTTTTATAACAAACTTTAGATTGTGTGATAGTGGTAGTTTTGAATCTGTCTTAAAGATACAATAAAATCTTATGGATGGAATTTGTGTGTCCTGTGTAATTTCTCGAAAATCCCAAGTATAAGTATTATTAACCTGTAGACTCCAGGTCATCCACCTACAAGTCTCTATTGGGCTCGGTTACTCACTATTTATTTTCACCTCATAAGACGTAACACCACATGTCTAAATGTGCTGATGATACATAGATTGGCAGCATTGTAAGCAATGTAGACAGAAGCATGAAATTCCAAAGATATGCTGATAGTGTAAGAAAATGGGCAAAACTTGTTAAATGTCTTTCAATATCAGCAAATTTGAGGTCAGACACTTTAGACCTAAAAAGGGTAGAACTGGGTACTTTCTAGATGGTGATAAACTGGAAACAGTGGAGGTCCAAAGATACATGTGGGTCCAGGTATACAGGTCAATGGAATGTCACAAGCAGGTACTGAAAATAATCTAAACAGCTAATGGAATGCCTTCATTTGCATCTCAAACACTGAAATACGAGATGGGGTTGAAGTCATGCTTTTGCAATATAAAGCTCTAGTTAGACCACAATTGGAGTACTGTGAGCAACACACCCTAGAAAGAATATTGGAGGGAGTGCTGTATGGGTTACCTGACTTCAAGCATTAAATTACAAGGATAGATTACACAAACTCGGGTAAATTCCTTGGAATTTAGAAGGTGGTGAAACAATTTGAACAATGTTTTCAAGATATTAAGGGGAAGCTATGTAAGAAGGTAGAAACTATTTCAACTGATATCAAAGCTTAGGACAAAAGGACATAGTTTAAAGTACAGCTTGATCTTGCAGGAGCAAAATTAGGAAACAGTTCTACACAGAAAGAGCGGTAGAAGTTTGGAACTCTTCCACAAAGGGCAATTGATGCTAGATCAATTGTTAATTTTAAATCTGAAGCTGGTGTTAAGGGATATGGGCAAAGGTGGGTAAAAGGGCTACTCCCATTCCTAGGAACCAGGCCTGGATTGCCTCTTTCCAATGCTTATAGTGGGTTGATGGCGGGTCGGGTGTCCTGCTGAAGCTCGGCGGGAACCCATTTTGGACCTCATGCATATTTACTTAAACCCCAACAGACCAGAATTATGTGCCCGTCAAATCCTTCGCCCCACCAGCAGGAATTTATGCCATTCTGTAATCCAGCTGGACATTCGTGGCTTGCACCCGACGAAGGGGAATTTTAAAGCACTTACCTTGGAGTCAAATATGGCTGGATGAGAAGTAGAGGGATTGTGTTGATGGAGTAAGGGGGAATGAAGGCGTGAAATGAATGAAAGGGAAGGAAGGCATGAAGGGGAAAGGGAAGGAGGGGCTTGGGTCGGGGCCAGAGCAATTCAGAGGCAGGGTCAGTCGTGTCAACATTGGAATCTTTAGGGGAGAACTGGGGGTTCTGGTGATATGAGGGGACAGTGACTATGAGAGGGGGAAGTGGGTCAAAGTAGGGTGAGAGGGAAAGGGTCCAGGTGTGCCATGAATAGTTCTCATCTGGGGTGGGTCATTGAGGGTGCCAAGGATGGTGACCCACATTGCGGGAGTGGGGAGGATCAGGGAGGGCAGAGGAATGGTGACTGGGGTAGGCTCGGCAGGAAGGGAACGCATGTGCAGGTTAACAGCGATAGTTTCCAGGGTGATGGGGGAGGCTCAAGGGTTATTGAGGGGAGACTGAAGGTGATATCCATGTTGGGATGGAGGGGGGGAGTCGATGGTGATGGGGAGAAACTGGTAGGTGATGGGGGAGACAAGTTAAAATGAAACACACCCCATCCTGGCATCCAGCCACGTCCAGAACAAAGCAATGCCCTCTATGTCCAACTGTAAAACATTGAGGTGGGGGAGGATCTGCTCAGGTTCGTGGAGCTAAAGGTCAACTGGCCAACTAAAGAAAAACCCTAATAATCAAGTGGAGACTGCATGAGAATTTTCCCATTTGCTATTCTTCAATATTTGGTGATGGCCACACAGCATCACATCTGGTCCAGTGGGTTTTCATGACAAGATCCCTGCAAGGTATAGAGCTGCCATTCACTCTGAGTTATTGGCCATCTGGAAGGGGGAGGGGAAGGAGGGGGATGCCTACAAGTGTTTGTTCCCTGGACCAGGTTC
Organism: Carcharodon carcharias; assembly: GCF_017639515.1. Lineage (NCBI taxonomy): Eukaryota > Metazoa > Chordata > Chondrichthyes > Lamniformes > Lamnidae > Carcharodon > Carcharodon carcharias. The sequence goes on from NC_054477.1 coordinate 106,689,294, forward strand.
TCCATGGCATTCACCATCATTCCCATGGGGACTTTGATGTACTGACATGTCAGAGCCACTATATTAGAGAGTACATGGACAGACTCCTCTACCTCACGTGCCTCTCTGTTGAGGGCCTCTGACATGTGTGTCTGATGTTCGCTGCAACTTTCTGACACTCCAGCATCCTCTCCATGACCACTTCCAGAAGCCTCTTCTCCAGCAGTCCTCCATGTGCTGGCGACCTTGGCTGCCACTGCCTCCTCCTGCTGTGGACATAGGTCTGTGCAATGAACATCAGAATGTGAGCCCGAATCTAAACTAGATATATGAGCTGCTAAACAAAAACAGAATTACCTGGAAAAACTCAGCAGGTCTGGCAGCATCGGCGGAGAAGAAAAGAGTTGACGTTTCGAGTCCTCATGACACTTCGACAGAACTTGAGTTCGAGTCCAAGAAAGAGTTGAAATATAAGCTGGTTTAAGGTGTGTGTGTGGGGGGGAGGGCGGAGAGAGAGAGAGAGAGAGAGAAGTGGAGGGGGGTGTGGTTGTAGGGACAAACAAGCAGTGATAGAAGCAGATCATCAAAAGATGTCAACAACAATAGAACCAAAGAACACATAGGTGTTAAAGTTGGTGATATTATCTAAACGAATGTGCTAATTAAGAATGGATGGTAGGGCACTCAAGGTATAGCTCTAGTGAGGGTGGGGAGAGCATAAAAGATTTTAAAATATTTAAAAATAATGGAAATAGGTTGGAAAAGAAAAATCTATATAATTTATTGGAAAAAAAGGAGGGGGAAACAGAAAGGGGGTGGGGATAGGGGAGGGAGCTCACGACCTAAAGTTGTTGAATTCAATATTCAGTCCGGAAGGCTGTAAAGTGCCTAGTCGGAAGATGAGTAGTTGTTCCTCCAGTTTGCGTTGGGCTTCACTGGAACAATGCAGCAAGCCAAGGACAGACATGTGGCAAGAGAGCAGGGTGGAGTGTTAAAATGGCAAGCGACAGGGAGGTTTGGGTCATTCTTGCGGACAGACCGCAGGTGTTCTGCAAAGCGGTCGCCCAGTTTACGTTTGGTCTCTCCAATGTAGAGGAGACCACATTGGGAGCAACGAATGCAGTAGACTAAGTTGGGGGAAATGCAAGTGAAATGCTGCTTCACTTGAAAGGATTGTTTGGGCCCTTGGATGGTGAGGAGAGAGGAAGTGAAGGGGCAGGTGTTACATCTTTTGCGTGGGCATGGGGTGGTGCCATAGGAGGGGGTTGAGGAGTAGGCGGTGATGGAGGAGTGGACCAGGGTGTCCCGGAGGGAGCCGATAGGGGGGGTGAAGGAAAGATGTGTTTGGTGGTGGCATCATGCTGGAGTTGGCGGAAATGGAGGAGGATGATCCTTTGAATGCGGAGGCTGGTGGGGTGATAAGTGAGGACAAGGGGGACCCTATCATGTTTCTGGGAGGGAGGAGAAGGCGTGAGGGCGGATGCGCGGGAGATGGGCCGGACACGGTTGAGGGCCCTGTCAACGACCGTGGGTGGAAAACCTCGGTTAAGGAAGAAGGAGGACATGTCAGAGGAACCGTTTTTGAAGGTAGCATCATCGGAACAGGTGCGATGGAGGCGAAGGAACTGAGAGAATGGGATGGAGTCCTGACAGGAAGCGGGGTGTGAGGAGCTGTAGTCGAGGTAGCTGTGGGAGTCGGTGGGTTTGTAATGGATATTGGTGGACAGTCTAATCCAGAGATTGAGACAGAGAGGTCAAGGAAGGGAAGGGAAGTGTCAGAGATGGACCACGTGAAAATGATGGAGGGGTGGAGATTGGAAGCAAAATTAATAAATTTTTCCAAGTCCTGACGAGAGCATGAAGCGGCACCGAAGTAATCATCGATGTACCGGAGAAAGAGTTGTGGAGGGGGCCGGAGTAGGACTGCAACAAGGAATGTTCCACATACCCCATAAAGAGACAGGCATAGCTGGGGCCCATGCGGGTACCCATAGCCACACCTTTTATTTGGAGGAAGTGAGAGGAGTTGAAGGAGAAATTGTTCAGCGTGAGAACAAGTTCATATGAGCTGCTAAGGTGTCTGTCTGTAGTTGGTGGAGGGTGCAGGTGAATGCTGTGACGGTTCTGCAGCTGAAAAGAGGTTTCCTGTGGGCTGGGGGCTGACATCAGGTCAGGGGCTGGCCTAACACCTGCTTGCTGACACCTAGAATGGAGAGAGAACAGAACATGTTACGGCCTAGGCTGGCTCAAACTTGGCACTGATCAATCAGCTTGATTTTTGGAGCTTGTTTGTATTATGTATGCTTCCTCACTAGACCTCACTGTCGGCACAGGCACGGTCATGGTCCTCCCCTGCTTGCTCAGCAGTTTGATGTTCAAATTGTGTGATGGACCTAAGCTCAGGCATCCCCTCCTCCCATTTTCTCTCTCTCTCTCCCTTCTGTTGTGGGCTGCCTTTTCCATTGGCTGCTAATTCTGTGGCTGCTCACTGACTTTGTGACTCCCCAAAACCTGACCACCTGACATGGCATAAGTGAGGAGTGAGAAGGAATAGTCTTCAGTTGCCTGGATGAGTACAGCTCTAATAGCATTCAGGAAGCTGGACACCATCCAGGACAATGCAGTCCAATTGATTGACAACCCATCCAGCACGCTCAACATTCAGTCCCTCCACCACTGACGCACAGTGGCAGCAGTATGTACTACATAAACGATGCACTGCAGCAAGTCATCAAGGCTCCTTGATCAGCACCTTCCAACTACTCGAGCTCTACCAGCTGGAAAAACAAGGACAGTGGAAGCATGGGAGCAGCAGCACCTGCAAGTTGCCATGCACTCCATCTCATGGCTGTGCCTTCACTGTGGTTGGGTGGAAATCCTGACACTAATAGCACAATCCTCACTAATAGCACAGCACGTGGACTGCAGGGGTTCAACAAGTCAGCAGCCCACCAACATTTCAAAGACATTTAGGGATGGGCAAGAGAAATGCTGGCCTTGCCCGTGATGCCCAGACCTCATGAGACAAACATAGATGTGGTGATGTGGGTTGTTGGAAGGGTAGAAGGCTCACTTACCCTAATAGTATGGATGAAATCATTGACCCTTTTCCAGCACTGCAGGGCGGTCCTCCTCTGCACCCCACAGGTGCTGACCACTCTGGTTACCTCCTCCCAGGCCGCAGTGGTCAGCTGCAATGGCCTCCCACAGCCATCTCTAGGAAAGAGAGCACCCACCTTTCTTGCACTGCCTCCAGGAGATGCTCGAGGGATGCATTACTGAAATGGGGAGCCGTGGCTTGCTACATTCTTCTCATCCATTCCCTCTTCCCATTCGTGAAGGCCTGTCCTGGTGCCTTTTAAATATGGCACCCACACATGAAGGCAGGAGGCCAGAATTCCTGCCTGCCCTGCCACAAGACCCAGCGCGGAATGCGTTTATGCATAATTAATGAGGCAGGGAGCGGTCAATTGCACTTAAAAGCCTGTCCCGCTCCACAGTGAGAAGCACTCCGACTTTCTCATCCCATCACAGAACTTATGGCAGGAGGGGAAGATTCTGCCTTATGTTCCTCCAAAGCCTGGTGCAGTGTAATTAACTTGTTTTACACTCAATGATCCTCACTATAGCCCTTAAAACTGTGTATGTCTTCCCAATATTCACTTCACACTATTTATGCACCTTTATCAAATTCTCAACATTTTTCCTCAGTTTCTCTAAGTGCGCATTGTATAAGAGTGACTGTTACATGGCATAACATTCTTGGAACTTATTGGCCCCAGATACTTTTGTACATTGAAGAACTTCTACCATTTTCTCACCTGATCCATGTTGGCCCACAACCTCTTAATTTGATCCAAACTATCCCATTGCCTCTTTTGAGTCATTTGAAAATTGATAAATTCTTTCATTAATGCAAGTGAATGTGAATGATGAACTGCAAAGCTTCCAACACATAACCTATGGAACTTAGAAAACTCCTAGAAAGTGCTATGCAATTAATTACACTCTCACACTCTTACCCCATTAGTCTTTCCTCGGATCTGCAAATTTATCTTTCTCAAGTATATACCCAATTCTCTTTTTAAAAATACTAATGAATCTGCTTCTATAATAATTTTAATCAATGTATTCAAGATCACATTAACACATTGGACAGGATTTTCAGGTCAGTGGGCAGCCGTGATGGTGGGCTTGGGAGTGGCCAGGGAATGGACTATTAATGACCAGCCAGCATGAAAGGCACACTGAAAGGCTCAGCGCTGCCGGGGTGGGGGGTGAGAGGAGAGCAAGCACTGAAGTCAGCGCGGGTGTGGAGGAGCGAGGAATGAAAGTTCCCTGAAGGCAGAGAGCTGTCTCAGGGAGTTGAAGAATTTAAATTCAATTAAAACAGATTTAAAAATCTGGAAAAAACACCCATGCATCAGAATGTATCACCTAAACGTATGGATGCTGAAAATAGTGCCCAAAAGTTTTTATCTTTTTTAAAATTAATCTTGGAAACCTCATCCCGCCCTTGGATGAGGTTTCCGTAAAAATGCAAAAGGCGTAATGTTGGACGGGAAGTGAAAAATTCCAGTTAATTACACCATTAATGGGCTTAATAGCCCTTTTAATTGTCGGTGGGCAGTGGTGACTCTCATCCACCCATGCGCCGAGTGAAAAATTCTGCCCATTGTAAAAAAAATTCCTTTCTAGTTCTTATGCCAATTATCTCAAATGTATTGCTTATTGACCACCCCCGAGTGGAAACAGTTTCTATTGTATATCAAAGCCTCTCAATTTTGAACACACCTATTATTTCTCCCCTTACCCTTCTCTGCTCTAAAGTGAACAAACTCAGTTTCTTCAGCCTCTCCACGTAACTGAAGTCCCACATCCTTGATATAATTCTGTAAATCTCCTCTGTAAGGTAGATGATATCTGTATCATTATCAATATCATTTAACCATCTCCAATAAATGTTTTTGTGGCACTTTGTCAAATGTTTTATGGAAGTTTGAAGTGTACAATGTAAACAGTACCGCTATGGTCTGTTTTTGTGGTCAGTTCAATGAAATTGTAGAAGGGTCATACTGATGCGAAGCATTAACTCTGTTTCTCTCTCTGCAGATGCTGCTATATCTGCTGAGTTTTTCCAGCATTTTCTGTTTCCTGCTGTAGTTAAGTAAAATCTTCCATTGCTTGCAAATCTTAATTATTGAGAGGGCATCAGAAGATTGAATTGGAATGTCATTTCTTATTAATATGGTCACACTGCTGCTCTTCAGTTTGATGAATAGACAAACATTTCTCCAACTCATTCTGAGCTTTTGTGGCTTGTTGTGGGGCAAGGTGTTTTTCTTGAATCAAGCTTACATTCTATTTAATGTATTTTTGCATTGATAGAATGTGACCTCTGAGCTGGACTTAGTTCCATGCAGATTCCGTTTTTTATATTTGGGATAAAAGCTGCCTTGCTATTATATCCTAATAATAATATAATCAATAAATAAACAGAAAATTCTGGGAATACTCAACAGAGCAGGCAACATCTGAGGGCAACAGAGGCAGAGTTAACATTTCACGTTGATGACCTTTCACCAGAACAGAAAAATGTTAAGAGATGCAACAAGTTTTAAACAAGTACTGCTGTAGGAAAAGAGTTGAGCAGGGAAAGAACAAAAGAGTAAGTCTGTGATAGGGTGAAAGACAGGGGAGATTGAGTAACAAAATAGAAGATGGTACAAGCAAGAAAAAGGTAATGGGACAAGTAGTCTGGGAAGAGTGCCCTGCAGTCAGCATTTTGGTGAAGCACGCTGGGAAGAATGTCCTGCAGTCAGCATCATGGTGAAACAGTCTAGGAAGAGTGTCCTGCAGTCAGCTTCGCAGTGAAGCAATCTGGGAAGAGTGTCCTGCAGTCAGCATCATGGTGAAGCAGTCTGGGTAGAGCATCCTGCAGTCAGTTCTTGTTGAAAATAACAAGAGTGACATTGCAAGACAGCGTGAGAGAACAGTGGAGAGATCAGAACCATCTTGAGTGCGGGGAAGCTTCAAAAAGTGATGTCAGCACAAAAGTGAGAGCTGATTGGTGAGAGCTGATTGGCGAATAGTGGGTAAATGTTTTTCTACAGATTTTTTTCCAGTTTAAAATAAATTAAGCTAAGGAAAGGTAAGGTTTCTAGTTTTTAAAGTACATAAATAATTTAACATTTTTTTTACTGTATTTAACTTAAGTTAACTTTTACCGTTTTTTTTCAACTAGAGGCATGGTAGGGCAGTTCAGTCCCATGTTATGTACCGCCTGCAAGATACGGGAAGTCCTAGATGTTCCTTGCGCTCTGACCGATCACGTATGCAGCAAGTGCCACCAGCTGCAGCTGCTTGAGCTCCAAGTTTCAGGGCTTGAGTGGTAGCTGGAGGCACTGAAGGTGCCTCCGCGAGGCGGACTGCAGGACACTTCTGTGCAGTTTCGTGGATAGCACATTTTTAGACGTGGTCACCCCACAGCTTATGGAAGTGAAGACAGAGAGGGATTTGTCAGAATTCATCAGTCAGAAGAAATGTGTCAGGCAGATAGTCAGGAAATCCCCAGGGTGTATCTCGCTCATGAACTGTTTTTCTGTGTTGGAAAACGGTGAGAGTAATGGTTCCTCTGGGGAGTGCAGCCATGCTCATGGCATTGTGAGTGGCTCAGCTACACAGAGGGAGAGGAAAAAGAGGGGAACAGCAATAGTGGTAGGAGACTCAATAGTAAGGGGAACAGACAGGTGTTTCTGCGGCCATAGACGTGACAGTACGGATAGTGCGTTGCCTCCCTGGTGCCAGAATCAAAGATGTCACTGACCGGCTGCAGGGCATTCTAAAGAGGGAGGGCATATTAGTATCAATGGCATGGATAGAAAGAGGGATAAGGTCCTGCAAACAGAATTCAGGGAGGTAGGAAGTAGATTAAAAAACAGGACCTCAAAAGTAGTAATCTCTGGACTACTTCTGGTGCCACGCACTAGTGAGTATGGAAATAGGAAATTAGTCCAGATGATTGTGTGGCTGGAGAGATGATGCAGGAGGGAGGGCTTTAGATTTCTGGGACATTGGGACCATTTCTGGGGGCTGTGAGACCTGTACAAGGTGGACGGGTTGCATCTGAACTGGAATGGGACCAACATCCTTGTGGGGAGGTTTGCTAGTGCTGTTGGGGAGGGTTTAAATTAACTTGGCAAGGGGATAGGATCCTGAGTGGAGGTCCAGCAGGGGAAGATGCACAGCCAAAATTAGAATAGAGAGCAAGTGAGTCTGGAAGGCATAGAAATTATAGGCCAGTTAAGGCAGAAGGGAGTTTGACAAGGTTGGATGGTATTTATTTTAATACAAGGAGTCTGACGAATAAGGGAGATGAGTTGAGGGCACAAATTAACACATGGAAGTATGATGTCATTGCTGTCAGCGAGACATAGTTGAGAGAGGAACAGGATTGGCACCTCAATATTCCAGGATATAGGGTCTTCAGGTGAGACAGGGAAGGAGGTAAAAGAGGAGGGAGTATTGCAATATTGATCAAGGAATCAAATACAGCAGTAAGGAGGGATGACATACAAAGAACAAAGAATAAAGAAAAGTACAGCACAGGAACAGGCCCTTCGGCTCTCCAAGCCTGCGCTGATCATATTGCCCGTCAACTAAAACATTTTGCACTTCTGGGGTCCGTATCCCTCTATTCCCATCCTATTCATTTGTCAAGCTGCCTCTTAAACACCACTATTGTACCTGCTTCCACCACCTTTTCTGGCAGCAAATTCCAGACACTCACTACCCTCTGCGTAAAAAACTTGCCCCGCACATCTCCTCTATAGTTTTCTCCTCTCACCTTAAATCTACGTCCCCTAGTAATTGACTCTTCCACCCTGGGAAAAAGCTTCTGACTATCTACTCTGTGCATGCCACTCATAATTTTGTAAACTTCTATCAAGTCGCCCCTCAATCTCCGTCGCTCTAGTGAGAACAATCCGACTTTCTCCAACCTCTCCTCATAGCTAATAATCTCCAGACCAGCATCCTGGTAAACCTCCTCTGCACCCTCTCCAAAGCCTCCATATCCTTCTGGTAATGTGGCGACTAGAATTGCACTCAATATTCCAAGTGTGGCCTAACCAAGGTTCTATACAGCTGCAGCATGACTTCCCAGTTTTTATACTCAATACCCCTGCCAATGAAGGCAAGCATGCCATATGCCTTCCTGACTACCTTATCCACCTGCGTGGCCACTTCCAGTGACCTGTGGACCTGTACACCCAGATCCCTCTGCCCGTCAATGTACTTAAGGGTTCTGCATTTACTGTATAATTCCTACCTGAATTAGACCTTCCAAAATGCACTACCTTGCATTTGTCCGGATTAAACTCCATCTGCCATTTCTCCGTCCAAGTCTCTAACCGATCTATATCTTGTTGTATCCTATCTTAGAAGCAAATGAAGCAATATGGATAGAACTGAAAAACAAAAAAGGAGCAATCACATTGCTTGGGGTGTACTATCTGCTCTCAAATAATCAGAGAGAAATAGAAGAACAGATATGTGGGCAAATTTCAGAGAAGTGTAAAAATAATAGGGTAGTAATAGTGGGGTTTTCAACTTCCCCAACATTAACTGGGCTAGTCATAGTCTGATATGTTTAGAGGGAGCAGAATTCTTTAAATGCATGCAGGAGAGCTTTTGAAGCCAGTACATAGGAGGTCCTACAAAAGGTCCTGGGCTTAATTTTAGGGAATGAAGCCAGGCAAGTGGTTGAGATATCAGTGGGGGAGAATTTTACAGATAGTGATCATAACTCTATTAGATTCAAGGTTGTTACGGAAAAGGACAAGGAAGGGCCAGAAATCAGAGTGCTAAACTGGGGGAAGGCCGATTTTAATAAGATCAGATATGATTTGGCCAGAGTGGACTGGGAGCAGCTACTGATAGGTAAATCTGCATCAGAGCAGTGGGACTCATTCAAGAAGAAAATTGGAAGAGTACAGGGCCAACATATTCCAGTAAAGACAAAGGGTGGGACCAACAAATCCAGAGAACCCTGGATGTCGAGAGATATACAGGATTGGATAAAGTGAAAAAGGGAGGCTTATGGCAGATACCGAGTGCTCAAAACAGCGGAAGCCCTAGAGGGGCATAGAATGTGTAAGGGGGAACTTAAAAAAGAAATGAGTAAAGCAAAAAGGGGCATGAAAAAACATTGGCACGTAAAATAAAGGAAAATCCAAAGTTGTTTTACAAGTACTTTAAGAGTAAGAGGATAACTAGGGAAATAGTGGGCCCCATTAAGGGCCTTGTTGGTAATTTGTGTGTGGAACCAGAAAACATAGGTAGGGTTCTAAATGAATACTTTGTGTTGGTGTTCACAATTGAGAGGGACGACATGGGTATGGAAACCAGGCAGAAGGACTGATATAATTAAAGAAATTAGAATAGAAAGGGAGGAGGTTCTAAGTGGCCTGGCAGGCTTAAAAGTAGATAAATCTCCAGGACCAGATGAAATGTATCCCAGGCTGTTAAGTGAGGCAAGGGAGGAGAAAGCAGGGGCACTGGCAATAATTTTCAATACCTCTCTGGCTACAGGAGAGGTGCCAGAGGACTGGAGGACACCCAAAGTGGCACTATTATTCAAGAAGGGAGGAAGATATAAATGAGGGAACTAAAGGACAGTCAATCTAACCTCAGTGGTGGGGAAACTATTGGAAACAATTCTGAGGGACAGAATTGGTCTACACTTGGAGAGGCAGGGGTTAATCAAGGACAGTCAGCATGTTTTTGTTAAAGGGAGGTCATGTCTGATCAATCTGATTGAATTTTTCGAAAGGTGAGCAGGTGTGTAGATGATGGCCATGCATTTGATGCATTCGACCTGGACTTCAGCAAGGCTTTTGATAAGGTCCCGCATGGGAGACTGATAACAAAGGTAAGAGCCCATGGGATCCTAAGGCAATTTGGCAAATTGGATCCAGAAGTGGCTGAGTGGCAGGAAGCAGAGGGTGATGGTCGAGGGGTGCTTTTGTGACTGGATGCCTGTGTCCATTGGGGTTCCACAGGGTTCGGCGTTGGGTCCCTTGCTGTTTGTGGTACATATGAACAATTTAGACTTGAATGTTCGAGGGCTGATCAGTAAGTTCGCGGATGACAAGGAAATTGGTGGGGTGGTAAATAGTGAGGAGGATGGCCTTAGGTTACAGGAGGACATAGACAGGCTGGTCAGATGGGCCAATCAGTGGCAAATGGAATTTAATCCGGATAAGTGTGAGGTGATGCACTTGGGCAGGACAAGCAAGGCACGGGAATACATGATGAATGGTAGGACCCTGGGAAGTATCAAAGATCAGAGGGACCTTGGTGTGCATGCCCACTGGTCCCTTAAGTTAGCAGGACAGGTAGATAAGGTGGTTAAGAAGGCATATGGGATATTTGCTTTTATTAGCTAAGGCATAGAATATAAGAGCAGGGAGGTTATCCTGGAACTGTATAAAATTCTGGTTAGGCCACAGCTAGACTATTGAGTGCAGTTCTGGAATCCGCATTATAGGAAGGATGTGATTACACTAGAGGGAGTGCAGAGGAGATTTACCAGGATGTTGCTTGGGCTGGAGAGTTTTAGTTATGAGGGGAGATTGGATAGACTGGGGTTATTTTTCCTGGAGCAGAGGGGGGCCATGATTGAGGTGTATAAAATTATGAGGGGCCTAGATATGGTAGACAGGAAGGAACATTTCCCCTTGGTGGAGAGATCAACAACCAGGTGGCATAGATTTAAGGTAAGGGGCAGGAAGTTTAGAGGGGATGTGAGGAAGAATTTTTTCACCCAGAGGGTGGTGGGCATCTGGAACTCATTGCCTGAAAGGGTGGTAGAGGCAGAAACCCTAATAACATTTAGGAAGTTGGATGTGCACTTGAGATGCCATGGCATACAAGGCTTCGGGCCTAGTGCTGGGAAATGGGATTAGAATATTTATGTATTTGTTTGACTGACGCAGATTTGATGGGCCAAAGGGTCTTTTCCTGTGCCGCAGACCTCTATGACTCTATGACTATGACTCTAAAGAAGCCAAAGATGGGTCTGGAGAAGCTGTCAACTGGAATTTCTGATGAGGCTGTCCAGAAAGCACACACGCAGAAAGGGAGGATTGGTGTAAGGAAAAAGGGGGTGATGAGGAAAGCAGGGGTTTCATGGTGACATACAAATATAGGGAGGTTATGTTTCAGTTACACAGGGAATTGGTGAGACCACATCTGGAGTACTATGTGTACAGTATTGTTCTCGTTATTTAATGAGGGATGTAAATACATTGGAAGCAGTTTAGAGAATGTTTCCTAAACCAATACCTGGATTGGGTGAGTTGTCTTATGAGGAAAGGATTGAACAGAATCAGCACTTGGGATCTGGAAAAATGGGAGCAGTGATTATGATCTTATATTATTGAACTCATCGTTGGGTTAGAAATGTTGCAAAGCACCTACTTGAAGATGAATGGCTAGAAATTGCCTTGCATAAAGCCATTTGTAGTGGTGATAGGGAGGTATTGCACTGCTTTCGGGTGCAGTCTGTACTCCCAGTCACTTTCAGCATGGCCTGGTGTGATGTGAGGGCCGAAGAAGAGCTCAAGCAAGTATGTGCTCTATATGCAAGATCAGCTTGATCTACTGCTATCCTGATGACATACAGCTGATCCTAATGATGCAATGCCAGGATTTTTGATTTTGGCGGTGGAGGCGACAAGATGCAGATTTTTGTGAAAACTCTGACTGGGAAAACTATCACCCTCGAGGTGGAACCAAGTGACACCATCGAGAATGTGAAAGCAAAAATCCAGGACAAGGAGGGGATTCCCCCGGATCAGCAGCGCTTGATCTTTGCTGGGAAGCAGTTGGAAGATGGCTGCACCCTGTCTGTCTACAACATCCAGAAAGAGCCGACTCTACATTTGGTGCTGCGTCTGAGGGGTGGTGCCCTGGACCCCTCCCTCCGAATCCTCACTCAGAAATACAACTGTGACAAGATGATCTGCCGCAAATGCTACACCCGTCTGCATCCTCATGCATCAAACTGTCGTAAAACCAAGTGTGGCCACATGAACAATCTGCGCCCCAAGAAGAAGCTGAAGTAAATATCGGAGGCATTTACTGCCCTCGGTAAACTTGAGTTTGTGCTAAATTTCCAATAAACTTGCACATTGTATCAAAAAAAAACTTCATTTACACCAGCCCAGCCTACAAATTCATACATCACTTACCAAAGTTCAGGCTTATAACTGCAAAATAGGACCTGAAAGTGTGTAAATTAAAGTACGATTCCACAAGTTGAAGGTGAAATGGTTTTTGCTAACTTTTCCAAACACAGATTTGGTGGCAGCGCTGTGCTGGATTCCTGGGGGTGTTTTATGCCACTTTAGCATAGCTGCCAAGAATGAGCGATGACAACATCACCTAGGTTTGGGTGTAACTTGTTTGTTGCCTCCTGGTCTGGAACAGCACCAGGGGATGGCATGGAAATGGCAGAGAGGCCGAGCTCTACAAGGAGAAAGGGAGGAGGAGGAGGAGGATGAGAAGGCAGGGAAGAGGCATCCTGGACCCCATATAACTTGATGGCAATTCTAGTAATCTGCTTGAGAACAGATTATTGAACTGCTTTTAGAGTCTGCATGCCCAAGCGAGTGCTGACAGTTATACCTACAATTGCAGCTGACTGAGACTGTATCATGACAAGTATGGATCTCATGTCCTCTGTCTGAGATTCCACTGCAGTACTGAGCTGTCACAAGGATTCCACACGTGCTGCAGTGGATGCTGAGGCATTGATCACCAGACACTGCATTGTGGTTGGGTCTGTCAGTGCTATCATGGAGTTGGTCATCACTTTCAAGCTGAAGAGAATGCACAATGCCATCTGCAATGTTGTAGCTGGACTCCTCCATGTTCCTAGGCAGTGACAAGAGGCTGATTGGCAGACCCGCCAATGTGCCATGCTCTTGGAATGCATGCTAATTAACAGCCTCCTGTATCAAAGTCCTCATCTGAGTCCACTGCAGCAGAACTCACCTGCAGTCTTGTCCCCTAGGTGGCATATGATGTATTGTTTTCCCCAGGCTTGGGTGGAGCCCACTCAAGCCTGGTGACTCACTGTGTGAGAATCTCGACTCTATTCTACACACTAAGGTGCTCAGCTGAACTGGTGACTATTAATGGAAAATTGAGTAACGGTGCATCCTCCCCATTTTCTTGGGTAGCTTTCCTCCTATTTCTGATGAGGCTGTCCAGAAAGCACACACGCAGAAAGGGAGGATTGGTGTGAGGAAAAAGGGGTTGATGAGGAAAGCAGGGGTTTCATGGTGACATACAAATATAGGGAGGTTATGTTTCAGTTACACAGGGCATTGGTGAGACCACATCTGGAGTACTATGTGTACAGTATTGGTCTCATTATTTAATGAGGGATGTAAATACATTGGAAGCAGTTCAGAGAATGTTTCCTAAATTAATACCTGGAATGGGTGAGTTGTCTTATGAGGAAAGGATTGAACAGAAGCAATCAAGTTAGAAAGAAATCGTCACTGTACCTCGTCCAGTGATTGTAAGTAGCAAGTTCTGTTGAATGGAAGACGTTACCCCACTCAAAATGCCACAGTTTGAGAGAATTGATCCTTTTGAACCAGCCACAGGTGATTGGTCTCAATACATAGAATGCCTCACGTTCTTTTTCAAGTGAACGAGATTACGAGGGAAGTAAAGAGGTGAGCAATCCTCTTAAGTACATGTGGGAGTAAAACCTACAGTTTGATTCAAAGTTTGAAGACACTTAGTGCCCCAGATTCAAAAAATTTCAATACATTGGTGGGCCTTGTGACGGGCCATTTTCAATCAAAGCCCTCAGTCATGATGCAAGGGTTCAGGTTTACCTGGAGAAACAGAACCCCTGGGAGACAATTTAAAGCTATATGGCAAATTTGAAGCAGCTAATGGAACATTGTGAGTTCATTCGCCTCTAAACAACATGCTCGGAGATCATTTAGTATGTGGTGCGAATGAGGACACTATTCGGAAAAGATTATTGTCCAAGGCGAATTTGGATTTCAAGAAGGCACTAGAGATAGCGTTGGCCATGGAAAGCATAGCAAGAGATTCAAAAGCAACACAGGGTGTGCAAGATAGTGCTGTCCTCCACAATGGGCAGGAAACCCCAGCCAAAAAGGGTGCTAAAAAGTGAGACTCTGCTGAGAAACGGGAAACAGTCCTCGTTAGCTGAAGAATAAAGAAAAGTAACTTAGCAGCAAAATTAAAGAATAATTTTAATAGGATTGAAACCAAGCAGCCCTTAAGTGATTGGCAGTTTAAAAAAATTGAACGCTACTATTGTCACGGAAATGGACATAGAATGAGGCAGAGCAAGGAAAGATTCAAGCAGGCTTGTAAACAAAAGGAGAAGCCCAGTGAAATCTACAAGGTAGAAGAGCCAGAAACAACAAATTCTGACATTTACTCATTGTTTAATCTGAAAGTTGGAAAGACAGAACCAACATTTGTCACAGTGAAAGTAAATGGCAAACCTGTTAGGATGGAAGTGGACACAGGAGCTTCCACTACAGTAATTGGGGAACATGCCTTCAGATATCTGAATAATGATGAACATCAATTAAGTTTAGAAGAAACTGATGCCAGACTAAAAACATATACGGGTCAAGACATTCAAATAAAAGACATAAGCAAAGTAACTGTTCATTATGGAAGCCAATCGGCAAAGCTACCCTTGGTGATGGTAGCAGTGAAGGGCTAAGCCTCCTTGGGCAAAAATGGTTAAAAGGGATTAAATTAGAATGGGCTGAAATTTTCCAGTTGAGAGCAACTGGGTGACCAGAGCTATTTCAAAAGTACGCCACTGTCTTCAAGGATGAACTTGGGAAAATCCAGGGCCTGCAGGCAAAAATTGATGTGGGTCCGGAAGCAACCCCTCGCTTGATGAAGGTGAGACCGGTGCCATATGCCCTGTGAGAAAAAGTTGACACTGAATTGGACAGACTAGAGAAACTTGGCATTATACAACCTCTTCAGTTCTTAGAATGGGCGTAGTCCCCATCCTTAAACCTGACCAAAGCATCTGAATTTGTGGAGACTATAAACTGATGGTTAATAAAGTAGCTAAGCTAGACTGGCACCCCATTCCAACAATCGAAGACCTGAATGCCAAGCTGGCAGGAGGAACCACCTACTCAAAGCTTGACATGAGTCATGTTCATCAACAACTAGAGTTGGATAACGCCTCCTGGAAATTTGTCATAATTAATACCCACAAAAGGCTAAACAAATATACACAATTGCCTTTCAGTGTCTCTTCAGCTTGTGCCATCCTTCAGAGAACATTAGAGGGTTTACTGCAGAGGCTGCCGCAGGTTGTAATCTATTTAGGCAATGTATTGTTGACGGGATTCACTGAGAAAGAGGATTTGGAACTTTTAGAAGTCGTAAAACCTTTCTTGAAAGCTGGAGTGTGTTAAAAAAAGAAAAGTGCACATTCCAAATGAGGGAGGTAATCTATTTGGGTCACCGGGTAGATTCACAGGGCCTTCACCCAGTTGAGGAGAAAGTGAGAGCCATAAAAGAGGTACCTGCACCAAAGAACGCCTCAGAGCTCAAAACGTTCCTAAGAATAATCAACTATTATAGGCGGTTCTTACCCAATTTTTCTACAGTGCGAGGCACCCCCTGAATTCTCTACTCCAAAAGAACCAACGTTTGTCTTGGGAGGTGTCCCAGAAAGAAGATTTCATAAAGGTGAAACAATTGTTGCACTCATCTAATCTATTAGTGCATTATGACCAGATGAAAGAATTGGTGCTGACATGTGATGCATCTCCCTACAGAGTGGGAGCAGTGCTCTCTCATTGGACGAATGATGGCATGGAATTGCCAATAGGTTACTTATCAAGAACGCTCACCACAGCGGAAAAGATACTTGCAGATAGAAAAAGAAGGCCTGTCCATCATGTTTAGTTTTAAGAAATTTCACCAGTATGTACATGGCTGCCATTTTACTAAGCATTTAAGACCACAAACCATTGCTAGGATTGTTTAGGGAGGATAAGGCTATACCACTCATAGCCTCAGCAAGAATACAATGATGGGCTGTAATTCTGACAGCATAACGAATACACTTCCGTACATAGGCCTGGAAATCAAATTGCAAACACCAATGCCCATGTCATTTGCCTTTACAAGAAAATGATGTGCAAATCCCAGTTCCACAGGAATCACAGAATCCCAGAATCACAAAATCTTAATGGCACAGAAGGAGGCCATTTGGCCCATCATGTCTGCACCGGCTCTCCAAATGAGCATTATGACCTAGTGCCAGTGCCCTGCTTTTTCCCCATAGCCTTGCACATTGTTTCTTTTCAACTAATCATCTAATGTCCTCTTGAATGCCTCGATTGAACCTGTCTCCACCACACTTCCAGGCAGTGCATTCCAAACCCAAACCACTCATTGTGTGAACAAGTTTTTTCTCATGTCACACTTGCTTCTTTTGTAAATCACTTTAAGACAGTGCCCTCTTGTTCTTGATCCTTTTACAAGTGGGAACAGCTTCTTCCTATCTACTCTGTCCAGCCCCCTCATGGTTTTGAATATCTCCAAGTCTCCTCTCAGCCTCCTTCTCTCCAAAGAGAACAGTCCCAAACTCTCCAATCTATCCTCATTGCTGAAGTTTCTCATCCCTGCAACTATTTTTGTAAATCCCATCTGCACTCTCTCTAATGTGTTCACATCCTTCCTATAATATCATGCCCAGAACTGTACACAATATTCCAGCTGAAGTCTAACAAGTGTCTTATATAGACACAGCATAAGCTCCCTGCTCTTGTACTCTATGCCCCGATTAATCAAACCCAGAATACTATATGCTTTATTAACTGCTCTCTCCAACATCCGTCCTGCCATCTTCAATGATCTATGCACATATACACCCATGTCTTTCTGCCCCTGCACCTCCTTCAAAATTTCACCCCTTATTTTATATTGTCTGTCCATGTTCTCCCTACCAAAATGCATCACCTCACATTTCTCAGCATTGAACTTCATCTGTCACTTATCTGCCCACTTCACCCACTTGTCTATGTCCTCTTGAATTTCTACACTGTCTTCCTTGCAGTTCACAACACGCCCAAGCTTTGCATCATTCACAAATTTTGAAATTGCCCCTTGTACACCATGATAATATGCTATCATTAACATATATCAGGAAAAGAAAAGGTCCCAGTACTAACCCTTGGGGAACTCCACGACAAACTATTCTCCAGCCCGAAAAATATCCATTGACCATGACTCTCTGCTTCCTATTTTTCAGCTGATGTTGTATCCAGTTTGCTACTGTCCCTTTTATTCCATGAGTAATAACTTTTCTCACAAGTCAGTTGTGTGGCACTGTGTCAAATACCTTTTCAAAGTCCATGTACACCACATCAACAGCATTACCCTCATCAACCTTTACGGTTACCTTTTAAAAACACTCCAGCTAGTTAGTTAAACATGATTTCCCCTTTACAAATCCATGCTGGCCCTTACTTATCAACCCATACTTTTCCATGTGGCTACTAAATCTATCCCGATTAATTGCTTCTAGAATCTTGCCCACGACTGAAGTTAAACTGACTGGTTTGTAATTGCTGGGCTTATCCTAACAACCTTTATTGAACAAGGGTGTAATGTTTGCAATTCCCCAGTCCACTGGCACCACCCCTGATTCTAGGGAAGACTGAAAGATTATGCCCAGTGCCCCTGCAATTTCTACTCTCACTTCCTTCAATATCCTTCGATGCATCTCATCCGGCCCTGGTGCCTTGTGAACTTTAAGTACTGGCAGTCTATTCAACACTTACTCATTAACAATTTTGAACCCTTTTAGTGACAGAATTTCCTCATCTATCACCATGGCCTGGGTAGCATCTACCTCCTTGGTAAAGACGGATGCAAAGTATTCATTCCTCTTCGTCCATGTATAAATCCTGTTTTAGGTCCCTAGTTGGCCCTACTCTCCCTTTTACCACTCTTTTACTATTTGTATCCCTAACGAAAACTTTGGGATTCCCCTTTATGTTGGCTGCCAGTCTTTTCTCATAATCCTTCTTTGCCTCTCTAAAATGCTTTTTCACCTCCCCTCTGAACCTTCGGTATTCCTTTTGGTTCTCAATTGTATTTTCGACCTGACACCGGTCATAAGCACACTTTTTCTTCTTTAACTTAATTTCAATCTCCTTTTTCATCCAGGGAACTCTGGATTTGTTTGTCCTACCTTTCCCTTTCGATGGACTTTGCGCCTGAGCCAATTATTTTTTGAAGGCAACCCATTGTTAAACCACAGTTTTTCATGCCAATATTTTGTTCTAGTCTATCTGGCCCAACTCTGTCCTTGCCATCGAAGTTGGCTCTTGTTGAGTTAATTATTTTTACCCTGGATTGCTTATTGTCCTTTTCTATTGTCAGTGAGAAATTATTGGTGTGTTGGGTATGAGATGCATTATGACAATGCATTCACCTATCTTGACCCCCCAGGTTAGGTCATTGTATTTCTTCTGGTATTGTTGCCATGTTTGTGGTGCCAGTTTATAGGTTTTCACTTCACAAGTGGTGTGCTTCAATTCTTTCCTCTGGCTGAGGCTTGAGGGTTTTTATCCTCTCATGGACCCCACTGAGTTGACCAGAGCCTCCAGGGCGACATTACTGAACTGCGGAGCCCTCTCCTGAGCCTGCTGAGCCATTCTTGCAAATGCTCAGAATCAATTTTGTGTCAGACATGATTTCAGGTGGGCAGACTCCCTTTAATAAGCAGTGAACCTTTAAGAGGAGCAGGTTGCCTGCAGCTCCAACAATACCCAAGAAGCTTGACATCAAGCAGGACAAAGCTTGATTGACACCCTACCCACAAACATTCACTCCCTCCATTGCTGACGCACAGTGGCAACAGTGTGTACCAACTGCAAGATACATTGCAGCAACTGACCGAGACTCCTCAGTCAGTACCTTCTAAACCCACAACAGCTACTATCTAGAAGGACAAGGGCAACAGAGAACACCACCACCTGCAAGTTCCCTACAATGCCACACACCATCCTAACTTGCATATATATCGCAGTTCCTTCACTGTCGCTGGGTCAAAATCCTGGAACTCCCTCCCTAACAGCACTGTGACCATAGCTACAGTACATGGAGTGCAGCAGTTCAAGAAGGCAGCTCATCACTACCTTCTCAAGGGCAATTAGTGATGGGCAATAAATGCTGGCCTAGCCAGTGATGCCCACATCCCATGAACAAATATGAAAAGAAAAACTACAGTGATTAATAAACAGGCCACTGGCATCTTCAAGATCTGAGAAGCAGCAAGGCTGCTGCTCAGTCTAGTGCCATTATCAGGGAACAGAGGTACATAATCCAAAATTGTGTTGTACCCCACCTCTATTTCCATGGTAACAGGTGTTGTTCTGCTGAGCTTCACGAGAACAGTGTGAAAAGCAGAGGGGAGTTGGATGGAGGGTTAAAATGGCAAGCGACTGGAAGTTCAGAGTCACCTTTGCAGACTCTGTTGGATACTTCCATTCAGACCACAAGCTAACTTCAAGGTTCTTGCAACTGCAACATTTTGTCTTTTATATAATCACCCAAGTTAGTTTGTATTGCCACTTTGCCTTTCCATTACAGTACCTTGAACATACACTTCAATTCAAGGTTTGGTTACAAATACAAATAGGAGGCAATTGTGAACAACATTTGACACATTTTCCAACACAACTGGAGTGTCTTTTTATAGAGAAATTTAGGTCATGGGCCCAAGAGTAGAATAAACATAGAAACCACAAGATTCCTACTCACAGTTGCCATTTTGAATATAAAATTATGCACACCAATAAACAAATGGATATTATCATCTCAGGGATTTAGGTGTGGTGTGAGACTGCTCAGCCTTCACTTTGGCCAGTTCCATTATGACTCTCAACAAATCTTAAATAGAAATTAGGCTAAAATGCAAATGCTTCAGTCAGGAAAAGTATACAACTTGTCCAGTAGAATATAGCTGAGCCCTTGAATCATCCAAGCATAGCTACACAGATAATTCCACTTCATTGTCTCTGATTCCCTTGACGTGTCTATTATTAAGTTGAGTTAATAGCAAACAAGGAAAGACACCAAGGGATTGATTTTCCCTGGTATTTTAGATCTAAAAGAGCCTCTGAGATGATTAAGGTAGGGTCTTGATCAGCAATGCTGGTTTAGCCCGCCTTTAATGCAAGATGCTACCTTGGTAAAGAAACTGAAATGTACGCTAAGGACACTCAAAGTATCATTAAGGGTCTGACTAACAATAAATTAGCCTGCTTGTGCTCATTAAAGAGGTTGCAAACCATTTTTGTAGCTAGCATTTTAAGTAATGACCTCTCCTAACAGAGTCTAGGTGAACAGGAGGAAACAAGGTGTTGATGAGAATTTTGTGCACTGCTTAAAGCTACACTCAGCTTTCACCATTCACTTCATAGAATCAAAGAATCACGGAATTGTGGAGGAATTTACCTAGTGCCACACCCCCTGCCCTGCACATTTTTTCCTTTACAGATAACAAATAATTCCTTTTTCAATGCCTCAATCACACCTGCCTCAGCCAAGCTTATAGGCAGTGTATTCTAGATTCTAACCACTCAATGAGTGAAAACGTTTTTCCTCATGTTTCCATTGTTTCTTTTGCCAATTACCTTAAACCTGTGCCCTCTTGTTCTCGATCTATTCTGTCCAGCCCCCTCATGATTTTGAATACTTCTATCAAATCTCTGCTTTACCTTCTCTTCTCCATGGAAAACAGTCCCAATTTTCCCAATCTATCTACGCAGCTGAAGCTCCTCATCCCTGGTACCATATTGAATCTTTTCTGCACTCTCTCTAATGCCTTCACATCTTTTTGAAAGTGTGGTGCCCAGAACTGGATGCAAAACCCCAGTTGAGACCAAACCAGTGTTCTATATAAGTTTGATATAACGTCCTTGCTTTCGTATCTAATGCTCCTATTGATAAAGCCTAGAATGCCGTCTGCTTTATTAACTATGCTTTACATTTGTGCTGCCACCTTCAACGATTTAAGCACATATAAACCCAGGTCCCTCTGCTCCTGAACCCCTTTTAGAGTTGTAGACTTTTATTTTACATTGCTTCTGTTTTCTTCCTCTCAAAATGAATCATTTCACACTTCTCTGCATTAAATTTCATCTGCCACTTAACCACCCATTCCACCAACCTGGCTCTGCCCTTTTGAATTCTACATTATCCTCCCTACTGTTCATAATGCTTCCAAGTTTTGTATCATCTGAAAATTTTGAAATTGTGTCTAGGTCTAGGTCAACACCAACCCCTGGGAAATTCCACTACAAACCTTCCTCCAGTCTGAAAAAAAATCCATTAACCACTACTCTCCTTTTCCTGTCATTCAGCCAATTTTATATCCATGTTGCTTCTTGCTGCTGAAAGTTTGAAGAGGACTTTTAAAACACTTTGGGAGACTTTCTGAGACACTTTGTCAAGGCTTCACCAATGCTCTATCAACATTTATCCCAGAAATTCTCTGAGGACTTCACTTAAAGAAAGTTCTGCTCTACCTTAGTGGGCAGCTAACAGGAGTAATCAGGAGAAAGGGAATGTTTAGTCATGGGGATCTTGCTAAGATTTCCCCCTGTTCTGCATGAGGAATTGGAGGAGGAGATGAGGCAGAGCAGCACCAGTTGCTGCAGGAGAAAGGGACAGAAGAGTAAGGAGATATCCATCCCTACCATACAAGCCTGGCACATCCCTTCTCTGGGCCTCCTCCACCAGGATCACCACTCCATCATTTGCACGAGGGATTTCACTTCCTCTGGAAACTTGGCTGAGGTTCACAGATTTGACACTGTTGCTGAAGCATCTGCTTTGCTGAGGACACCTGAGGCTCACCATCTGAATGGGGCTGAGGATCACTCTCCTCAATCCTCTGAGGGGAAGCAGTCATAGCTGTCACTACTTCCATTATCTCCTCCTGTGTGTCTATACAGTGATCTTCTGATTGTGCCAAGCCCTGTGCCTCCCTTTGGCTATTAAAGGTCCACACAAGTGCCACAGGCCACACATGATCTGGGAAATGTTGGACGCAACCATCATTTTACTCACTCTCCATCATTTCTGCAAATGCCTCATTCTCAGGCACAGACTACTCCGCCATGATCCATCAGATCTCCATAGCCTCCTCCTCCATTGGTGTCACCATGGTGATGAAAGGCACTCCACCTCCAGTTTGTTGACTCTCCTTGGCATTCTGAGCGTGCTTCTGCAAACACAAACTAGGACGACTCCTGCCTCATGATCCGTCTATGCTGGTCACTCTGCGGCACTATAAACTTGCAGCACCAAACTGCTGCATTCAACCATCTCCATGTTGTATTCATCCATCACTGACCATGGGGTTTGGGTACTTGTGAAATGGGCACCTGGATGTGGGCATTGGTGCCTGGTGTTGCCCCATGCATTGGTCTACCAATTAACCTTCATATTTCATGGGCACCTTTTAACTCATGCTGGACTTCCAGTTTGCAACTCTAAATGACCCTCACCTTGCCAGACAGCAGGAGGTCATTAAATCTCTTCCTGCAATGGATCTAGGTTCTTGCAACTGCCCCTCAGCTGCTCAGAATGTCTGTTACCTGCAGCCATGGCTTCTTCATTTCTGGCCGCTTCCTCTCACGTGTGAACAACATGTCTCTCCTTTCTCCTACTGCTTGCAGGAGCACCTCCAAGGAGATGCCACTAAATATTGGGGTGACCCTGCCTTGTGCTGAAGCCATTCCCCTGCTGCCTCCATTGCTGTAGGTCCCCTCCTTTTCCTTGTGTCTGCAGCCCACCTGTCTGCTGCACATGTACCTTTAAAAATTACATCACAGGGCAAGCTTCTGGCACTATGACCTAACCCCCATCATTAATTGGTCACTCCTCTGCAGGCCAGTTTTCATGGCTCTTCCTTGTAAAATTGTTGAGGAAGTTCCGCCATCACCCGTGCTTGTTGCTGACCCGTCTAACCCACCCCAACATCAGGTCATCCGTCTGATCACTAAAATTCAAGCCATTTGAAACATTGACCAAAAGCTTAGTCGGAGGTAGATTTTAAATGGCATCTTGAAGGAAGAGAGGGTGGTAGAGGGGTTCAGAAAGTGAATGCCGGAGCTTAAGTTCCTAACAATTAAAACACATGTTCACCAGTGGTGGGATGATGGGAGTGGGTGTGCACAAATGCTTAGAGTTGGAGAAAAGCAGAGTTCGCGGGGGGTTGTAGGGAAGGTGGAAGTTACAGAGGCACAGAATTCCATGTAGAGAATTGAACAGAAAGCCATTGACTTTAAAATCAAGGCCTTGGTTGACTGGGGAATCAACATAGGTCAGCGAGCAGAGGGTGATAGAACAATTATCTGGACCGCCGACAAACAAGTGATGTATGAAGCTTCACAGATATCATGGTATCCTAGAAACCTGGATTAAGAGATTGGACTAAAGGTAAAGGTGCAGCAGCTTTTCCATTACCAGCAGGATGAAGAAGGATGTCTGACTAAATGGTAATCGTCCTTATGGTGCCCTTTCTTTTCCCTTAAAGAGCATTTGATGTGTGGTATTTTCTTGTATCAAAGCAATTGTTGATGTCGATTCAACTCCTTTGGAAAGAAAGAATGAGTATGTGATTAACAGAAGAAATGAAGGCTCCTAAACTAATCACAGACACAATGATCAAATATGTTGTGGAATCCATTGGCTCTTGTGCTGCTGGACTATTGGAATGTCATTACTGGAATGCACCAGGTGAAAGTTGAATAATGTAGATCGTAAAGTTAGGTTGATACCTTGAAGTTTCATTAGATTATATTTGATGTGAGATTGGTGGGAAAAATTCCAGAGTTTTATCTTCTTGGATTTCTTGTTTTGATGGATATTTGTATTTAAACAGTCTAAACTGGTAGTGAGAGTTGTACATGGCTCATTGGAAGGAAAATGCACACAAACACATACACACACAATAGGACAAATTGTTTTAATCAATTTTACAATTCATTATGTTGATATTGCTTGTGCGCTTGTTATGATCCTGTCAGCAGATGTTTTGCAATCTAATCTATACCATGGCAAAGGATGAAGCAAGAGTTATTTATATTTATATGTGGCTTTAGCTCAGCTCTCATTCTGGCTCTGCAATAAAATGGGCTGTTAGTAGCCGGACAAAATTCAATTATTATTGTATTATTGCATATTATTTTGCATCCAAGTTTATGATTGTACTGCAAACCAGGTCCAGTACTTATAAATTAATAAAATCTCAGGTACCACCTTCTACAGTTAATCAAGCAACCAATTTTGGGAATAATTGTGATTGAATAACCATTTGGCACTATCACTACTTTGGGGACGATTACCTCAGAATCGCAATTTGCACACTTAATTAATCACGTGTGTAATATTTTAGCACACATGTAATAAATCAATAAGTAAATCATCAATTAGACCAATAGTTAAAGGTAGGTCAGGCTAAAAATGGATATCCACGAGTTTAGCACAAAGTATGATACTGCTCTTTTGGCAGCCTTATTTCCAGTATTACAGCTCATAAGATATTGATAGTGCCTATGCTTAAATCAAGTGACCTTGCCCAGTAATGCAAGGCCAGGTCATTATCATTTCCCTGTTCTGAATGCATAATGTCCTGGGAGTGCTCAGAGGTCTGAAGGCCTGGGACTTCTGGAATCTGTGGTTCTTAAAATGGTTGTTCATTGCATTTAAAGCTGTACTTTGGACTGAGCATCCACAAATGACAGAATACAGAAAACTCCATTCATTAGTCTGGCAATAGGGACCATGTAATAGAGAAGCCTTTTCAGAAGAGAAAGCTAACCAAGCAATGAAGTGCACTGCCAGAGTAACGTGGATGGAGACAGAGTGCAGCAATGCTGTTACGCCTGTGGCAGAATCTGTTAAGAATTGTTTTGGCCTTTGAAGGGTGAAGAAACATTCAGCCACAACTTGATTGTTTTCATAGAATCTTAGAATGGTTACAGGACAGAAGGAGGTTATTCATCCTGTTGAGCCCAAGTAATTTAACTCATCTCATCCCCAGCCCCGGCTTCTGTGCTATTCTGGAGCCATGCATTTACTTCCCTTCAGGTGTTTATCCAGTTCCCTTTTGAAAGTCATGATTCATCCTACCGGCACCACTCTTTCAAACAGGGTATGACTAAAGGTTGCAGTAAGATATGACCAAAAAAAAGTATTTGCAGCATATTAGCAGCAACAACAGGGAGTGCACAAGAGACCAACCTAAATGCAAGCACACGTACAAGGTTAGTGGCAAGACAAGACCAGCATGAATTTTCAGAACGGAGAAACCTTCAAATAGAAAGCAAACAGGCTTTCTGCATCATGAATGTGACACAATATGTGGATAAAATCAAACAGTTAGAGGTTTTGCTACCATCAGCATCGTGTGCCTGAAGAAAAGCGGCAGATACTCACCAACAAAGTTGAAAGGGGTAAGCACAAACAAGTTACCAGTCAGAATCCTAAAGGATATGTCTTTTGGGAATCAATGATACAACCTCAGACAAGCAAACTGACTGTGTACAATTGGTCATCCATTCAGTGCAATGGTCCATTGATGTTGAAATTCAGCTACCAAGTCTGCATGGAAACCACAATCATTCTATCTAGTGGAAACAAGTGGACCAGCAGTAGCAGGTTGACCAGCATGTACAGAACCCAACATTGTGACCATACACAAGATCATCAAGGCATCAATTTTGGCTGAAGAGGCCAAAAATATTCACATTGTATTAGTCCATGACCAACAACAGGTATAACCAGGCAGATTTGACACTATAGGAAACTCCAAAGGTGATGCTGTACCATACCTCAGAGAAGATGCAATCCCATCAATCAACCCTTCTAGAAGGTGCAGCGTGCACATACAGGAAAAGCTTAAGAGTGAGTTGCCGACATGGAGCGTAATGGCGTTATCTGTCATGTGCATTAGCACACCGACTGGTGCAGCTCAACTCTATCACATGTGAAAAGAGATGGCACAATCTAGATATGCTTGGACCCAGGATATCTAAATCTCACTCTAAAGGGATGCTCACACAAGATCCTGAAATTAGAGGAACTGAATCCCAAACTCACAGGAGAAAGGTTTTCCTCCAAGTTGAATGCCAAACATGGATATTGGTCGGTTCATATGGCAGAGGGATCTCAAGAGGTCACCAGTTCCAGGACACCGCTGGGAAGATATTGCTTCCGGAGGCTATGTTTTGGTTTATCTGTTAGTCAGGATCTGTTTCAGCAGAACATGAACAAAATTCCAGGAAGTGCTCCTGGACGCACATGCATTGGTGATGATACTGCAGTGATGGGCACAACCAAAGAAGAACATGACCGAAATCTATGCTCACTAATGGCAGCAGCTCACCACGAAAGGTGTGTCTTCAACAGCATGAAATGCCAGGTGATTGTGGATCAGAATAATCTTTTTGGCTCTATTTATTCAAGCCCTGGGATCCATCTTGAGCCAGGCAAACCCAAAGATGTATGACATATGCCTTAACCTGAGCACATAAAGGACTTGCAGAAATGCCTCGGATTATTCAACTTTTTAGCACTATACATACCTAACTTCACCAAATTGTCTCTTTGAGAGCTGTTAAGAAAGGATTTTCCATGAAAGCCATTAATACATGTTTGAGTCACTTAAATCGGTGTTGTTAGAAGACATGTGTTCAACAATACTACAACCCAAGAAAGGTGACGCATCTCAAAAAACATTAGGAGCTCACATTATGCAAGACAGTAAACCAATTGCATATTGGCTGCAAAAGTCTATCGTAAGTGCAATCCAATTATTTGAACATAGAGAGTATCACAAGATTCCACACGTCCCAATTTGATAAACTGTTCATTGTGGAAACTGATCACAGACCATTAGAAATAATTTGGTGCAGCCACTGACAAGTGCATCACCTAGTCTGCAGTGACCTCTACTAAATAAATAAAGGTATGCAACTTCAAAGTCCATTCCATATCTGGTTACTTTAGACACAGTGAGCAGGTTACCAAATCCAAAAAAAGCTGCAGATTTTTTGCGAGACCTATTAGTAGAAATTGAAGTAAGAGATTTACTCATGTCAATCTGATGAGTGTTGGTCAACACAGGTGCCACCAACTTCAGGAGGAACAACAAATGATCCACAACTGAAGGCATAATGAAACATTATTGTTGAAGGTTGGCCTGATATGATAAAAGAAGTGCCAGACACCCAGAGGTGCTTTTAGCTATGCGGAATTGAACTAGGTATTTCAAGAGGCGTGATTTTCTAAGGAAAGCAAGTGTTTGTACCTGAAGCTTCTCACCAGACCATATTGTCACAGTTACATTAGTGCATATGGGCGTAGAGTGGATGAGGCTTAGAGTGGCAAGAAAAATTGTGTATTAGCCAGTAATCAACAACAATATTGAAAAGGTAATGAGAATATGTGAAGCATGCGAAAGTCACCAACTACACCCACACAGAGAATTGGAGAAACCCTTACAAGGATCCCACTCACCTCTAGTCCAAAATTGCAACAGATTTATTCATGGTCCATGGTGATGACTTTCTCCTAGTCACTGAATACTTTTCCAAGTTTCCAATCATCAGATAATTGAAGGATACCTCAAGTGCTTCCATGGCAGACACAATGAGAGCAATATTCAGTTTGCTTGGTACACCTGAAGACATTATATCAGACAAGGGCCACAATATACAGGCAGACTTTTTAGGAACATGTGTGCCAAATGGGGCATAAACCATTTGACAGTCTTGCCACACTATCCCAGATCCAATAGTCTTGCTGAGCAAATGGTCTACACCATTAAGGCATTAACCATGAAATGCAGAGAAACAAAATCGGATCTCCATGTTACCATGTACACTTGAGGGTGACACCATTAGACATGGGCTTACTGCCACCAGCTGAAATTGTGTTTGGGAAGCAGGTTAGGACAACCTTGTCAAGTCATCACATGTTCAGGCTTTCAGGAATACAGGAACAACTTCTCAAAAAGCAAGGCAGAATGATGATGGCACATGACCGACATGCAGCTGCAGAATTGCCTAATCTGTGTGTGTGTTAAAAGATTTGGATTTGGAACCTGGCTACCTCCGGAAGTATCTAAGATGTGCAAAGAGCCCAGATCCTATGAGCTCACTACACCGAATGGGGTAACGGTAAGGAGAAACAGAAGCCAGCTAAGGGAATTGTCCAGCTAACATCTAGCACTCCAGTTGCATCTAGAACATATGCCAAGATGAATTTGGGGAGTGAAATTGTAGAAGACCACCATGAAAACAATCAGCACTCTGATAATACCCAGGATGTCAATGCGCCTACAAATCAAGAACACCAAAGTGATGTGTCTAAATGTCAGGAAGGTTATGCTGTCATGAGACCTCGGAGGATTATTAAGCCTCCTACACATTATGTAGACTCTTAAGCCCACAAATGGTGGCCTGTGATGTATCCTTTATGTAAATAGTTTTCGTAATCACCCTGTGTATTTATATTTAATCTTACTGTATGTAATGTTATCGTTGGAAAGAAAGGGAATGTTCCAATATTACCTTAAGAGAATATGCAAATAATGTATGCGTATCATCAAGGAACCAGGATGTAAAGCAGCATGTGAACATCAAGTTGCTGTTGTGTGTGCTGAATCCCTGGAGTAGACCTGTTTGTTGAGCTCCCCTGTAACATGCTTACATATATACACACTTATACATATTCACACACTATATAATTCATATATTCTTTCTGTCTTAAAATAAATAGAGCCTACATATAGTTTACGAATCCCAAGTGTGATTGTTGAGTTTGTGTAAAGAAGCTAGAAACGCCACAGCCTATATGTGACTCCAGACCCAAAACAACACTTAACTGCCCTCTGAAATCTCCAGAAAGCCACTCAATTGTACCAAAAACTGTTAGAGAAATTTAGTTCTACTCCTTGTTTCCTGTCACCCAGCCAATCATATCCATGCTCTCACCGTACTTTTTACTCTATGGCCTTCCACTTTGGTAGCAAGCCCATTATGTGACACTTAATAAAAAGCCTTTTAGAAATCTATATACATGAATTAACAGCATTACTCTTATCAGCCCTCTCTTTTCCTAACTGAGAAAGCCAATCAGGTTAGTTAAATACAATCTGCCTTTAACAAATCTGTGCTGGCTTTCTTCAATGAATCCAAACTTGTCCAAATGACTGCAGAAAGTGAAAGCAGAAAATGCTGGAAATACTTTAATCCCTTAGGCCATCTGACCTGAAATGTTAACCCTGCTTCTCTCTACAGATGCTGCCTGACCTTCTAAATATTTCTAACATTTTCTGTTTATATTTCAAATTTTCAGCATCTGCAGTATTTTGCTCTTGACAAAATGACTGCTAACTTCAAAAAGCTTTCCTACCACTGAGGTTAAGCTGTCTGACCTGAAGTGGCTGGGTTCAACCTTACACTTTTTTTTGAACATGGGTGTGATATTTTCAATTCTCAGTTCTCTGGCACCACCCTGGTATCTACGGAGAATTGGAAGATTGTGATCAGTACCTTCGCAATTTCTATCCCTTCTTCCACCAGCATCTTCAGTTGCATCGGCTCTGATCCTGGTGATGTATCAATCTCAAATACAGCCAGCATTTCTAATACCTCCTATCTATCAACTTTAGCCAATCCTGTATCTCAACTACCTCCTGTTTCACTATGACTTTGACAGCACTTTCTTTCTTGGTGTGGACAGAGGCAAAGTATTCATTTAGTACCTCAATTATGGCCCTCAAATTCCATGAGCAGCTCTCCTTTTTTTAGTCCCTAATCACCGCCACACTGTCTCTTACTGGCCTTTTAATACTTACGTGCCTATAGAAGACTTCAGGATTTCCTTTTAAATTAGCTCCCTGACTCTTCTCATACCCACTCTTTGCCATTTTTATTTCTTTTTTCACTTCCCCTCTGAACTTTCTTTGTTCAGCCTGGTTCTCAGTCATATTATCAACTTTCCATCTGCCATACACGCCCTTTTTCTACTTCATCTGACTTGTTATCTCATTTGTCTTCCAGGGAGCCTTGGCTTTGGTTGCCCCTTCGTGGGAACAAACATTGAATCTCATAAACTATCTCTTCTTTTAAGGTTACCCATTCAGTTTTGTGTACAAATCGTTGATTTCAAAACCTGCCAAGAGGCCAACGTTGCCTCCTTTGGGAGATGCCTGCAGATTTAAGTACCAGCCAGGCTGTCAACTGGACCTTCCCTGACAGCTGCCACCTATCAAAGAAGTGGTGGCTGCTGCCAGCAATGCATCCACCCAAGGCCCAGGATCGCTGAGGGACCCAAGCCACAGATGAGTGTTGGCAGGTGATGGGGATCCCCAGATAGAGGTCACAGGGGAGGAGGGTCAGCATCAAGGGCAGGAGAATGGCTCTCAGCAAACCCCTTACTTCATGATGATGGGTCCCTCGTTCAATCATTGAGTGCTTTTGAATGAGAGACTCCCCCACCCCGGGAGCCTGAAAACACCCCCAATATGGTTTGCTTTTTGGGCTTCCCTAATGACAAGTCTCCCATTGCTGCTGACTGAATACCAGCATGAAGCCCTTAAGTGGGAATTAATTGCCTACTTAAGGGTCTCAGTTGCCAGCAGGGCGTGAAGCCGTCCATGAGCCTTCCCACCCCAGACTTAATCAGGGCAGAGGCGAGAAGATGGAGCATTCACCAGCCGTCACCCTCCTGCTCAATTAAATGCCCCCTCTTCCTTGATTAAATGTCCCCCAATCACTAAATTCACCTTAGGGAAGGCATTAAATTCTGCTCATTAACTCTGTTTCTCTCTCCACAGATGCTGCCAGACTTGCTGAGTATTTCCAGCATTCTCTGTTTTTATTTTTGACTCGAATTTATTTGGGACAGATCTATTCTCAACCCACTGGAATTTGTCCTCCTCCAATTAAGTATTTTTACTCTAGAGTGCTGCTTGTCCTTACCCTTGGCTAACCTAAGCATTATGGTACTCCGATCACTGTCCCCTAAAGATATTCCTTCTGACACTTGATCCACTTGATCAACCTCATTCCCCACAAACAAATCCAGAAATGTCTCTTTCCTGTTGGGCCATAGATGTACCAATCCTTTATCTCAGTCTATATTAGGGTAATTGAAGACCCCACTAACACAATATAGTTCTTGCACCTTTCTGTAATTTCTCTGTACATTTTGTCCTCTATATCAAAAGAGGAGTGACATCTCAATTGTCTCTTAACCCCAACTAAACAGCTTCGGTCCTTCACCTCCCCAGGTCATCCTCTCTCCCTCTGTCACTGATATATTCTGCTTAATTTATAATACCACCATCCCTTCCATTTTTTCGTTCCCTATCTTTCCTGAAAAGCTAGGATACAGGAATATTAAGGGTACAGGCTTGCTCTTTTTTGAGCCAAGTCTCTATTATTATCAATCTATCACATTCTCATTTGGCTCTTTGTGTCTGCAGCTCACCAACATTTTTTTTAAAATCACAATTTGTGCATCTACAGATATGCTTTCTAAACCGAATTTATACGTTATTGCATTCTCTATTTGTTTGACCCCACCCGATACCTTACTATTTTTTACTCTAATGCTGTTTCCTGCAATCCTTTGTGAACCTTATTTCTCTTTTCTAATGCTACCTCTCGGTGTCCATTATTATACCAAATTAGTTTAAGCTCTCACACACAGCACCAGCAAGAACATTGGTCCCAATTTTAAGGTGCTTTGAGATGAGATTCAACAAGACTAAGAAGTGCAGCAACAATAAATTGCTAAGAGATATAACATTGTGACCTTAACAATAAGGACTGAATTGAAGGGTACTCCCTAGTAGTGTCTGCTTTCAGCCTATTATGCATTGCTTCTGGCTGCTGATTGCATTACATAGTTTTTTTTCATGCTGTAATGAACTCTGTGCATAGGCTCCAACAATTAAAAATATATTCATTCTGCACTATACCTACCCATTGCAACGTCTTTGATATTTCATTATCAGCCCCTGAAATGTACATTTTAAAACAGGATGTTTCTATTACACTGATGTGTGGTCAAAAACCTGATATATAGCCTGCTTCATATGAAAATGTAATAACATAATTCAGCAGAGTAAAAGCTACCAGGATTAGCCTAAAAAGTGGCTGACCTGACTAGAAGCCATATAAAGAGCCCTCATTATGTTCTGTGTGCTATTGTAATTAATGGATTTTCAAGACAAGTCTGAGCTTTTTCGGAACTTCTTTCCGATTTCTTTCCGCCTTCTAGCCAACACAGTTTATAGATTTGGATATCTATGAGGAACACTGCAGCAGGAGGCTGCACTTCACTAGCTAGGCTGTTGCTGATCCAAGACATAGGCTTTGCTGCCTGCTGGCCCAGGTGGGCATGCTTCACCAGCGGCTGTCAAATGGCCCAGCTGTTCTTTCACATTTTTTGCCTAAGATTCCTGCCAGGCAGCCACATGGGACAACAGCCACAGCTCAGTCTACACAAAGATGTCACCAAAGCCCTCGTTGAGAGCAAACCAGTACTGTTGTAGATGATTAAAATGTCATAAACAGGTACATAAAATATCAAAAAGACTAATGGAATGCCTGACTTTATATCTAGAGCACTGAAATACAAGGTACGGTAGAAGCCCTGCTTCAGGCATACAAAGCTCTGGTTAGACCACACCTGGGGTATTTTGTATAGTTCTAGGCATGGCATCTTAGGCAGGATATATTGTCCTTGGAGGGAGTGCAGCCATAGGTTTACCAGAATGCTACTCCAAGGTTAAATTATGAAGAAAGGTTACACAAATTAGAGTGCATTCCCTGGAATTTAGAAGATACGGATTGATTTTATCAAAGTTTTCAAGACTTTAAGGGGAACAGATAGACTAAGAAAGGCTTACATTTATAAAACGCTTTTCACAACCACCAGATGACTCGAAGCGCCTTACGGCCAATGAAGTACTTTTGACGTGTAGTCACTGTCGCAATATAAGAAACACAGCAGCCAATAAGTGCATAGCTAAACACCCACAAACAATAATTTGATAATGACAAAATTGTCAGTTTTTATAATGATGGTTGAGGAATAAATAGTGATCACGACACCAGGATAAAGCATCTGTTCTTCTTCAAAATCTTTTACATCCACTCATGTAAGGAGATGGGGCTTCACTTTAACATCTCATTGAAAATGTAGTGTCTTGGACAGTGCAGCACTCCCTCGCCGCTGCACTGTTGGCCTTGATTTTTGGATTTAAGCCTAGGCTAAGACATAAACACAGAACTTTGAGATATAGGGGCATGAGTGCTACCAACTGCACCACAGATGACATGCAAATGGAGGGAAACTACTTTTGTTGGCTGGGGAGTCTGGGACTTGTGGAGATAAAAATTAGAGCCAGACATTTCAGGAGTGAAATGATGAAATATTTCTACATACATAGGGTGTTAGAAGTTTGGAACTTTTTTTTCTGAAAATGGCAATTTATGGGAGATCAATTGTAAATTTTATGTATGAAATTGGTAGATTTTTGTTATCCCAAGTTTATTTTACATTTGATCATGGGATGTGGGTGTCACTAGCTAGGCCAGAATTTATTGTCCATCCCTAATTGCCCTTGAGAAGGTGGTGGTGGTGAGTTGCCTTCTTAAACTGCTGCAGCCCATGTGTTGTAGGAGCATGTGCTGTTAGGGAGGGAGTTCCAGGATTTTGATCCAGGGTGGTGAATGTAAGTTGATAAGGTTCCAAGTCAGAATGGTACGTGACTTGGTGGAAAAATTGCAGCTGGTGGTGTTCCCATGCATCTGCTGCCCCTATCCTTTTAGGTGGTAGAGGCTGTGGGTTTGGAAGATGCTGTCAAATGAGCTTGGTGAGTTTCTGCAGTGCATCTTGTAGAGGTTGCATGCTGCAGCCAGTGTGCATCAGTATGGAGGGAATCAATGTTTATTGTGGTGGATGGAGCATGAATTCAGCAGTCTGCTTTGTCCTGGATGGTGTTAAGCTTCTTGAACATCATTCGGGCTGCACTCATCCAAACAACTGGAGGGTATTCCGTCACAATCCTGACATGCCCCTTGTAGACAGGCTTTGGGGAGTCAGGAGGTGAGTTACTCTCTGCAGAATTCCATCCTTGGGTGGCTCTTGTAGCCACAGTATTTATATAGATAGTCCAGTTCAGTTTCTGGTCAATGGTAAGCCCCCAGGATGTTGGTGGTGGGAAATTTGGTGATGTAATGCCATTGAATGTCAAAGGAAGATGATTAGAACCCCTCTTGTTGGAGATGGTCATTGCCTGACATGTGTGTGATGCGAATGTTATTTGGCACTTACAAGCCAAAGCTTGAATATTGTCCAGGTCTTGTTGTATGTGGACACGGAAGGCTTTAGTATCTGAAGAGTTGGGAATGGTGCTGAACATTGTGCAATCATCCACGAACATCCCCACCTCTGATCTTAC